>NC_090231.1:8431975-9031975 GCF_024489055.1 Chanodichthys erythropterus | reverse complement strand
AGGCCCAGCTCTCTCTCTCCAGGCATGTGTTTAAAAGTCAATGTAATGCTATCAAACACTCATCTCTCACTGTGAGCCAAGTGCCTGTGGACTGCTTGCAAAATATCACACACACACACACACACACACACACACACACACACACACACACACACACACACACACACACACACACACACACACACACACACACACACACACACACACACACACACACACACACACACACACACACTATATCATTAGTCACAAACACTGAAGTTCATTCTCTTAATAGATTCCAATCTAATGCAATTCATCTGCGGCTGCATTTATTTGATTAGAAAAACTTGTAAATTATTATAACTTTAAACAAAGGTGAATTTTCAGCAGCTATTACACCAGTCTTCAGTGTCACATGATCCTTCAGAAGTCATTATAATATGCTAGGTGATCAAGAAACATTCCAACCTTATCAATTTAAATCAGTACTTAATATTTTTGCGGAAACAACTATATATTTTTTTCGGGATTACTTTAAGAATAGTTCAAAGAATAGAATTTATTTGAAAGAAATATTTTGTAACATCATAAATGACTTTACTGTGACTTTTGATCAATTAAATGTTGTCACAATACTGTAAACTCTAACTTTGATACAATACCTTGAAAAATATCAATATTCCATACCATTTCCGATTACATGGGGGAAAAACTGCCATATAAACTGACATGTAGATTTTTTTCTAATATCTCAATCATTTACCAATCCATTGAAATTCTATGCAATTAATATTTTCAAGCTTCAAAAAGTATGAGACATTGTGACAGTAATGCATATGAATCAAGTAGTTTAATCCAAGTCTTAAGAGCCATGATCGCTTTATATGGTGCTTAGATTTTAATTTAGGTTTTATTCACATTTTAAACAATGACAAAATTACAATCATCTCACATAAATGTTTGCTCACTCAATGTATTTGCGTTTTTACAGTGGGGGAATTTTGTTGCAATAGCTTAGAGACAGCACAAGGAAGCTTGATTTCAAACTCTGAATTCAATTTACATAAGACAATTAAACAGTCCGTAATAAAATGACTGTATTCAATATTAATATTATAAAGCGACGAGAATATTTTTGGTGCACCCAAAAAAAAAAAAATATAACGACTTGTATAGTGATGGCCGATTTCAAAACACTGCTTCAGGAAGCATCGGAGCATAAATGAATCAGCATATCGAATCATCGTATTGAATCAACAGCAGATTCGACACGCCGATTCATTTATGCTCCGATGCTTCCTGAAGCAGTGTTTTGAAGTCGTTACTTTGCTTTTTTGGCGCACCAAAAATATTCTAGTCACTTTATAATATTAATATTGAACCACTGTACTCACATGAACTGATTTAAATATGTTTTTAGTACCTTTATGGAGCTTGAGAGAGGAAATGTCATTGCTCCCTATGAAGGCCTCACAGAGCCATCGGATTTCAACAAAAATATTTTAATTTGTGTTCCGAAGATTAACGAAGGTCTTATGGGTGTAGAACGGCATGAGGGTGAGTAATAAATGACAGAATTTTTATTTTTGGGTAAACTAACACTTAATATGTTCTGAGTTTGTCACACCAAGTCAAGTAAATGAAATACTGTAAGTTATGAAAATCTGGATAAAAAACAGCATTATTCTCTCTCAAACGCAAGGGGTGTGTCTGCGCTAAAACCACGCCTACTTGCAAGAGCTGCCGTCTCTCTCAACTTATTAGTCTAATGAGTCAAACATACTGATTCATATAACCAAAAGAATCACATTAGACGGTTGCAAAATTTAGTAGAGTTACTGTGGACTACCTACTAATTATAAGCACAGACAAAGCATTTTACACTCATTGGTGGGCACGTACTGCTGACTGTGGCACCAGATGTCGGCACCGCGAAATCTGAGGATGACGGGATGATGAATGCCGGGATGATGAATGCCGAGGCGGGAGATAGTCGGTTCAGCCCCATTTACCAATAACAGTGGATTATCAGTGAATCCCAGCTGTCTCAGATGAAAGTTTGTAAAACTATCCGGTGTTAAATGATCACTGCAGAGGCGGGTGTTGGTGGTGATTGTCAGCTCTCTATCAAGATGGCTCTTCACAAAATGAATCCACCTTTTCTTCATATCATCGTTTTTAGGAAATTTAAATAAGGAGACTGAGCTGTATTGTATATTATCGCAACCAGGTAATACACCTTTGCATGACGAAGGCATAGCTAGCAAAATGTAGGTTGTAGTAGCTAATGGTAATGACAATAACTCGCGATTGAGCGGGCGAGCCGCTGTAGTGTTAGGGGCGGGGCAATGCTCTGTGGCCCTTGTGCATCATCAACATTTATTATAGTTAGGGGCGGGGCCATGCTTTGTTTGAGACTCTGACAAGTAAACATTACTGTATTTCACTACTGTATAAAGATCAAAAATATCACTTTTATCTGATATCTTTTACTTTGTGACCATACACACAAAACAGACAAATATCCTCCAACATCAGACTCATCTCTGCTTATTTCCTTTCTCTTTTCCCAGCAACATTTTTTTCAGGAGGACATTATGTTTTAAATATCAAATCAAGAGGAGCACAAACAGCAGAGCTGCATTTGCAGGTCGAACTGATGAGCAGATGTGTGTTTGTGCTGCTCAGATTCCAGAGGTCCTGATCCCCCCTGCCCCCCTTTTCCACTGACTTCCCTTCACCTCTTTAATGTCAGGATCAAATCTGTGGGCTCTCAGGGAGCCAAGCTAATCAAGCCTTAGCCAAAAAAAAAAAAAAAAAAAAAAAAAAACCCTGTAAGGAAATACGATCACATTTTGTTCCCTTATCCAAAATATTCAGAGCTGTTCGGAACACAGAACAAGAGTGTCATTACTGCAGACTGAGAGGAAGTGTTGCCATGGTTTCTTTTCATGCCCTGTGATTGTGGCTTGATCAAAAAAAAGAGAAGAGCAGAAGCCAAACACTTCGATAGACAAGATAGTTAGACAGACAGAGAGCAAACTGTACATTATCACCTTCAAGGTCAATGACGTTAGACTAGTATTAATTTTATATATATTTTTTTTTTAGGCCAACTATAATTTTTTTTATTATGTGTTGAATTTGCTTTTTTTGTTTTGGTTTCATTTTAAAGTAACTTTGTGCTTTTGTCACTTTTTTTTTTTTTTTTTTTTTATTATATAAAGGTGCCCTAGAACCAGTTTTTACAAGATGTAATATAAGTCTAAGGTGTCCCCTGAATGTGTCTGAAGTTTCAGCTCAAAACACCCCATTCTGAATGAGTTTGAAGCTGTGCTCCGTGGCTAAAGCTAACATTACACACTGTTGGAGAGATTTATAAAGAATGGTATGAAGTTGTGTTTATGAATTATACAGACTGTAAATGTTTAATAAAAATAACGACGGCTCTCGTCTCCGTGAATACAGTAAGAAACGATGGTAACTTTAACCGCATTTAACAGTACATTAGCAACATGCTAACGAAACATTTAGAAAGACAATTCACAAACATCACTAAAAATATCATGATATCATGGATCATGTCAGTTATTATTGCTCCATCTGCCATTTTTCGCTATTGTTCTTGCTTGCTTACCTAGTCTGATGATTCAGCTGTGCACAGATCCAGACGTTAATACTGGCTGCCCTTGTCTAATGCCTCGATCATGGGCTGGCATATGCAAATATTGGGGGCGTACATTTTAATGATCCCGACTGATACGTAACAGTCAGTGTTATGTTGAGATTCGCCTGTTTTTCTGAGATCTTTTAAACAAATGAGATTTACATAAGAAGGAGGAAACAATGGAGTTTGAAGCTCACTGTATGTCTTTTCCATGTACTGAACTCTTGTTATTCAACTATGCCAAGGCAAATTCAATTTTTGATTCTAGGGCACCTTTAAATATTACCATTTAGGCTTAATGTATTTTTATTTCAGTTTTATTTATTCATTTATTTCCAGTTAATAACTGAAATGCTTAAACTTACACTTATTTCACTTAGTTGATAAGCAGCATTTCTAATTTATATAGTTTAAGGTTTCATCTAATATTTATATTTTATTTCAATTAACAAACAAATGAAAATGTTTCAATAGTTTTAGTTAATGATATAAACTTGCTCCAGACAGACTACATACCAATGAATCAAAAGCTCTGTCCTCATCATGTGTACCAGCTCTTGTGGATCTGATTTTGAAGGCATCAGATATGCCATTTGCAAATCAAGAAGATTCACTGATGTTGCAAATTACGATATACATCTGTAATGTTAGATGAAAAAAGATATGGGTCACTAAAGCCCAAACTTTTGCAATAAATAAGAGTACATGTGTTAAACTGGGATGGGCTTGAGGGTTAGCAACGCTCTCTCTCTCTGTCTCTCAACCATGAACTCTTCTCACTCCGTCACACACAATTAAATGTGCTGCATTCAGCACAATTGGAACAAATCAGCCAGGACACCATGTGACCTAGCTTGATACCCCATGCACAAACTCCTGGCTGAATAAGGCCTCGAGCAAAAGGGGTCGCTCCCTGGAGCAAGTGCTTTGAGTGTAGTGCTATGATCTGAGACCTGCTTTGTATCTGAAGTTCCAGTACATTTATTAGGATATGGATGGGTCCTTCATCTGAGTAAATGGGGCAGGCTAACAGGAAAACGAAACTGGGGTGTTCGGAGAAAAGGCGGTGGGCTAACTGGAGAGTGAAATATGTCTGTGGGTGAAACCTTCAACCCGAAAAAGACTCAAAAGAATGATTACTTCAGTTTAATTGTCATACAAAAATTAAATGAAAATTAATGCAATTTTATCTATTTTTTTTTATTGTTCAATTGTTCATGTTGTTGTGAACAGTTCATCCATGCACGTGTTTCTTTTCATTTTATGAAAAGAAACACGTAATTTTTCATTCCAATATAATAGATTAAAAAAAACATAAGATGCATAAACACAGGAACATTGTTTACAGCATGCAATTTGACATCAGACGACAGCTGTCTTGAAATGTATCTGCTCTGTTAAAAAAATGGTTAGCATGCTGACAGTTAATTTTTAAAATACATTTTGTGCCAAATACTTAGATGCTGGACGAATAAATCGGCCATTCGCTCGCTTTTCACTTTCATGTTTGAATTTGTGATCACGCGTATACTCTGAAGGCCTATAATTTGTGGGCATTAGGGAACTGCTATCAATATGCAGGGTATTGAAATCGCTTTTGAATGCAAGCTTGGTTTTTTACTTTCACTTTTGTGTTCAAATTCACAATTACACATACTCTGTGTATAGGGAGCGCCGGTACTGATCGCACATTTTACAAGATAAGATATTTGTTGCGCACCAAATTCTCCATCATCATCTTGTCAGTCATGTCTCCAAGTGTAAGTGTCTGCAGGTTGGATTAATGGTGTGACGAAGGTTGGGGCATGGAGAAAGGTCTTTATCATTGTTGTAGCAATTCACCTTTCGGGACACAAATTACTCCTAACTACAGCTATGAAATTTGACTCCTGCTGCGACTCTGCAGCTCATGCTGTATAGAGTAGAGCAGAAGTAGGCATGTGACGGTATCAAATTTCATGTTGCCATTAATTAATGAAGCTTTTATCACGGTGTACGGTATTATCACGGTATTAAAATAAGTTGCAAAACCATTTGTCATAGTTTAACAGGTTTAAGAACTCTTTTTGTAATAAAACAAAAACAACTCTGACTGAAATTTTCAAACAGATTAAAAAGCAAAAGAATTAGGCTATAAAGAACAACAGATAACACTTTACTCTATTTAATGCATTAAGTAAGATTGAGCAATAGCTACATTTGTTACAGAAAGTGTTATTTTTTGTTAATGTTAGTTTAGAAACTCAACTGATCATTGTTAGTTTTATCTCAGGTCCATTAAATAAGTTATTTTGATTTAAGTAATGTTATTAAACAGTAACTAAGAAATTAACATTAATTAATAATAATTAATACTTTATATTTTTATTGTCAGTTTAGTGATAATGAATTAACATGTAAACTAATGAAGCTGTATGTTTTCAAAGTTTTACTGAACAATAACAAATAATCAGAGCATTTCTAATCAATAGGGCATGTTGTAGTCCAGATTAAAATATAAAAATGTTTAGGTTTGAAAATAATCCTTTTAAGTCTTTTTTAAGTATTCAGTATTTGGTGCTGTGATGAACAACACTGAGATTACAAAAAAATGAATGGCTGTTTGAAGCATTTTAAAAACTTCACTAGCGCAGTTACTTTGTTTGCACGGTTTCCGCAGTAACCGCTGCACGCTGCTGTTCCATCAGCGCCCTCTGTTGTCAGAGAGTGAACGCGCACTTTCATTCAGCTCGTCTCCTTCACTGGTTCCGCCATGTGCTTCTCGTGCACGTTGGGATTGTTTACATCTGAGCGCGTGTCCTTTTGACGCAGAATACAGCGGTGTTGTGCATTTTATACGACTGATGGGTATTCTTAATTGCCTTATAAAAAAATTAATTATTTGTAATAAATTATTATTAATGGTATTCCGAAGTGCCGACGATTACAATATCGTGCATATTCATTATCGCGATTTATCGCATTACCGAATATCGGCACAAGTCTAAGCAGAAGCTTTTAGTTTATGGCTAATTGTAGCATCCGTTGCAGGGCTCCAGACTGCGCCTAAAGCGGTCGCATTTGCAACTAAAACTATTAATTTGATAGTGATATTTATGCTGAAGTCGCCATTGGCAACCATACAAATTCGTACAAACCATATCATGCTGATCACTTTCATTATTCCACTCAGCTCACGCTCATCAGATAAATTTAAGGTCATAAAAAGTCTTCAGTGCCTTAAACAGTATAACAAGAGTATAAACGATCATTTAAGGCGTCTTATATTTTGTGGATGGAAAAACAAACCGCGATACTCCCTAATGTGATTATTATTAATTTCATTAAATAAATGTGAGCGCTACATGTTTTAAAGTCAAAAGATGGCGCTGTTGCACGTTCTTCAGAGCAGCTCGCAATCAATGATTAGCGCACATTTGCCAACCGATTGCTACTGCAATTATCACAGTTTACTTTATAATATTTATATTATATTGTGTTGTAAACGGTTGTAGCAATGTAATTTTTTAATCCATCTGAACTTGAATGAGCAGCAAAAGTACAGCACAGACATTTCAAAATAAGAGTCCTGCTGTATTTCAAAGTAATCAAAGTCAAGCAGTATGTATATGAATTTCCCCTGTTTGTTATTTGCTTACACAAACCAAATGTAATATATTTATATATTTATTTCCATATATCTATTTTCATTTGATTCAAAGTAAACTATTGTAGCATCAGGAAGGAAGGACTAAGAACATTATTTGACACATATTATTCAATATAAAAATTGTACTACCATCAGGGTTATTATAGTTAACTAAAACCATTAAAAACATGTTTTATTGCTTGAAATAAAATGTTAATACTAAAATAAAAATCTATACAAACAAAACTTGCATGTTTAAAAACAATATAAATAAATAAATAAAACAAAAGCAGAAAATATAAAAATCTAATCGGATTCAAAATATTAACAAAAACTATAATAGTATTAAGTGAAAATAGTGACATTCAATTCTCACAAGATGAAAAAGCTGAAACTGTAAAGGGGAGATATATAAACAACAGGATGACTAAAATTAAGTGATTTAAAATTAAGTTTGTTGTGTGGCTCTTAAAATTATTTGGCACCTGTTTTTTTCCCCCCTATAGGAGCTCCTTAATTAATTTTTTTGTCTGGAGCCCTGTGTTGTCCAACTGAACCTTTATTTCTATAAAAAAGCAAAATGGCAGTGGGGGCGGTGCCACAGTGGGCAAGTAATGTAATCGGTCTGTGGCTGAACGCCGTGTAACACTCACTACCACAGCAAGCATACACCCAGACACATCCGTCTGAGATTGATAACATTGTACAGCAGTGGATTGATTCACAACATCGATGATGACCACCGTGACACCCATGTAAAGTAACTGCAACAACGCATCATTGATCATGCCCTATTGTTGCCTGATATTGCGGAGTAAGCATGCTGGTAAAACAGACTGTGTGTGTGTGTGTGTGTGTGTGTGTGTTTGTTATTGGGTTTGTTGACAAAACCGGAAGCACCTACTCATGTTGACAACCAAAGTGAATAAAAAAGAGAAAATGAGAGAGGCTCTGGTTTAGTCCATCTATCTAGTATCCTGATATGTAGTGTGACCTGGAAAGTCCTTTTCGATAGGCTCAATAGACAGGCCATGCTTGCATTTTCTTTTCTTTCTTTTTTTTTTGGTGTAGGATAACAAAAGGCAAAGGCAAAATAGCAGCAAACAGCACTTCTGCACAGGCAATGCACACAAAGACAATTGCACACAAACACAACAAAGGGGAAAGGTGGCCTGCTGTACAAATACAGACAGTACGCCAACTGAGACTTTAGTTGAGACTTGACTTGGACTCCACGTTAAAGACTTGTGAACATGTTCATACAGTAGATCAACAGAACTGACATCAATGCTCAAGTTAAAGTCAACAGATCCATTCCGGCTCATGGTTAGCGACATCAAAGAGCTGACACCGTCACAATCCAGTGGGAACATTTCAAAGTTGGTAAGCAAGCTGGAAAGTGGACACCAAACATTTACTCTGGCTAACATGATAAAACTGACATTATTAACCCTATGGGGTCTGAGGCACTTTTTGGGACCAGGAGATGTTTTGACAAGAACTTAACAGTTTTAAAATGTATATAAAAATTATTTTTGAGATTTTTATTCTGAAATGATGCCAACCAAATATTTAGGCTCATAAGAAAGGCACTTGGCATATAGTTATAATGTTGTTAAACATACATAGGCTACAAATGTTGGTAAAGAGCTCAAAGTGTAGGGTCTAACATTTACTTTCAGTCAATATTTGAAAAGATGGACAGACTTTGGAGGACAGAAAACAAACTAACAACATGAATATTTTTATGTTTATAAATATCATAGTTCATATTATCATATATATATATATATATAATTTATTTATTTATTTATACACACACACATATATATATTACACACACATACTGGAGACCTCAAGCCCTTAGGCATACTAGACCGACCTATGATAAATTATGTAAACTTACAAATATGGATGTATTATGTCGCAGTTCCTAATAAAGTCACCAGCCTCAACTGACTCGACATTTTATTTGTTCGTACCACATGATTTCTCGTCAAAGCAAATAATAATAAAATGCACACCCCATGTTAGGAATATTTTCACGGTACCACATTAATCCTCATCACAGCCATACCACGCATAACAAACACATCACAGCCTTTTTATGGGATCAAAACAGAGCACTTGCGCGATGTTAGCGTTAGCAGCTCAGCTTTGTCCAAGCCCACGAGAGATGCAAAACCGATTAAAAGACCGTTTACCTGTGTATATCAAGCACTGGAGCGGCGTCTCTCTGATTTCGGTCCGTGTGTTCCTCTCACTCTGTATTGTTACATCGCATGCATCCCTTAACGGTTATTGTCTGCAACGACTGATGTGAATAACGGTACGCGAGACAGGTTCAGTTGTTTGTAAATCTCGGAACGATGCGCCCAGCGTGCGCGTTTCCTTGACAGCGTCGAGTCTTCTGCTAGAGAGCAAGATAAACGCTGCCTTGCGCGCATGCGCAGACTGAAGTCTTGACCACCTCCCACCGACTGGAGCAGCAGAGGAAGAAGAAATGAGCACTTTGCAATTTAGCATCTTTACAAAAATGTAAGTCAGGACGGGCCAGTAGTAGACTATATTAGGTAAACTAGTTCGATTATGTACTGATGCCAGTGAAACCAATGTAAGCACAAACAGGTAAAGACAAATATATTAGCTTTTCTAAACAGAAATGTCTCCACTGCGAGGATGTTAGGAATAGATTTTTGTAAATTACTATGCAAATTAAAATTTTGAAAATTAGAGCGCAGAGTAGGCTATGCATAATTAGTTTCTTATTCGTGCATTCGTATTTCTATCAGTAGATGGCAGCATAGGTGACCGTGATGATTAAAATGCAATGTATAATTTAATTTGAATAAAATTGTTTCATTTTAACAGAAATGTAAAAAAACGTTTCTTGGTTAACTCTTAGTTACCTTACCAATACGTATGTATATATATATATATATATATATATATATATATATATATATATATATATATATATATATATATATATATATATATAAAGGAAATGCATTGATTAAATTCTTCAACCTTATCATGTGGCTTTAAATTTTAGCTATTATTGTCAGCAGTTTGTTCTATATTGTCAGCAGTTTGTTTTATTATTGTCAGCAGTTTACACCACCAAACTCATTTTAAGAGTTTGTAATAGAACTATTCATATATAATTTACTGACATATACATAAAGCCATAGTACTTAAAAATGTATTTATATGATGAATTATTTGTTCTAGTCTGAGGTAAAATACCTAAACAGATGGCTTATAGATGTAATTTCCACAAAATTATTTTAAAATACCTGATTGTGTTTAAGATGTAAAGATATCCCGCCCACTGATGAATCCGGTGCTGTCCATGGTCCTGGAAACAATTTGATCTCATTGCAGGTAGATGTACTCAAACTCTTCAAGATATGCTTCAATTTACAAAACTTTACAAACACAATGACCACCACAGCGAGGTGTACTGCAGAATGAATGATAATTGTCTTTTATTAAATAAATAGCAGCTTCACAAAATGATAACATTGTGAGGATGATGGGGTTTTTATAACAAAAAAAAAAAAAAAAAAAAAAGGATCTGGTAAAACTTTCACAGGCTATGGTATAAAAAGGAGAGTTTGAACAAGGGCAGGTCATACAGGAGAAATTCTAAGGTTCTACACAGGAAAACAGCAAGAATTTACAGCTTTATACATTATTCATAGACATCCTCAAATGAGCATTTTTGGTCTTACTGACCAACATCTGTCCATAATATGTAAATTGTTTTAGTACTCTTCTCTCATTGGGTCATGACCACCTGATGAAGCAGATCACAACTAATCGTACATTCACAGGAGATCGTGTTCCCCAGAGCTGGAGGCTAATTACTGTACTTCACTATCTTTTGAAAAAAATCCTTGAGAAGCAGTTTGGACTGGACTAAAGCTCAAACTGCATTAAATGTTAGCATTAAAGATGCACACTGACATTTTTGATTAAAGCTTTATGTTAAGTATAGGCATCTTTACACAAAACTGATTTAAGGCTGCTCAGTGCCTGCTCAAAATTCTGTCTAAAGACATAATGCTGAATAAAAGTCCTCTGACCCACCTTAACCCCTAGTATAAATGTATACTTATTAAAATTGCTGTGTAAATGCATTTATCGCACCTCTGAGCAGCATTAAACAGTCTGTGTAAAGACACCTATTGCCACTTCAGAAGCGCTTCTGTGCCACCTTTACAGTGTAAATTTGGCATATGACTTTCACCCCATTTTTCTGTTAGGTCTGGCTTTCTAGGTCACTGTGAGAAGTGGTTTGCAGGCATTTCCTCTGTATTGTTAGGCCAGGAAATAAGATATGACCCCCAACTGTATTATCGTTTTACTGGCACTCAGAGGATTCAGCATATCATACTGGAGGTGTTCACAAGTTACACAAACAATGACCTGACTTGCAAGTGTATTTAGACAGCATAGCTTGAATGACACAGTAACTTTTTTTTGGATTCACACTAGGTGTTTTTGTAATTTTTCAACTGACCACAAGAGGATGCTATGACTCTATCTTGCATGAACTGCTGTCTCGTAATGGCCAATGCTGCTTTAGTAAGAGACCGGGTGCTCATGCAGTACTTAATGGCATTCAAACGTCTGAACCTGTTAACACAAACAATCTCTCTCTCTCTGTCACACACATTCCATTTCCCTTTTCCGATCTTGGTCAGATTGTTTCCGTAGCTAACACAGCATACATTCTATGCTGTGATACAGCTGAGTCGATGAGAGTTACGAGTTTGTGACATCTCCTCAGGATCTATACATCACTTGGAGCTTGGTCACACACCCTGTCCTGTTTGCCACGTCAAACTAAAAGATATTTTTCAGACACTGCTGGTGTGTTCTGTGTGACTGTGACAGCTGCTGATGGAGAGCTCTGATATTCCCGGTTTCAGCTCCAGTCCGGGTTCAGTGTCCATGTCGTGGAGCTCCAGATTTCGGATTCCATTCCCGTCCCCATTGCGGCAGTTACTGTTCCGGTCAATGGAAACTTTTTCGCAGATCAGGATGGGTGTGACCACAGCATGGGACGGACAAGGAGCGTGTATAGCGATGGGTTTAAGTCCTACCCGTCCATACTGGCAGTGCAAGTAGCTCGAGAATGCCCTTCGGTAGGTCTTGTTAAACAAAGTGTACACTAAAGGGTTGACCCCTGATGAGATGTAGCCCACCCAAACGAACACATTGAGCAGTTCTGTGAGCAGAGGCTCATCACAGGCTCCACGGCAGAGGACATACAGAACGTTAGTAATGAAAAAGGGACACCACATGAAAAGGAAGAGGAAGAACACGACACCCAACACTTTAGATGCTCGCCGCTCGTTCTTAATGGCCTGCATCATGCCCCGCCGCCCGTGGGCTCCACCCGGGTCCCGTCCAGCAGGCGAATTCATTTGAGATGGCACTTCTGAACTTGGGATTATTGAGATGGTGTCCGGGGGCACGGTCAGACTGAGCGGGTTTCCATCGTTGTTGCTGATCCGTAGACAGTTCAGACTGCTACGACGTGATGGAGCCGACGGCGGGGCCAACTGGGAAGTAGGTGGAGGCTGCAACGGCTGCTGAGAAGAGGCTTTGCTCTCATAGAGGAAGACTGTGGCCTGACGCTGAAGTGCTTGGACGGTGAGGCAATAAGTGACCACCATGATGACCAGAGGAATGAAGAAGGCAACAAAAGAGCCAACGAGTATGAAACGTTCCTCGTTCAGAGCACAGTTGCCATCTATTAAGACCTTTTCTCTGTTACGCAGTCCGATCACTGGGATAGGCATTGAGACACCTGGAGTTGGGACAGGTAAGAGAGAGAATATTATAAATAAATATACATAAACACCAAAACAACAAAAACAGTCGGACTACCAATGGGCTCAGCAAATCACACTCAGAAATCTGTTTCTGAGACAAATCCTCTCTCATATTTGGCTAGATCAGTATTCCTGATGTTTGAGAGAGAGAATCTTTTATTGAATTAGAGAAGACGGGACTGTCAAGGCAGATTAATGCAGTTTTGATCCAGATAAGAATCAAATAAACATTGGGTTCACGTTCAAACAAGAGAGACGTTGGATGTGTGAACTCTGTCATCTGCACTCATTACTAAGTCGAAGTAATATTAGCAGGTGAGACAAGAACCTTCTGTGGAGAAAAGAGATGAACAGGGGGCAAAGAGAAACACAAAAGGAGGATAGATAGAATAGTGCTGTTATTGTTAAAGGATTAGATAGGGTCTTATCTAGAGAAACCATCGCTCATTTTCTATTTTTTTTTTTATTTTTTTTTTATACATTTTAACCATAAATGCTCATCTTGAACTCCACAACGCAGCCCTGAAGTATCAGCAGAGATAGAGTCAACTGGATCATCCATTGTGAAGGCCTCATCGACACGACAACCAGTGCCACAGTCCCTCAACAAACCGTCTGGATGGAACTGAAATAAATACTAACTGATTGTTGCGATCCTATCAGACTTATGATAGCAACCTGATTCGTAACAAAGCACTGTTCGTCAGAGGAGAACTGGCCCCCAGACTAAGCCTGGTTTCTCCCAAGGTTTTTTTCTCCATTTTAACAACTATTTGCCACTTGTTTGCCACCTGATGTCACCTTTTGGAGTTCCTTGCCACTGTCGCCTTTGGCTTGTTTAGTTGGGCACACTTGACATTTGACTTGATATTTGATATTCAACAGTATTCTTGACATTTATTCAACAGTGCTTTGATCTGTCTGCATTGACACTATTCTTGAAGAGCTGCTGTGCAGCAACAATTATATACCAGTTATCACTGTAAAGCTGCTTTGACACAATCTGCATTGTAAAAAGCGCTATATAAATAAAGGTGACTTTACTTGAATTAGCTCTCTTCTTCTTCTTTATTAGAATTCTGGCAGTGTAGCCCTCCTCAGGTCAAAGTTTTAACTAAATTGTCATATACAATATTCTAATGCAAGTATATAACAATTAGTTCAAACTTTGACCTGTGGAGGGCAGTAATAAACTTAGCAGTGTCTACACTACAGATTCTAATAGAGAAGAAGAAGAGAGCTAGTTCAAGATGAGCATTTATGGTTAAAATGTATAAAAAAATTTTATAAAATGAGTGATGGTTTCTCTAGATAAGACTCTTATTCCTCGTCTGGGATCTTGTAGAATGCTTTGAAGCTGCAATGAAACTGTAATTTTGACCTTCAACCATTTGGTGTCCGTATTGAAGTCCACTATATGGAGAAAAATCCTGGAATGTTTTCATCAAAAACCTTAATTTCTTTTCGACTGAAGAGAGAAGGACATGGACATCTTGGATGACATGGGGGTGAGTAAATTATCAGGAAATTGTAATTTGAAAGTGAACTAATCCTTTAACTAAAACTATTAAAAACCAGAATGAGCTCAAACTCAAAATGAGTTTTGATTAATAAATAAAAATAACTTATAACAATAAAAGCTGATTCAAAATATATTAATAAAAACTATAATAGTATATAAATAATACTAAAATAACACTGCAATAAAGGAAGGTAACGCCTGTGTGGGTGAGAGAAAGAGAGACATGGTGTCCAAGAGAGTGTGTAGGTTTGCATTCATTTCAAAGAAAAGCAGGGTGAGAAGACTTTATCTTTTCTGGAATCTACTAAATTCATTAAACCTTCAAACACAACTGCCAGTTCAATCAATCCAGAAAATCCTTTAACTCTGCTGTTGGAACAGATCAGTCATTGTAGAGTCACTCGACTCTAGAGGGCGCTATTGCAGTAGAATGCCAATCCTTTAGCATTCCACACACACAGACTGTGCTTTATGTTATTGAACAGTAGGTGGTGATCTTCACTACAAATGTGTGAATACCAGACCACAAACATTCAATTAATGCAAGCTACTCTGAATTTAGAGGAGCTGCTCTGGGTGATGGAGAAAATCACCACAATCACCAAACTGGTGCTTGTTTATACATTTGTTATTTCAAATCATTTTCATTGTTGCTAATCTGAGGGGCCTCAGCTGGAGCCTTGAAAAACATTCACAACATAATCGGCATTCTGAGGGGTCCTGTGAGATATGAACACATTCCAGCAATAAATTCAGCCAAATTGCAGTAGGCTGACATTGACTTCAGTGGGTACAAATGGTACAGCTGTTTAATCTAAAGACCTCTACTGTCATTGGAAAATAATGTTGCGTTTGTCCTTTCTTCTGGAGGTTTTTCAGGCTGCTGCTCTGCTGGTTTATTTGGGATTGCTTCAACATTCCAGTCATCCACATGCTTGTTTTTGTATATGATATCAATGTTTCTCTGACCTATTGAAATGGTCCAAACTGCAGCGATCTTCAGCATGGCCTTGGTGCGGGAGTTGAACCGACTGTGCTCAATCGGATTGCGTATGGCCACGTAGCGGTCGAGGGAAATGGCACACAGGTGCATGATGGAAGCAGTGGAGAAAAGCACATCCAGATATATCCAAATAGGACAGAGGGCGCTGGGCAATGGCCAGGCATAATCTGGAAAGATACAGAGAGAGAGATTACTTTGTAAACACCCTTAAAGAAAGAAAGAAAGAAAGAAAGAAAGAAAGAAAGAAAGAAAGAAAGAAAGAAAGAAAGAAAGAAAGAAAGAAAGAAAGAAAGAAAGAAAAAGGATAGACAGCAGGCAAAGAGGTCCTGGTAGATCACATTTTAAAAGTCCAGAAAACTGTCTTTAGACCAAGAGCTAAAAATGACTGTTATGTCAGCAGGCTTAAAATAACCAACATTAAGAAACAGTCAGGTTATGTAAAAAAAGTCATTTAGAGTTGTGTAGGCTCAAGGATATGAGAGAGAGAGAGATATACACACACACACACATTCACATTGGGTATATTTAGAGATAATTCCAGAATTATAAAACAGACAGTTCTGGTCCTGGTTCTGATTTGTCAGTAGTTTTCCAGCTGGCTACAATGCTCCAAATAGTAAAAGGTGTGATGTAAATCTCTTGTTCACCACATTATCTGCGTAAAAGGTTTTGCCTTTCACTGCCAAGATGTTATGTTGTGGGTGGATGCCAGTGAATTGCTATGCAGTTGCTAGGATGTTTTGGGTTGTTGCCAGGAACTTTGCTAGTGTGTTTCTAAGTGCTAGGTGGTTACTTACTGGCTCAACTCAAAAAGAACCCATCCCGAAACCCCATAGTTTGAATTAGCATTCATGTCTATTCAGGGCAAGCTGCACATTGACAACTGTAATAGTGATGTTAGCTTTAGCAAGCACCTCTAAAAAAATGTCTAACGAGTTTCTGACCAAGTTCTTGTTAAATTTTAGTTCCACAAGACTAAACAAGAGTTGGGAACAAGTGATGATACCAGTAATTTAGTGTTGTAGTACTCGAGAACGCTCTTGGTCTTGAGACCATTTTTTGAAGGTCTTGGTCTTGTGTCAATCTCAGACTAAGAGGTCATGATCACAACTGCAGGGATATCACTAAATTGCCAGAGCATTGTCTGATTTATTTGTTAACTACAGAAGAGGATTAGGGCCAAGCAATAATAAAAAAAAAAATAAAACCATCTTGAGTTTAAAGTTGTTAAATTTCGAGAAAAAAGTCGAGATAAAATGTTGAGAATAAACTCGTTAAATTATGAGAAAAATGTCGTTAAATTTTGAGAAAAAAGTCGAGATAAAATGTTGAGAATAAATTCGTTAAATTACAAGTTTGTTCTCATAATTTAATGACTTTTTTCTCGTAATTTAATGACTTTATTCTCAACATTTTATCTTGACTTTTTTCTCGTAATTTAACGACATTTTTCTCGTAATTTAATGAGTTTATTCTCAACATTTTATCTTGACTTTTTTCTCGAAATTTAACACGTTTTTTCTCGTAATTTAATGACTTTATTCTCAACATTTTATCTTGACTTTTTTCTCGAAATTTAACGACATTTTTCTCGCAATTTAATGAGTTTATTCTCAACATTTTATCTCGACTTTTTTCTCAAAATTTAACGACATTTTTCTCATAATTTAATGAATTTGTTCTCGTAATTTAACGACTTTTTTCTCGTAATTTAATGACTTTATTCTCAACAATTTATCTCGACTTTTTCTCAAAATTTTACGACATTTTTCTCATAATTTAACGAATTTGTTCTCGTAATTTAACGACTTTTTTCGCGTAATTTAATGACTTTATTCTCAACATTTTATCTCATCTTTTTTCTCAAAATTTAACGAGTTTAATCTCGAGATGGTTTTATTTTTTTATTATTGCTTGGCCCTAATCCTCTTCCGTAGTTAACATCGTTAATGTGACTGGATATAAAACTTCCTGCTTCAAATGCAAGCAATAACTTATTTCTATGGATTTATTTTGTTACTGTTGTGCCAGGTCAGAAATTAATAAGGGATTATATCAAAAATATCAGAAAAATTATTACAAATGCCCACAAAATATCATATATGATTGCAAAATACTACTTGTATGAGATCTTGTTTTTTAAATTATAACATGATATAATTAAGCAATATCACAAGAGCAAGAGAGCTGTTGTCTTGACTACAACACTACCTGAAATTCAAAATTTCAAGCTTCAATTGATAGGCTTTTAGGTGACAGAAGTGGCAAAATGAAAACATCCCTCAGAGAGGACACACTATAATGCAAGGTCAGATACTCTTACAGCAAGGTCTACAGGTCTGAAGGGGCATGTCTGAGGGTTCGGAAGACATTAGCGCCACCCGAGGTGTGAGTCACTGCCAATTTAACATTTTATTGAAGCCCAGGGCAAGTGCAGGCAATCCAATCATGGGCTGAATGAGACTGGTCCAAATCCAGACAGCACTTTGGAGCTCAGAACACCTGGACTGGAAATGAGGGGAATGTCTGATGCCAAGTTAGCGAAATTAGTGATAACCGAGTTCTCTGCCAGCGTGGGACAAGCAAGTGTTCTGACACAGATGGCAAGTGAGGGGTTTTCCTCTCCTCGTTTATTTGTCTGTATCTCTGCAGTGGCCCCATTCATGTTTTGCTGTCCACAGAACATGCAATTACACCTGTCCTAAATGAGAAAAAATGACAGCAGCAGATCCGTGGCGATACAGATTATGGGGTTAAAATAAGTGTAAGAGAAAGAGATAAAGCGGTATAAAAAGGAGATGGGGTATGTGGTGGAAAGCGGGAAGTAAAGGGAATAGGTCAGATTCAACCCATCAAATGAATGTTTAATTACTGCAGGTAGAAAAAAACAAACAAAGTGTTGTGGAGGAACCAATACATCACTGATTTTACACTGTTTTGTCACATTCTGTTGTGCATGCAGACCTACAACTGGAGCAATAATCAAACATATTCTCCCAGAATATCCTCTTTCAGGTAGCATTGGGAAGTTCCCCATTTAAGAAACCAAATCATTTTAGTGAATCAATTTGTTCGATTTAGTGAATCAAAAAAGAAGCACATATTCATGTAATTTAAATCCTTGTCTAGATATTCCTGCACAGCCTTTTACATATTTTCTGTAGGAAAATACTTCTAAAAATTAAAAAAAAAAAAAAAGTTCTAAAAATATTTTGTTGTTGATGTCTTTTTAATTTCATTAGCTATTTTAAGTCTCATGCTGTCACCCTAAATGAGAACATCATCGGTTTGAACTAATACATGAATACACAATCTAAAAAGTCTCCTTTAACAGCCTGTTTACATATTATAGACAGTTTTATTCAAAGTAACTTTTATTCAAAGCAACAAGGTTGCATTCAAGGAACACATTTTTCCAGCATGTCTGTTACCTGGTAATCAAATCCATGACCTTGCCATTGCTAGTGCTGCCAGCAGTGAATATGTTGTACTGTTCTGAACTGTGGTGGTGTGGCTGTATCAGAGTGAACACAAAAACTGGGGGGGTTGAAACATAATTAACAGGGCATGGGGGGCAACATTTCCTCACGTCAACATGCAACTTCATCTGCATGTTGATGACAGAAAGCACACATACACTCTATTTTAACTCTCTTTCATCCCTTGATTGGTCCAGCTGCCTACGGCCCTTTACATCTTGCTTTGATTAATTGGAACAACTGATAACTCAGCCCTCATTTCCATGTTTAGTAGATTAAATTCTCTCTTAGTGCAGACAGAGATGGAGTGTTGGTACCCTACAGAGACAAGAAAAATCAACTGTTGATTTCTGTACATCACTGATATAACTGAAAGGCAATGATCTCCTTTGGATCTTTCAACAATTTTCAGACATCCATGATGAACTACTTAGATTATGGGTTTGCACTTCTTTTACACACATTTTCACTCATTGATAAATGTGGATTGTCTAATAACAAGTCTAATACTTAATAGTGCTCCTGTAGCTCAGCTAGTGGTGCTAGCAATGGCAAGATTAATGGTTTGATCTCAAGGGAACATGCATGGGTGCAAAAATATATAGTTCGAATACACTTGCGGTTGCTGTTAAATGCTTTTATGTAGATGTTTAATATCCCGTATTTTAACAAAGTAGTATCATTCAGCAAACTACACAATTCACCCACTGTTAATAAAATTCACAGATAAATCAATTCACTCTAACGACAGTTTTTAACTAATTTACACGAATTTGTATGAATTGTTATGATCTCATTCACTCCACTGAGGGTTAGATTTAGTGGTGCAGTTAGGGATGGACCTTTTATACTAAAAATCATGTAAATTCGTATTTTTGTACGAATTCATGCAAATTTGCCACCAATTTTTTACAAACCATCACTTTGTAAAAAAGTAAGCGTCTACGCACATACACATTCAAACGCACAAACCTATAGACTAAACACGTAAATGAATGGCAAGAATGCATTAAAAGTCTTCTGTTTTCAGTTAAAAAGTGTCATTTAGGCGGCCCCTGAGTTAATAATTAATTTTTACAACAGAAATGATTCAATCAGAAACCTACTTTAGCTCGAAAATTTTTCTTAGAGCTGCTGTAAAGCCAAAACAATCTCTGTCAATTAATTTTCCTATTATCACTGTGAAGCTGCTTTGAAACAATCTGTATTGTGAAAATTGGTATATTAATGAAGATGACTTGACTGGACCAATTTGCCAAATATAAAAAGAAATAATTCAAACATATGATAATTTTGTCAAACGGACAGGGGAAAAGGTGGCCAGAGTTTATGTGCAGTGTGAAAAACATTGAAACCTTAACAGGCCCAGAACCACCCTTCAGACGCAAGACAGAATTGAGATGTCTATCAGTTCAACACCATTTGAGCTGCTGAGTATCAGTATATAGCTCATCTTAAACACGTCCTGACACTGTATGTTTCCAGAGGTAATCAGTCTAATGCTTCTCTCCAATTTCATTTCTACTCCTCGTCTGTCTCTTGCTGATCCTCGACGATATGGTTTCTAAGCTTTCTCCAGAAGGCCACATGCTCCATCACAAACCCCGTTTTTCAGATGATGCACTGGAACTTAACACCCGACTCACACAGATTAAACAGACTGCATCAAGGTCAGATGGCTGTATCTTACGAAAGTCACATGCCAGCTCAATCACATACGTGGTGCAATCCCCCCACCAAACACACACACACAATCGCACACACTATTAGACCCCGTAAATGAAATGAGTGTGAAATCCATCATTGTCTCATTCACTGCAGTGGAAATCTATTTTATGTCAGTGTGTGTGTTTGTGTGTAGACATAGGCGTGTCTGAGTTTATGAACGTGAAAGCATTCGTATGTGGGTGTCTGAGTGTACACGTTCACACATTCTAACAGCTGAAGATATTTTGCTCTGACAGCTTGCTGGTAATGGCCATCACAGGCTTACTGTTTATGACAACAAGCTGACATGCAGCAGAATCCCTCCACTCCATCTTTATCTGTTCTATCTGTGTGCTTGTGTGTGCGTGTGTGTGTGTGTGTGTGTGTGTGTGTGTGTGTGTGTGTGTGTGTGTGTGTGTGTGTGTGTGTGTGGTTGGGGGGGTCAAAACCCAAGAAACATATGAATACGGCACACAAAGTTGAGCTGATGCTATTTTGTGTCAGTACTGTATATGAGATTGCATGCATTTGAAGTTTTTATAAACACTGTGGTCTGTGCTTTGTGCATGCTAGAGCAAGGTTTTCATTGTTAACTAAAAATAAAACCAAAACCAATTCCCTTGTTGTAAATGTTGCCATTATATTGTTTATATCATTTATGTATAATTTTGTTTTGGTTTTCTAAATTCACTTTCATACCTGAGAATTTAAGTTGTGTTTGTTATTTATACAAAGTTCTGGCATGAAACTCTAATGGGCAGGCTAATTGGTCCTTTAACACAACCTGCTAATTATCACATCGTTCTCTATAGGTCAGAGATGATTGGTTCCTGCTGTATTATAGCCAATGAGCTTGCGTGCTTAATCTTTAAATACATGAGTTAGCATTGCTTAGCAGCGCAGCGTCCTTCAGAAACCTTCCACCTTCCCCATTTTTTTTTTTTTTTTTTTTAAAGTTGGTGGTTTAAGTAAAGCTATGCTTAATTTTCATTGATGACTGCGGAGTTAGGAAATATTATAGCCTGCACTCTTAATAATTTTAATTAGCTAAAGGCCTATAATTTACTGTATAATAGACCTAAAAAATATATAGACCTAAAAACATTTTAAAAGATAGCTATTATTATCCTCACAGCACGTAGTATAATATTAATTTAATAATAAAAGAAGCCGAACCTAATAGTTATAATAATAGACTAGAAGAATGTAACAGGCCTACATTCATTGGAAATACCAAATCCTCTTAATATTGCCAAGATTTGATGCTTTTGACAATATCTGGCTATCATCAATACATGATCGTCTGTTGACGCAACCCTGGTTACCGCAAGTGTGATTGATATGACGTCACACACGTTAAAGCTCGACTGGAAGAAGAACATGTAGCTCTACAAAAGACTCTACACAAACGGAGAAAGAAGAGTTC
This sequence comes from Chanodichthys erythropterus, assembly GCF_024489055.1. Lineage (NCBI taxonomy): Eukaryota > Metazoa > Chordata > Actinopteri > Cypriniformes > Xenocyprididae > Chanodichthys > Chanodichthys erythropterus. Next base: position 9,009,712 of record NC_090231.1, on the reverse strand, counting down.
GATCAAGAGAAGGCCATGGAAGAAGATCACAAAGAAGATCTCCTTTTAGACACTGATCGACCAGAAGAACATCCAAGACAAGGAGAAGGTATACTACCTCCATAGGTATGTTAGTGGATAAGCTAAGAAGGCACTCGATGGATATTTCCTACTCAGAACTGAATCTGCCTATGTTGCTGCATGGGAAATTTTAGAAGAGAGATACGGAAACCCATTTACTATTGCAAAATCGTACAGAGGCAAGCTCTAGGTGTGGCCTAAAATGGGATCTAGGGACAGCTTTGAGCTCTGAGAGTTTGTTGACTCTGCGTAGTTGTGAGGCCGCCGTGGTCCATATCAAGGCATTGGAAATCTTGAATGACTAATGAAAATTTTTTTTCAAAGTTACTGGATTGGCTAGCGGTGAGATGGAACCAGAAGGTTATTGAAATAGAAGAGGAGAATAATTAATCTCCCTCTTTCAGCCAATTTGTTAAGTTTCTGACAAGAGAGGTGAAAATTGCCTGCAATCCTTTCACATCATTACAGGCACTTCAACTAGGTGAAGTTGAAAAGCCAAAATTCCAAAAAAAAGTCAAAGCTTTGGAGCAAAAACACTGACCACAAGTTCCAATGAAAAGTCTGTTGAAGTATGCATTTTCTGCCAGAAAACTGGGCATACTTTGCACAAATGCAGGAAATTCATGAAGAAAGCATTTTCTGACATAATTAAGTTTGTTCAAGCTGAAAAGCTATGCTTTGGTTGTCTCAAGCCTTGTCACTTATCAAAGAACTGCAACAGTAGAAGTGTTTGCGTGCGCCATAAGATGCATCCGACCTGTCTGCACGAAGAGCAAACCAAAGAAAATAAAAAACTACCACAAGCCAAGCAAAGGACAAGTCAAGAAAAGCCAAGTACAAGACAAGAAAGGCACCAAGAAAGACCACAATCAACACAACATAAAGAAACAACCACAACAGTTACTTCAAATAGAGTAATACTTGATGAAACTAACACACGAACATCATCAATATATCCTGTCTGAATTGCATCCATAACTCAACCAGCACAAGAAGTCCTTGTATATGCTCTGTTGGATTCTCAAAGCAACACAACCTTCATTTTGAGTGAAGTAGCTGAAGCATTGGAAGCAAGCAAAGAACAAGTTAAGCTCAAGCTCTATGACCTCAAGAACCACAGTGGTAAGCTCTCAAAGAGTAAAGAACCTACAGGTCTGAGGCTTTTATTCTGGTAAAAGGATCTCTTTACCACCAGTCTACACTTGAGAGTTTAGTCCAGCCAACAGAACGCACATACCAACTAATGAAACTGCAAAAGCTTGGTCTCATCTAGAGCACCTCCAAGACGAGATACTGTAGCATCACTGCAGGATTGTGAAGTTGGTCTGCTCATTGGGTACAACTGCTCACAAGCCCTACTTCCAAGAGGAGTAGTCAGCCTTATACATCAGCCTTATACTCAGTGTAGTGACACAAGATATGGAATCTCCTTTCAATCTCAAAACTGAAGTACACAATGTGAGTCAAATTAAAGTAAAAGAAATTACTCCTTCAGAGATAATGAAGGTCCTTGAATCAGACTTCTCAGAAAAAGCCGGAGAAGATCATCCTGTGTCCCAAAAGGATCTTGTCAATTTTGAGAGAAAACATCACACAAAAGAGCAATGGTAACTACGAAATGCCATTACTATTCAAAAGGGAAAAACTTCCTAACAACAAAACTTGTACAGTACAACACCTGAAATATCTTGAAAAGAAATTCAAGAAAGATCAGAAGTACTACAAGGACTATGTATACTTCATGGATGACATCATTTCACGTGATGACGTACTGTAGAGAAGGTTCCTGAGGGAGAAACTGAAACCAGTCCAGTTTGGTATACTCCACATCATCGAGTTTACCATCCACAGAAACCAGGGAAAATACGTGTAGTATTTGACTGTTCTGCCAAGTTTCAGGATACATCCCTCAGGATGCATCCCTCAATGACCATCAAGGTCATTGAAGATCAAGATTACCTATGATTTCTGTGGTGGGAGAATGGAGATCACACCATCCATCTACAGAATGAGAGTCCACTTGTTGACAAAAAGTCCAGCAAATGTGCAGAGAGAAGGTTGGTTGGGATGAGAAAGTTCCAGAGAACTTAAGACCTTAATGGGAGTCCTAGATCAGAGAATTACCCAATCTATCTGAAATGGAAATCAAGAGAGGCTTCTTACCTTCAAGTTTTGGCTAGGTTAAAATGTATGAGCTCTGCCAGTTTGCATACGCAAATGCAATCTGCAAACTGCAAGCAATTAACAAGTCTAACAAAGTTTCTTGCTGTTTCATAATGACACCAGACAGTTTCACCTGTTCATAGCCAACTGTATACAGAGAATCAGATCCAGTTCAAAGCCTAAACAATGGGCTTATGTTGCCTCTGAGGACAATCCAGCCGATCATGCCTCTCGAGGTTTGACAGCAGAGCAACTCAAGACCTCAAGACCAAGTTTCTTTGGAAAAAATGACACCTGACAGACTACCTGACAGAGAATGCACAATGGGAGAAATTCCCCGTGTTCGGGACTCTAGTTGAAAGTCTGAGCTAATCGATGGTGGATCCTGAGATGCAGCAGTGTAGTCTCATCACACTGTTATGGATGGCACAGAGATGAGAGGGTTAGATCCAAATGCAGCTTTAATATGGCAATCCAAAAACATAATCCAAACAGGCAAGGGTCAAAATCCAGAAAACAGTCCATACATAACAAAGAAAACAAACAGTGAAGCCGGTGACCGTAAACCACAATAACAAAAGCAGAAACAAACCAGGTATAAATACACAGACACTAATGAACAAACACAAAACAGCTGAGTGCAATGACGGGATAAAGAGTCCAGGAAGTGGGTTATGGGAAATTAAGTCCAAGTGTGGTGAAAAATAGTCTGTCCAACTGGTGATCATGACACACACATCTTCAAGAGAAAACAAGTTAATAGCTAGTGACACCACATTTGACAAAAAAGGGAAACTCAAACTAAAACTGTTTCTTAAAAGACCTGAACAAAAGGTTATTACTTTGCTTGAGACAGATCAAGGGGTATAATGTTTTCTTGAAGTTACAGCCTGATTTGTTAATAACGTGAAAATGTTTTCATTGAAATGTGGTTACCAGCAACAACCATTTGTGTGATTTGGTGGGAGTGTAAATGATGCCATTATATTGATTATATATTTTATGTGTAATTTTGTTTTCATTTTCTAAAATCACTTTCATAATTAAGAATTTAAGTTGTGTTTGTTATTTATACGTTTATACATTATTTTATGCGCAAATGCTGACTTCACATCGGTCTCTTAGCTCCTGCAAGCAAGGACATTATGTATACTCTGATAACAGTTTGTTTTCATCACAAAAGACTTGAACGGTCATAAGGAAGATTTAAAGACTATTTCCCTTTCTCGCAGCATGCAGCCAATGAGGTATTTCATTTTATTTGTCATGTTGTTCATGACGCTTTGGGCTTAAAGCCCAGTACACACCGCCAGTGACAGTGGCTGAATCCCAAATGGCACGCTTCTATGCACTTTTGGTCTTGTGGACTTACATTGGCTGCCATGTGCACGTGTCCATTAAGTCCATGAGACCGTAGGGTGTCCCACTCATCATTTTTGCTTTCAGAAGGGTGCTCACGAGCGCCCCCTTTGCGGCCGCTATGCTTGCAATAGTTTGATGCCTGCAAGTTTGTGAGCTATGCAGAGGACTTTACCCGGCAGTCAAAGTGGCATTACATCACAAAAGTGCGGACTCAGAGGAAGACCGTGAGGGTTTATGGTGCCATTTGTGATTCAGCCATTGTCACTGCATGTCGCTATAGTCTCTGTAGACATAATAAATACATAGACGCTCTATTGGCTGCTTTGGACTGTTGTTGCGATACGTCAACGAGTCCGCCATTGTTATGCGGGGCAAGACTCCTCATCAAACATATGCAAGTAAACGGGGAGCTGCGGCTTTTCTGGACAAAAAGCGCAATAACATTTACATTTCTCAACCAATTTCAACGGTTTATGATCTGCGTGACGTACAAAAAAGGCTCTGTCTCCAATTACTTGGAATCCAGATAGTTTGAAAATATAAAATAGTCAAGCAACTTGAAAATTACTCATTGTCATAATTAATATGTCGTAATTGTGGAAATGGCTTTTTCTGTCTTCAACAATGGCATTTTAGCTTTTTCCCTTGTACCTTTAGCTTTTCCTCTTGAATCAGATGAAGGGACAATTTCAAATTAATATGAAGATAATTTGCATCTCAAAACCTTATTAATCTGAAGCATTTATCTTAAGGCCCTTTACATTTTTATAATTTATTTCTATTTGTGTTGCCTTATGCTTGCAGTTTAACACACAAATGTTTGCTTTATTATTCATAACACAACAATAAATGTCTTTATAGACATTTTATATTATAGTAAAAAAAAAAAAAAATGTCTCCATTTTAAAAGAACAGCATTATATTTAACTGTCTGGCAACTTTATTAGTAGTAATATAATATAATAACTGAATAAAATAGCAGATAGTATATCATAAATTGTAAAATAATATAGTCAATAAAATAAAAATAACAAATAAAATAGTGAGTAGTGAATAGTACAATCATATAATAATATAAGTTGTATAATAATATCATAATAATAATAATAAGCAGACGAGGTCTCTTGGAAATGCAGAGAACAGTCCACTGACAGGCTTTCTTCAGCCTTCTTTGAGGTTTGTGTTGTCCTGGTTCACTGGCTAAACTGGGGTAAAAATATAAATGAGCCACGATTAGATCAGAGATGAGTCGGTTTAAGTCTATCTGTACTTCTGACAGCCTGACCTGTCCTGTCAAAGTCCTCTGGCTTCATTGCACGGAAGACGCATTTGTGATTTTGATTAATTAATGGAATAAACTATAATATAATCTCAGACTTCATAAAAATCATGTAAACTTTATATAATTTGTTATAAAATCTCAGTTTTCATAGATAACTAGTGTTGTCGTTAGATTTTAATAGTCTGACATTGGTGGTAAACTAGCTGTCAAAATGTTATAATGACCAAATACAACCAAAAACAACTGTTCAGGCTTACATGTGAAAAGTAATTCCCCGATATGTGGTTTAGATTGTGCGACGGTTTGTAAATTCTAAAAATAGTCAGGTATCTTTTCTTCAGTCCACTTCTGAGAGTTACAACATGTTGCCCCTACAAATATGGCAGCGCCGTTGATGTGTGGTCCAGCGGCCAATAGGGCATCTATGTATTTATTATGTCTATGCTCTGTACTGTTAAGTCACTTGTGAGCGTTTCTAGTGCTGTCACTGTAATGTTATTGGTAGACTGCACGTCTGACCATATCTATAGAAAATGCAATCACAAATGATATATAAAACTAAGAAATCATTCTAATTTGACTATAATTAAGTTGTTGTAGAGTGTTGTGACTGTAGAGCTCAGTGCATTAAATCATTAACTAGATTAACGATCGATCTATTAACAACTTAAACTCACTCATACTGTCAAATTACTAAAACGTCATTCGAATTTGACAAATAATCAATTTTCTTGTCCCTAATAATCCACACAATGCAGGGGAAACTGTAATATGAACTGCAGCAGTGCTAAACTTCTCATTGCATCATATAACAACACACAAACTATCAATGCACGAATCAAACTCACTAAGACTACCTTTTCCATGCATCATTTTATTATGTCCATGTATGTGGTTACAGTCAAATCATATAACACAGTGATACACTGATTTTATTCTGGCCGCCGCTGCCACTTTTATATGTTAAGCTTTAGTTGAGAAAACGTCTCGGGTTACGTTTGTAACCCTGGTTCCCTGAATAAGGGAACGAGACGCTGCGTAGTCGCTTTGGGAACGCCTCTGCGTGATTACGTCTTGAAGCACTTGTGTAATCGAACCAATAGTGTAACAGGACGTCAGAGCGGGTGACGTCACGGACCAGGAAACTATAAAGCACCCCTGAGAACAAAGAACGCTAGCTTCTGATACGGATGAAGCAAGCGCTCACAGGCGTGCAGGGAGTATGGCTAAGCTACGCAGCGTCTCGTTCCCTTATTCAGGGAACCAGGGTTACAAACGTAACCCGAGACGTTCCCTTTCATGGGAACATCGACGCTGCGTAGTCGCTTTGGGAACGCTATCCCAACTAGGCCATAAGACCAAATGCCTGTCTGAATCACCTTTTAGGATGACAGTACTGAGGACCCTGGAGTGGAGCCCAAGTCAAGGTTGTAGAATCTAACGAAGGTATGATGAGATGACCACCCAGCAGCATCGCAGATATCATTGAGGGGAACCCCCGAAATCAGAGCCTTTGAGGCAGCCATACCCCTGGTAGAGTGTGCCCGGACGGCCAAAGGCGAGGGCTGTCCGGATGACTTATAAGCAAGAGAGATGGCCTCGACCACCCACTTGCTCATTCTCTGCTTAGACGCAGGACCTCCCTTGTTAGGGGACCCGTAACATATAAACAGCTGTTCTGTTTTTCGCCACAGGGCAGCTCTGTGGACATAGGTGTCTAAAGCCCTCACTGGGCAGAGCAGATTTAGTTTTTCCTGATCCTCATTCGTGAAAGGTGGAGGATAAAAGGCCTGCAGTACAATAGGCCCTGGGACATGAGTAGGGACCTTGGGTATATACCCAGGTCTAGGATGCAAGAAAGCTTTGACCATTCCAGGCGCAAAGTCTAAGCATGAAGGAGCAACTGAAAGTGCCTGAAGGTCTCCAATTCTTTTAAGAGATGTAATAGCCAGCAGAAATACGGTTTTTAGCGTGAGGAACCTCTCATGTACTTCCTCCAAAGGTTCAAAGGGAGCCGCAGACAGCCCTTCGAGTACAATAGCTAAGTCCCAGGATGGAGTTTTTGTACGTACAGCCGGCCTCAGCCTCTGGGTGCCACGGAGAAAACGTATAACTAGTGGGTTTCTTCCCACAGAAACACCCTCCAAAGGAGAGTGATAAGCGGAGATTGCTGCTATATAGACCCTTAATGTAGAAGGAGTTAGGCCATCTGAGAATTTTTCTTGGAGAAAATTGCAGTATGTGACTGATAGAAGAGTGGAACGGGTCCACTTGAGACTGGCTACACCAAGTAGCGAACAGCTTCCACTTGTATGCATATAGTTTTCTCGTGGACGGAGCTCTGGAGTGGAGTATGGTCTCCACAACCTCAGTTGGGAGACCAGATTCTATGAGCTCGGCCCCCTCAGAGGCCAAGCCCACAGTTTCCATAACTCTGGGCGGGGATGAATTATTGTGCCGCCCGCTTGAGACAGAAGGTCCTGCCTGATTGGAATCTCCATGGGGGAGCCGTCTAGAAGGGACACTAGGTCCGTGAACCATACTCGGGTTGGCCAGAACGGGGCTACCAATATGAGACGGGCCCCGTACCGCCGAACCCTCTCCAGAACTCCGGGGAGCAGAGCAATCGGGGGAAAGGCGTACAGACGCAGCCTCGGCCACGTCTGTACCATGGCATCCAACCCCAGGGGGGATGGATGAGTTAGTGAGTACCACAGCGGGCAGTGAGACGTCTCTTTCGAGGCAAATAAGTCGACTTCTGCGCGACCGAATTCTTTCCATATCAACTCCACCGCCTCGGGGTGAAGTCTCCGTTCCCCGGGCCTCGGCTCCTGCCTCGACAGGATGTCTGCCCCCACATTTTGATGCCCCGGGATGTAAGCCGCTCTCAGGGAGAGGAGCTTCCCCTGGGACCACAGGAGGATCCGAAGGACTAATTTTTACAACTGACGAGACCTCAGACCCCCCTGATGGTTGATATATGAGACCACCGACATGTTGTCTGTACGGACCAACACATGGTGGCCCCTCAGGTCTGGGAGGAAGTATTTGAGTGCTCGAAATACCGCCATCATTTCCAGCCGATATATGTGCCAAGAACGATGATGGTCCTCCCAAAGACCCTGAGCTGAGCGACCACTCATGATCGCCCCCCAGCCTGTGAGAGATGCATCCGTCGTTAGCATTACGCAACGACAAGGAGCTCCCAACACAGGACCCTGGGACAGGAACCAGGGCTTCTTCCACATGGATAAAGCACGAAGGCATCGCCGCGTGACTTTGATCATGCGGAGAGGATTTCCCCTCGGAGAAAACCCCCTGGTCCTGAGCCACCACTGTAAGGGTCTCATGTGCAGCAGGCCAAAAGGTATCACGTTGGACGCCGCTGCCATCAGACCCAACAGTCTCTGAAACTGTTTTACAGTTAGTGACTGGCCTAATTTCACCCCTTTCACGGTTGAGAGAATGGAATTCACCCGAGCAGGAGACAGACGTGCCTGCATCGTAGTAGAATCCCAAACTACCCCTAGATAGTTGGTAGTCTGAGCTGGTAGAAGCACACTCTTCTTGGCATTGAGTCTCAACCCTAACCTTCTCATGTGTGACAGAACTACATCTCGATGTAGAACTGCCTGTTGCTCTGATTGAGCTAAAATCAACCAATCGTCGATATAATTCAGTATGCGGATGCCCTGGAGTCTCAGAGGAACCAGGGCTGCATCCACGCACTTCGTGAAGGTGCGGGGTGAAAGGGATAGGCCAAAGGGAAGAACCTTGTATTGGTAAGCTTCGCCCCTGAAAGCAAACCTGAGGTACTTCCAATGTGAAGGATGGATTGACACATGAAAGTAAGCGTCTTTCAGATCTATTGTCACAAACCAGTCCTCGGACCTGATCTGAGTGGTGATCTGTTTGGGTGTTAGCATCTTGAACTTGAGTTTTTGTACTGAGCGATTTAACATACGTAAATCTATTATGGGACGCAACCCTCCATCCTTCTTCGGAACGATGAAGTAACGGCTGTAAAACCCTGACTGTTTGCTGGGAGGAGGAACCCTTTCTATAGCTCCTTTTTGCAAAAGTGTTGTAACTTCTTGTTCCATAACCAGAGACTGCTGGGGGCCCACCACTGTAGGGAGGACCCCATTGAACCGGGGCGGGCGAAACCCGAATTGTATTTTGTAACCCTTTTCTATCATACGCAGTACCCATTGAGAAATGTTAGGAAGACGTTTCCATTCCTCCAGAAATTTCACTAAGGGAACCAGCCTCTCGAGACTGGCCTCTGGTGTTTTTTGAGCACTTGGCTCAGTGCCCTGAAGCGGCGTACCGGCAGGGAGCAGCCGAAACAAGCGCTGTCTGACCCCCCTCAGAGGGTCGGTGGGGACCGCTGCGCCCTGAAGCACACGGGGTGGCAGGGTTGGCAGAACGGCCCCTTAAGGGTGTCGGAGAGGAGTTAATTTTATAGATTTTAATACAGGACCTCTCCGGAGGGGGCTACCCTCGGAAGTCCTGGGCCACTGGCGTCAGGACTTCTTCGAAGCCTTCCTGGCGATAATAACAGTCCTCAAATCTGTTCTACCCCGGGAAGGCTTCGACTGTGTTGCCCGTCCCGGTCCCCAAGCTCTTTGCGGGGGAGCACGGGCAGCAACACTCTGTTTTTGTTGCGCTCTCTGCACAGATGAGGAGCTGCTAGACGCCCGAGGCTGCTCCCGCTCAGCAGCCTCGGACGGGAGAGAGCGGCGAGGGAGGAACTTCTGGAAGGCCGCTGACTGCTTTTTTGCCTCCTGGAACCTCTCGACGACCGAAGTGACAGAGTCGCCGAAGAGGCCCAGGGGAGACAGCGGCGCATCCAATAAGACGCTCTTATCTCTTTCTCTGATGTCTGATAAGTTTAGCCATAAATGCCTCTCCGTTGCCACCAGGGCTGCCATAGAGCGACCGATTGTTTTTGCCGTCTCCTTGGTGGCACGGAGAGATAGATCAGTGGCTTTACGAAGTTCCTGAATCACATCAAAGCTAGCCTCACCGCTCTCATTGATCTCCCCCAGCAGGTCAGCCTGATATGCTTGAAGGACAGACATTGTGTGTAAACACGCTGCGGCCTGACCTGCTGAGGCATATGCTTTGCCCACCAGAGCTGATGTTGTTCTTAGTGGTCTGGTGGGCAGCGTCGGGGATTTTAGGGACGACGCAGACTCGGGCGAGAGATAGCTCGCGAGCGTCTCTTCGACCCGAGGCATTGTCCCATAGCCATGTTGTTTAAGCCCCAATATATTGGAATATATAGATGTTTGAGGGTTATATACACGATATTGTGCTGGCTTTTTCCACGACCTCGTCACCTCGGTGTGGAGGTTGGGAAAGAATGGTAATCCCCGACGCTGAGGCTGTGACCGGGCAGGGAGAAAGCGCTCATCCAGTTTGCTTTTGTGACGCGCTTCGCTTTTTTCTGCTGGCCATTCGATATTAAGTTTTGCCACTGCCCTAGTCACAACCTCCAGCAGCTCCTCATATGCTGGAGATGAGGATGGCGAGTCCTCCTCTCCAGCTTCAACGCTCACCACATCCAACTCCTCAGAGCTAGACAGGTGAAGCGCTGGTGCCTCTCCTCTGGGGGAAGAAACCGCAGCGCGTGCTTCCGCAACCAAAGGAGAGACACTGGGTCTGGCGGGTGAGGGCCGAGATAGGGCTGGGCCCGTCTCTAACCCCTCCACCAGATCCATCTGTGAACCCCAGGAATGCAGCCGCCGCTGTGCCTCAGCAGCAGCGGGACCCGATCCCTGGGGAACACTCGCCGCGGCGCCCTCTTTATCTTTCTTGAAGAACGCCCGGCGTGAACGGAGTGTACGGAGCGTTAACTTTTCGCAATGCACACAGACAGCTCCCTCAAGAGCTGCCTGGGCATGCTCCACTCCCAAAGAGGCTACACATAACTCGTTTGTATCCCCGCCCCTGATGAAGCGAGGGCAGGGAGAAGCACACTGAATGAACTGCTGCTTGCCTGTTTGTCCTGCCGCCATATTTTTTATAAACGTGTCTTTCAATATATATATATATATATATATATATAAGTGCTTGGTGGACTGAAAATACTCTTGCCCTCGGACTAAGAGATATTTTCGAACTGTATAACGGACAGACAACACCAAATAAGACACACAATACACAGAGCGCTTGCTGAAGACGCAGAAGCTAGCGTTCTTTGTTCTCAGGGGTGCTTTATAGTTTCCTGGTCCGTGACGTCACCCGCTCTGACGTCCCGTTACACTATTGGTTCGATTACACAAGTGCTTCAAGACGTAATCACGCAGAGGCGTTCCCAAAGCGACTACGCAGCGTCGATGTTCCCATGAAAGGGAACAGTTATTTTGCAGAATTACTGGTCAGTCTGTAAATTAAAAAACTTAATGACTTTGCACATTTGCTGTAATTCTGCATAATAGTTACACTTTTTCCCAAAACAGTCTGTTAATCGGCTGCTGTGCCAGTCTAATGATATGATTTATTATCAACATATGTGGAAGTGTCTGTCGCTAATGTGCTTTGGCCTGAGTGCTGTCATGATGCGTCAGCTTGCATTAAATTTTGTGGCCAGTTGTCACCATATTCCTGCTGAAATGAAACACAGATTGTGTGATGATGCAATTTTTTTGTAATAATGATTTCCATTTTATTACTTTTTGTTTAATTTTGGTGTTAACTCTCACGCTCACTATGATGTTTGCTCATGGCATTTCTTGTCAAAGGTAACATGCAGTATTATAGAAGAGGACACCGTAATCTAGGCTGGATTTGGAGAAAAGTGTTTGTATAAACCAGTTGCAAGAGAACCATTTCTGTCTGCATATGCTTGGAGGGAGATACACTTGTTTTTATTAATTCCTTCCCTCGTTTTAGTAAATACTGGCCACGATTTACTATCATTCTATAGTTTTAGTTGAATCATGCACAAATTAAGAATTTGTTCCCTCTTTTTACTGGCCACAGTGTAATAATTAGTTTCCTTGTTTCAATTTAATCAAAACGAGGGAACAAATTAGTACAACAAGGCCATGATTTACTAAAACGAGGGAACAAATAAATTCTTAATTTTCAGAAATAAATTCTTAATTTATGGCCACAATAAATATTTTTGTCCACATTTCATGTGTGGGGCTTCGTAAAATAACTTAAACATATTTTATTTTAGCTAGCTGCCAAGAAAACATCTCTAATTTTCATTTAGTTTAAGTTTAATAACTAAAATAACTAAAGCTCATATATAAACTAAAATACACTGGCTTCCAAAAGTTTGGAAACGCCCTAGAAAAGTGGGGTTTTGGACAATTTTGGCATGAATCCTTTTTAATTTGTGATAATATTGCAGTGATAAGGGACAACACAAACTACGAAAATATATTTTATTACATAAACAGTTTATACATAGAAAAAAAACTTACATTTTCGATTCCTCAAAATATCCACCATTAGCAGCTATCTGACCTAAACTGGGTTCTGATTGGTTCATTGTATTCTAAACTTAATTGGCAATCAATTGTTGAAGCTATTAAGGTGTGCTGACCCAAAAATCTTTTACAAACCTGGGCCAAGTTTAAACCAGTAACCAGGCATCACAGCTGGCAAAGGGGCATGTCTGACTTTGACATGTATATATTGCCATTATTATGTAATCAAAATGAAAATTATTATTGCTGGTCTTCAGTGATAACGTCAAGTTACTTTAATGTATTTGCACCAAAAAATTATAAGGATTTATGCTGATATCGTCCAAAACCATACTTTGCCTGGGGTGTTTCCAAACTTTTGGAGGGCAGTGTGTGTATATATATATATATATATATATATATATATATACACTCCATACAAAGTTTAGTTCATTTTTATTAGATTGGTTTATATACTGTGTATATATATATATATATATATATATATATATATATATACACTCCATACAAAGTTTAGTTCATTTTTATTAGATTGGTTTATATACTGTGTATATATATATATATATACACAGCTATGGAAAAAATTGATTTCTGAACTTGGAGTGGTCTCTTAATTTTTTCCATAGCTGTATATATATATATATATATATATATATATATATATATATATATATATATATATATATATATATATATATATATATATATATATATATATATATACATATATATATAAACCAATCTAATAAAAATGTACACAGTATATAAACCAATCTAATAAAAATGATTAGAACTAAACTTTAAAATCAAAACTGAAAATATAAAAATAAAATCGAACAAAATCTGACAACAAAATCTAAAGTCTAGTAGTATATCAATGATACTAAAATAAGAGAGTATCTATGTGCATGAATCCATGACAGTTTGTTCTCTCCCGCCACTAAATTGCCTCTTTTCCAATGCTCTGTTTGCTCTGAGGGTCTGCAGGATCCTGTACTGATCAATATCTCTTTGTGATCAATAACTTCCCCTTCTCTCAAACTGACAAATGCAAGCTCATCATGTGCACTATTTACAGCTGACAAGCAACTAAGATCATTTAAAGCAGGACATCTTCCGCAATCAATATGAAGGGAGTCTGAGAGAGTTCGGCTAACCCACTCAAGTCCAGAGATTGGCGAGGCGACGCATTCTGAAAGAGCTCCCTCATGGCTGAGGAGAGATGGACAGTGTGGCCCCCTGCATGAATAGCAAGAGTCAGAAATTCTCTAAAGCAGACAGCTCAGTTGCTCAGAGGCAGCTGGACTGGAAAACGATCTGAATTCTGTCACAGGCAATATTTCTGTTGGCTTCTGAGCAAAGCAATGCCAAACAAGATTCTGTCTCTCTCAATGTGCCCCCACAGCCTGTCTCTCTTCTCTTCTCTTCTCTTCTCTTCTCTTCTCTTCTCTTCTCTTCTCTTCTCTTCTCTTCTCTTCTCTTCTCTTCTCTTCTCTTCTCTTCTCTTCTCTTCTCTTCTCTTCTCTTCTCTTCTCTTCTCTTCTCTTGTGAAAGAAGATTTCATGCTATACAGTGCTATAAAGCTATTAAATCTTGCCACTTCTGGCCCTTTCTTTTCTAACTTTGTCAGTGCTCTGTACTGTATATAATTAAACTGATGTAAAATTTCTCAACTAAATCAACCTAAACCCCAACTTTTTTTTTTTTTTTTTTTCCCAAAATAGAAGTTATCATCTCTTGAGTTTTGGTGGAAAGAGACCAATTAAATGTGTTATTTAACCAGGGTATATTCTGTCATTTGTATAATGAGCTGTGTTATTTGGAGGAGAAGGGCTGCTTTGCACCAGTGAAAAAAGCCCCTGGGTCTTAAAGAGAAATGCCACTAAAGTTATATTACAGGAAGTCTGGTTTCTCGTGAGGATATATTCTGTAGGTGACGAGGGCTTTCTAATGGGATGCATTATTTTAAAGTTTGCATTCCATTTGCATTTTTATACTTAAAGGATTAGTTCACTTTTAAATAAACTTTTGCTTATAATTTACTCACCCCCATGTCATATCATGTCCTTCTTTCTTCAGTCGAAAAGAAATTAAGGTTTTTGATGAAAACATTTTGTGATTTTTCTCCATACAATGGGCTTGAATGGGCACCACACGGTTCAAGCTCCTAAAGTGCAGCTTCAAAGGGCTTTAAACTATACCAGACGATACCAGACGATGAATAAGGGTCTTATCTAGCAAAACGATCAGTCATTTTAAAAACATTTTGTGACGTCATGTAATACGCAATTACGTTGAAAAGGTCACGCTTGACATAGGCGGAAGTTCAGATTCGGTGTTTACAACTGCAATATACAATGCAATATACTGAACGTGCAAATACTAACCCTGCGTCTCGATCAGCTCCCTAGTTCCCTAGGTCGTGAATCAGTATGAAAGTGAATGTGGCTGTGGCTGATTCCCTGATCAGTGCCCTGACTTCTGAACTAGGGATCTGATTGACATACTTCCGCCTATGTCAAGCGTGACCTTTTCAACGTAATTGCGTATTACGTGAGGTCACGAACGCGCATCCGAGAACAGAGCAAGGAGAACATTTGTGCTTATAAAACATTTGTGCTTTTTTTTAAATGACTGATCGTTTCGCTAGATAAGACCCTTATTCATCGTCTGGTATAGTTTAAAGCCCTTTGAAGCTGCACTGAAACTGTATTTAGGACCTTGAACCGTCTGGTGCCCATTCAAGCCCATTGTATGGAGAAAAATCCTGGAATGTTTTCATCAAAAACCTTAATTTCTTTTCGACTGAAGAAAGAAGGACATGGACATCTTGGATGACATGGGGGTGAGTAAATTATAAGCAAAAGTTTATTTAAAAGTGAACTAATCCTTTAAAATGGTAGTTCACCCAAAATGAAATTTCTGTCATTAAGTACTCACCCTCAAGTCTTCCCAAACCTGTTTTCAAAACACAAAGATGTTTTTGATGAAATCTGAGGGTATCTGATCCACACATAGGCAGCAATGACATTGCACCTTTTGAGGTCCAGAAAGGTACTAAAGACATAGTTAAAACCGTCAACGTAACCACAGTGGTTCAGCCTTAAAGAAGCCATCAAACATTTTTTTCCTGAATGTGTCTGTGAAGCTGCAGCTCAAAATACCCCATAGATTTTTTTTAATTCATTTTTTTTAACTGCCTATTTTGAGGCATAATTAGAAATGCCCAGATTCAGGCTGCGGCCCCTTTAATTGCTCGCGCTCTCCGCCCCCTCCCGAGCTCTCGACTCTTTCATTGCATAAACAAAGTTCACACAGCTAATACCCTCAAAAATGGATCTTTACAAAGTGTTCGTCATGCAGCATGTCTAATCACGTAAGTACAGTGTTTTTTTTTGGATGTTTACATTTGATTCTGAATGAGTTTGACAGTGCTCCGTGGCTAACGGCTAATGCTACACTGTTGGAGAGATTTATAAAGAATGAAGTTGTGTTTATGAATTATACAGACTGCAAGTGTTTAAAAATGAAAATAGTGACGGCTCTTGTCTCCGTGAATACAGTAAGAAACGATGGTAACTTTAACCACATTTAACAGTACATTAGCAACATGCTAACGAAACATTTAGAAATACAATTTACAAATATCACTAAAAATATCATGTTATCATGGATCATGTCAGTTATTATTGCTCCATCTGCCATTTTTCACTGTTGTTCTTGCTTGCTTACCTAGTCTGATGATTCAGCTGTGCTCAGATCCAGACGTTAATACTGGCTGCCCTTGTGTAATGCACTGATCAGGGACTGGCATATGCAAATATTGGGCTCATACATATTAATGATCGTGACTGTTACGTAACAGTCAGTGTTATGTTGAGATTCGCCTGTTCTTCTGAGGTCTTTTAAACAAATGAGATTTATATAAGGAGGAGGAAACAATGGAGTTTGAGACTCACTGTATGTCGTTTTCATGTACTGAACTCTTGTTATTCAACTATGCCGAGGTAAATAAAATTTTCAATTCAATGGCACCTTTAATATTATGAAGCGAAAGAATAGTTTTTGTGCGCAAAAACAAAACAAAAATAACGACTTTATTCAACAAATTTGTCTGTCCCCGGTCATACTGCTACGCTATTTTCATTTCAGGTCTTCAGTGTTTACATCCGAACAGCGGCTCAGTATTGGCCGGCTCTGGTCACGTGAGCAGCGCGACGCATTCGTGTGATGCTGACGCAGGAGCTGGCCAATACCGTGCCCGCATTCAGACATAAACACTGAAGCTGTCTTTAGTACCTTTCTGGACCTCAAAAGGTGCAATGGCGTTGCTGCCTTTATGTGTGGATCAGATACCCTCGGATTTCATCAAAAATATCTTAATTTGTGTTCTGAAGACAAACAAAGGTCTTATGGGTTTGGGACGACATGAGGGTGAGTAATGACAGAAATTTCATTTTTGGGTGAACTAACCCTTTAAATATCAGTGCCTATAGACCAACTTGAAATATTTTACCCACAATTCACCACTCCACACGGTGATAATATCTAAATTTCAAATTAATATTTCTAAATGTTTTACATATATTCTCATATTTCTGGGTCTATGGTATTAATTAGTTTGACAATCAGGAGTTTTCAAATTGGGGTCCCCAAGGTGCTATGCCAACCGTGGAAAAATTCAGAGTAATATAGTGCTAAAATGTAAATGAATAAGAATATTAAAAATACATAATTTATATTAAGAATATCATATTAAAAATATTAAATATTAATGATTAAAAAAAAATAAAAATAAAACATAATATTCATACTTTTTCACAATATAAACGGGTCTTTATTGGATATATTTCAGGAAGGAATTTTATCTACTTTAAAATTTGCGGATCATGGAATCAAACAGTTTGAAAAACCCTGTGTCAACTCACCATACAGGATGTTAATGAGCGAGATGGGCATGACCAAGATGCCGACCAGCATGTCCGCCACGGCAAGGGAGCGCAGGAAGAAGTTTGTTGCATTTTGCAGCTTCTTCTCCAGTGACACAGCTAGAATAACCAAAATATTCCCTCCTATTGTCAGAAAGATAATCACAAGAATCAGCAGGGCTGGCCAGTTCTTTTCCTTCATCACCTCCCTTTCGACCCCATGAGGAGAAGATGAAGATGAGGAGGGGAGATTGACACTGTAATCAGTCCCGAAAAAGCTCTGGTTTAGGCTCACGGTGGTATTGCCAGGCCAGACCATCCAGCCAGTGAGGTCTAGGGAGGATGTCGTAGAGCTAAACCCACCCAGAATTGGCCCGCCAGGTGCCCCCATCCTCTGATGCCGTTTTCTGTTCCCTGTATCAGTCAGAGCTCTTTCCACTCATGGCCGCCGATGGCCGCGTATGTGAAGAAGAGTTAGGAAGTTCAAAAATGATGAAGTGATCCACTCAAAGTGCTATGTGAAGGAGAAATCTACTGCGCTGAGGATATCCATAGCATTTCCTGTTCCTAGTTTCTGCCGCAGGATTTTTATTCATGGAAATTGTATCTGTAAAACACAGTGAGAGACACACAATACCAGTGAATACCAAAAATATGAACTTAAAGATAATAGACATTATAAAAGAGTAAAAAGACACTGACTATCACAGAGAGTTGCTCAGAAAATAATAAAATAATAATACGAATCAAAGTCACACAATAGTGAAGGTTGCGCTGAATATTTTCAGTACATTGTCTAAATGGTGACTGACAGCCCTTGCTAAATTTATTTTCACTCGTTACGGAAAGATCCACCTATTTCGGGAAACCAGTGGCACCCTGTCTCTGTGGTAATAGAGGGTAATTGAGTTCACAAGTTAAAATGATACGCTACAATCCGAGTCTCTGTGAACCTGCTGCACTTCGCTGTACAGGCCTACCGGGAGTCATAATTCACCAAATCTGAGGTTACTCGTCATTAAATTAGCTGATATTAATAACTCAAGACACCTGTCAAAGGTAATGTGATGTAATGTCATTATTATTGTGATGGACAAGTGGGTAATTGTCGCTTCATACAGCCAGTCGCTTTGCGCTAGCGCCGAACAACGTCTAATAAGCTTCTGTAATTGCAGTTTTCACCCCATCAGTTAGGCTGTGCATTGTAGTAGGTGTAGACTGATGGCACGTTACGTGTGTAGGAATAACAAGTAACCACAGTGCTCTGTGGCCCACAACTAACCATGTATGTTTTAATTAGGAGAAAGCAGCTGAAAATTGGCTACATGATGAATCTCACCACTAATATGCTGATGAATAGTTTTGAGAACTTTCTCTACACCTCCAATGACTGTCGTTCATCATGATGACTAACAGATCAATATGGTGATTATTTAAACATAAGATTATCAGCTTTATTTTAGTTCGATAAAAAGGGTTGGTTTCTTTGGTAGGGTTGGTAAGGTGAGAAGAGTCAGTAAATCAAGCCATTCTGCTCTAAACTGCAGAGATTGTCCCCTATAGACAGCAAATGTGAATTGCACAGGAAAATATGATAACCTGTCCGAGTTTCCTTCTGCAATGATAAGAAATAGGTTTATTCACTGCATGGGGAGGGCAGTTTTCTGATATATAGACATGTTTCCTCACATCTAAATAGAGAGCAAAATCGTAATGTTCCTTAGACGCAGCAGAGACTGTGGTAGTTCACCTCTTCTCTGGAGACTGGAGATAATGCAAACAGCAAAAAGTAAAACGACCTTACAATAAATAAATCACTGTATAGTCACTTCCTGTGTGTCTACCTCACACATAAACACAAGAGCATCTTAAATGCAATCATATACAGGTTCAAGGAAAGTGCATAAAAGCCACAAGACTTTACAGTGAGCCCTGAATCTTAATTTGACACTTCAGGTCCCATTATAATAGAACAGATCATCTCCTTTGGGAGACATGCTGGTGGGTACAAAAATGAACACCATGAGCTGCAGCAGGCTAAGAGGCAATATCAGTATTAAGGGGATTTGAAATGGTCTAAAATTAGAAGTCTATATATGGACTGCAGTAGCCTCTCTCACTACACAGTGACCCCAAAAAGTATTTGGACACCACACAAACTTTAGGATCACTACGTTTATTTATTTATTTACTTAGTTATTTTTTAAAGAAATTAAAGGTGCCCTAGATTCAAAAATTGAATTTATCTCGGCATAGTTGAATAACAAGAGTTCAGTACATGGAAATGACATACAGTGAGTCTCAAACTCCATTGTTTCCTCCTTCTTATTAGGGCTGGGCGATATGGCTGAAAACTGTATCACGATATCAGTGTTTCATATTGGTCGATATCGATAATTAATGATATTTTTTATGACCCATTTAAAATAAGGACCAGGAGAAAAATAAATTACATTTAAACATTTTTATTTTAAACTTAACCTTCCTCTGATCATAATCCCCTCAGTTATTAAGACAGATGTCAACAACCATGGAAAACTCAAATAATTAAAATGAAAACATAAGTCTAAAGTAGGGTGACTGACCACCCTTCCCGCATTTTGCAGGACAGTCCCGAAATTAGGAGCTTTGTCCCGCAAGACTTAAGTAGTGTCCCGCATTTCATTTATGTCTGTAATTTTTTTTCATCCCTGAAATTACAATACCACAGTAAGAAATATAATAAAAACTGTGAGCATTTAAAAATCTATTTGTGCAGCCGTCATATTCTAGCTGTGAAAATAACCAACCAGCGCAATCATAGAGAGAGGTTTTCCTGCTGATGACAACTGAGTGGACAGGCAAAGAGCCTCATCAAAGTCAGTAAACACAACTACACCAGCAAGGATTTCATCTTTCATACTGGATAGGAACTCAAGAGCTGCTCAAAGCTGCCCAAATCGATTAAAGCATGTAATCATCCATCCTCAAGTGCCACACACGGAAATGGTCGAGCACCTACAGGAAAACGAGATATTCTCCATTTGTTTTAACCAATACAAAATTGTGAAATTCAGGCACAACTCTCTTCTCACATTAATATTTCATTTAATGCGGGTTCTATGACATTATATTAGCCAGTATTAACGTCTGGATCTGTGCACAGCTGAATCATCAGACATAAGCAAGCAAGAACAATAGCGATAAATGGCAGATGGAGCAATAATAACTGACATGATCCATGATAACATGATATTTTTAGTGATATTTGTGAATTGTCTTTCTAAATGTATCGTTAGCATGTTGCTAATGTACTGTTAAATGTGGTTAAAGTTACAATCGTTTATTACTGTATTCACGGAGACAAGACTGTCGTTATTTTCATTTTTTAAACACTTGCAGTCTGTATAATTCATAAACACAACTTCATTCTTTATAAATCTCTCCAACAGTGTGTAATGTTAGCTTTAGCCACGGAGCATCATCAAACTCATTCAGAATCAAATGTAAACATCCAAATAAATACCATACTTACGCGATTAGACGTTGCATGACGAACACTTTGTAAAGATCCATTTTGAGGGTTATATTAGCTGTGTGAACTTTGTTTATGCTGTTTAAAGCAAGCGCGAGCTCTTGGGGTGTGGAGCACGAGATTTAAAGGGGCCGCGTACCCTGAATCGGCGTATTTATAATGATAGGCAGTTAAAAAAATTAATAAAAAAAAAAAAACGATGGGGTATTTTGAGCTGAAACTTCACAGACACATTCAGGGGACACTTAAGACTTATATTACATCTTTTGAAAACATGTTCTTCAGCACCTTTAATACTTTTATTCAGCAACAAAATTGATCAAAAATGACAGTTAAAACATTTATAATTTTACAAAAGATTTCTATTTCAAATAAATGCTATTTTTTAGAAGTTCTATTCATTAAAAATATTAAGCAGCACAACTGTATTCAACACTGATAATAAAAAATTCAGTTTTTCCATCACATGAATAAATTACATTTTAAAATACATTAAAATAGAAAAGAGTTGTTTTATATTGTAATACAATTTGACAGTATCACTGTTTTTACTATATTTTTGATCAAATAAATGCAACCTTGGTGAGAACGATAAACTTCTTTCAAAAACATTGAACTTTATATATCACATAAAGGTAAAAAATTCTTTGATTAATATTTTAGAATAAAATATTATAGTATACAAATACTATGGGGTCACTGTATACATGTTGGTGAACTGCAAAAACAAGCCTAACCACACAGTTTTTTGAAAAGAACAGTGAAATATAAACTCTTTGCTAATATAAAGTTAACAAAGCTGAGTTTAGCTCACCTGATGAGAATCCTAATCTCACCAGCTCTCATTCTCTCTTTATTGCTCTCCCTCAAACACTCTCTTTTCCCTTCAGACACCTCTTCATCTTCCATTAATGAAGTGGATGAGAGTGCACTCACAAACTAAGAGATTCTGCATGCCAACAATGGGTAATTAGCCTCCTCAGCAGAAGCCAATCAAGTAACTGTGAATTGGGGTAAATTGGCATAAAATAGAACGACTACAGGAAACAAGGACCATACCCAAATACCCATCCATCATCAATCATTTAATCTGGTAATGATCAGTACTAGTTTAGAATTTAGGAAAGGCTTTCATTGGGGAAAATGTTGCCAAAGCATTCAGAGATTCCCTTATGATCCACCAAAACAACAAATAAACTTCCACATTTCCTTTAATAACAGAATGAATACAAAAAAATAAATAAAAATAAAATAATAAATAAATAAAAGGAGTACAAAAAATGATTCTGCTTAAGAGTGTTTTAGACACTGACCTACATGAATGTGTTCTTGGAATTGGATGTCTCATTTCTTATTTGAATTGGAAAATGAAATGCAGAAGTCTTTTTACATTATGGGAATTGTGGGCAGACGAATCTGCCTAAGGGGAATAAAATTTCCTCCCACTAAGAAGTTTAAAAACCCTTTTACTTCCTGACAGGAAGGTTAAACATTCTCTCAAGCTAAATCGGAGTGGTGTGAATGTGTGAAAAAAGGATGAGAAATGAATGCTGAGTAGTTAATTAGTCCTGGTGCCGTCGACCAAGATCAACAGAGACAAATGAAGAAAAGAGGAAGGCATTGCGAGACTAAGATTAGATTGAGCGACTCTGACAGCATCGCTAACTGAAGGAATCTGTAGAATTACAAATCTAATATTACAGTCCCACTTGTGTTGTTTGGAAATATAAATGAAATGTAAAATCAGGCGAGCAAGAGTAGCCATGTGTGTATGGGGTCTGGCACAAATAAATGAACAGACTTACAGGGATCCTCGAAGACCCCAATAACAAAATGCGCAGACACTAAACATATGCATGCACAGATTTCTTCTCAGCAAGTGCTTGCGAAACGAAAACCCCAATTTTGATCCCACAGAGAAGACTCTCATGTCTCCTAATTTATTGTTCTTTTTAACTCAGCACTGCTTTAACTGAATCTTTTTAGTCTGCATGCCTGAATAGTGGTGTATAGATTGAGAAAGTAACCAGCAGGCTTGAAAAGCCATTTGCACAGAGCCGCTCAGTGCAGCATTTTAATTTAACAGAAAATAATTCCAATCTCAATTTATCCTGGTAGGGAAAAATCGTGACATAAGAACTGAAAACTTGTTTCTATGGAATGGAAGACATTTCTGGATTCATTTTTCAAGTGCGCTATGTTATGAACAGCACTTGAAAAGAAAATCAAACAAACAGCTAAACACAAACTGTTCTGCTAACTGTCGCCCTTGGCCTTTTCTTTTTGTTTTATCTTGCCGTTAGCAGGGTGAAATACTTAGGGCAGATTTTGGAAAGAAAATGAGTAAACATCCTTACTGCTACAACAAATACTTTCCTATTTTTATATATTAGGCTACATGTTTCAGCAGTCATATCGCAGTGATAGAGTGATTCTGCAGCTTGCGGTACATTACCATTACAATCTGTTCTTGTAAAATAACCCAGACTAATGATTTGAAACCTATTCATATATGTCTGTTTTGCCCTCTTCTTCACGTCTCTGGAGAAGGACATTCAGATAATAACTCAACTCAAAGGACTGTTACAGGAGTCACGTAAGTGGAAAATTTATGTTCCTTCAATATTCTGCAATTACAAAACGTAAAAGATGAAAAAGCCTTTGTCACAGAAATCGAAATTCAAATATTAACAGCAGCATCTTTTTCTTGCACATCCAATATATTCCGAAACGAATCCTGTGATTTTTCTTTGAATCAAAGGCTAGTCGTGTGCTAACCAGACTGCTAATGTGCATTTAACAGGCAGAAATCAATGACTAATCGATACGGTTTCATAAAGAGCTAATAATGAGGAGAATACAAACATATACTTGCAAACAAAGACACGCACCCAAATTAAAGTATTTTGAAGCACAAGAAACCTCTGAACCATGAAATGGGGCTTTTACTTGGTTTGAATTAACATAAGTCACTCTGACACCTTTGTGAGAGGAAGCTTTCAGAAAGTCTTAATGTATGATAGGGACACCAATCCCATTCATTATATGCATTTCCTGGATGGGTGAATTTGTAGATAGAATCTGAAAAAGGTGACACACGCACACACACAAAAACTTTTAAAAATGCACCTGCTATTGTTTACTAGGACTGGTGCGATTGATAAAAATTTCTTCTCATGTATCATTCAGGGTCAACATCTCACGTCTGCTTGTGCCTGCTGCAAAATGCATCTAATATAAGAAAAAAGGCCGACACATGGCATTCTAAGATTTCTTCTTTGTCCTTTTTTGCATTCTATTTGAAACTCAGCATTTTTCTATTTATTTTGTTGGTTACAATGGGCATCGGCATGCCTTAGTGCGACACATCTGCACATCTCTGACTGATCTCTATTTATCAACAACAATAAAAAAAGTAAAATAAGCCTTCTGTAAATTTATGCACAAGGTCAGGCTGGATTTCTGATATCAGCCATCAACCGCTCATGATCGGCTGATGATAAGGCTAAACTGATATTTTTTTTATTTGAAAATCAAAAAGAGATTGCATATACAGGTGTAATATAATAATTCAAAGTCTGTTTTTGAATCTCCAATGATGAAATTAAAAACCGATGTTGAGCATGTACGCACAAGTATAAAGCCTCATTTTTATTTTTTGGGAAATTAAACCATATCTGGAGTTCAGGAATGCATGAATAAGATCTCTTTGCATTCAGTATAGAATTTAAACAATTAAACCTGGGATATCTTCAATATTGCTATCTTCTCGGTTTAGCTTTTTATTAGTTTCCATCCATTCGTAATATTAGTTGTTTCCCTTTCTTTCTTTCTTTCTTTTTTTATTTTTGCAGGCTTCAGGGGTTATATTGGCATCCAGGGAGACAGTGTATTGATTTCTATCTTTCTTTAACTTCTTTCAAGCTTTTCAATTCTCAATCTCTCTCTTTCTGCCACATTTCAGGAGCATTTGGTGAAGAGCCTGTTGAGGTGCTCTATGCCCTTGACTGAGCACCATCGGCTGTAATTTCACCCCTTCACCCTTTTTCTCTCTCTATGTATCTTTCCCCTCCCTTTCCTTTTCTCTTTTCTTTTTCCATCAAACAGAGCAACACCTTTTGCTTCTTCTGTGGGAATGGTGCTCTCTTTCTCCTTTTAACTTTTTCATGATTTTACTCAATTTATGAGCCTGTCTGTTTATATAACACCTGTTTTTTGGGGGGGGGTTTTATCCGAACACACTGATAAACACAATACCGCTTGAAAGCGTCTTTTGCACTACCTGACATGACTGACCCCTCTAAGGCAGGGGTTCTCAAACACATTCCTGGAGCCTCCCCAACGCTGCATGTTTTCCATGTCTCCTTAATCAAACACACCTTATTCTGATCATCAGCTCATTAGTCGAGACTCCAAGACCTGAAATGGGTGTGCCAGACAAAGGAGACATGCAAAATGTGCGGTGCTGGGGAGGCTCCAGGAATGTGTTTGGGAACCCCTGCTCTAAGGGTTTCATTAGCACCTGTTCATCCTATAATCATTTCGCAGTTAGTCTTCCTACTATATACCCTTCCTGACCTGCTGCGTCAGTCTTCCTTTCCTTGTAGACTGAATCAACACTTATGATAATTGCCGCTTGTTTGCCATAGCAACATTCGGATGAACAGTCACGGCATGATGCTGAAGTATTTTGATCTGTATTCTGTTTTTCACAATTATAACACACTATCAACGATAAATCCCAACTTTTTTTCTAGTCCAATTATTGGCCACTTCAGTTTCTTCACTTCCTCCCAGTGACCCCACAGCTCACTGATGAAGCAATGCATTCCTCTATTCCTCGTTCTCTTTTCCACAAAGCTGATTCAATGACACTTGAGCTGCTTGGATATTCAAGGGCAATCAGCAAGATACCATCACCCTGAGCACTACACTGGCCTCTACAGCAAGGTTTAACCGAAGGAGTGGTCAGAGTTAATGTTAACGCTGCATAGCTTGAAAGATCAGTGGACTTGAAAGATGCAAGAAACTTCTGAATGCCTTCTGCTGTCCTGATTGACTCATTAAATCATCTAAAAATGTTCACTAGAACAAACATACAGGAGGCATGTGGGGGAATGATGATGATCCAGGCAGAACTGCCCTTTGAATGCAAGTCTTGGGGTCTGATTGCTTTCAGAAGCACTACCTTGCAGTATATTGTGGGCAGCCTATTCCACTTTATCAAACATTGATCAAAGACACTCTTGAGGTACCTCAAAATCACTGAGCTGGGGGGGAGAGATGATAGATTTTTCAAGTTGAATTTGAATGCAAGGAAGGATAAACCATGCATTATTGTGTGTTGGGGGGGGGGGTGATGGATGGATGGATACAGGAGACATGTAACTGAAACACTAGCCAATACAGTTTTGGAGGTTTCACGCTATATACTGTACTCTATGCATAGCCTGGTGGCCAGTCTTGTGCTTGTATCTGTGATTTCCATGGCGAATTGATGCTGTATTTGCTGCAAAAGGAGGCCCTACACTATACTAAGAAATTATTGTGGTCTAAAACCAGGTGTTTTATTTTCATTTTCCAACCCCTGTAGATAGACAGAGAGAGAGAGAAAGAGACAGACAGACAGTACTAGAAATGTCTGCTAGCATATTATTTTTGGAGTGGTGGATCATCATCAAACAACATCCTCTTGCCCAGCCAGTAGCATGTGCTGTAGGTTGTCTTCACTTAGCATCATTCATGCTGTCCTTGTGGACAATCCCGTGTGATTTTCCTACAACAAAGCGAGTTACTAAAGCCTCTGATATGGGTAGCAAAAGAACAGAGAGCATGAATCCTCATTAGCAAAAAGCACTTGTCGTATGCCCTCTGCATACTCCCTTGGCATGACAAAACGGCAATAGGACAAGGACACCTTGCATTTCATTAAGGATACAACTTGTAGTTGCGCCTCAAATCAGAAACCCAAAGATAACTGAGAGAATGTCCTGGTAAATGTGGAGTTAATTTAATTTGTGAGGATATTCCAAGCCATCGATGGACTTAATACTACAGGAAGAAATGAAAATGTGATTGGTTTTACACTGTGTGCTTAATCATATTAAAAACACTGTTAGAGGCCCATGAGGGAAAATGCATATTATAAATAAAAATGGGAAAACTGGGGTGGTGCAGTGATGGCATCAGAAAGCTGAGTGATTACTGTGTTCATTTGATTTTATAATAGTGGTACTGTTGGGAAATAAATTAAAGTCCACTTAAAAAAAAAACAAAGAGATACTTCAGTTATAGGTCATGTGGTCTGGTCTATAAATACTCCCTTCCCTTTTGGGTTGTCCAAACTTGTATCTCGCTGATACTCTATTATAAATGGTGACAGGTAAATGGTGCCTGTCAATATCATCGGAATGGGGTGATTAATGAGGGAAGAAAAATGAAATGAATCCTTTTGTAAAGAAGAGCAGAAAAAACAATAATGTCTGGAGTGGAATTCATCGATCAACGTGAAACAGGCAGATGGTGCAGAAGATGACAAGTTTCATCTCCCTCTTTGACTTTCTTTCTGTGATTTATGGTAGGTATTAATTATTGTGATAATGGTTCAAGCCTTTGTGTGAAGATGAGAGTGACAATGAAAGTCTTATCTAACTCACAACAGTACAAGTGCACACATCCAATGTTGAGGGGTGCAGGCCAGGGTCACAGACCCTCATATGAAAAAGAAATAAATAAAAATAACTTACTGAGGGCTCCTGTCCTGTTTAATTAAAAAATAAATTAAAATTATTAAAAAAATATAATACATGTATAAATGTATAAAAAATGTAGAAAATGTATAAAAAAACAAGAAAATAAGAATTTATTGCTTTGATGTGACACTTCCGCAAACACATATGCACAAGTCAAGTGAGAGGTCTAAGTACAGAAACATCCATTTATTCTTAAATAAAAAAACAGCCATTTATTCTAATCATCTTCATCATAAAAATGCGGAATAGACATTTGGATGATGTTCACAGTCTGTTCTGATTGCCACACCATCACATCTCTCATGAATCATCCAACAAATCCTGGTGCTTTTGGCATTTAGGCTGCCTAAAACCATAATTATGTTGCAAACATGTGAGTATGTGTTTGCTGAGGAATGTTGTGAGAGACTATGGTAATTAGGATTTGTTCGGAAACTTTACTTGCTGACACAAATCCAACGGCTTTCATTGCCCACACACAGACCCTGTGAATAAATAAATAAACAAACGAGCAAACAAATAAATGGATAAGAAACAGCACTAAAAGTAGGCTGCTTTAGTGCTGAAAGTCTTACATCTCTTTGAGTTCTTTCACTAAACTAGCCACTTGAAAGGACACAAAATAATTTATCATCCACAGTGTGTGTGTGTTCTGCCTCATTCCTAACACGTAACCAAGGCCGTTTCTGCACCCGCTCTTGCTTTTGATTCAGCATTGACATTCAGCTCTAAAGAAAACCTCATGCTTACAGCGTAGTTCTTCTGGCTCCTTGTGCAGTAGTGGAAAAAGTTGATAATTATTCAACTGAATTTACAGGCGAGCCAATGTCACTGAATTCAACACTGTTCTCTGCAATTGCAGCCCTTCACAGTTAAGACAAAGCCTTAATCCGGCTCTCAGTTACACGGTCACACCTCCACCTGTGTGTCAAGGTACTGTATGGATTTTAGCTTTGTGAAATGAAGTACTGAGAGAGGGTGAGAGACTTTCTCTCTTTTGTGTATTGTCTTTTTGCCCTCTAAACAAACAAGACAGCAACCAGGAGTGGCAAGTGCTTATTTTGAAAATCTTTCTATAATGGTGTTTCCTAACAGGGTCCCTGAGACTGTTTACGGGTTTTGTGTAATTCTGTCATCCCCTTTACCTCTTTGAACCTCCCTCTGGGCTTTTTGTCAGTGTTTGCTCTCAGGAAGCTCCTGGCTTCATGCACCCAAACTGAGGTGAGAGTTGTTCTCACTTTCATAGTTTCCATGAAGGCTGTCAAGGGAATACTGAATGTACTGCCATCAGGATGAAAAGAGAGCGGAAGAATGAAGAACATTAAGATAGCTTTGTGCAACAGTCTTTTCATTGTCCTTGCTCATAATTATTCAGCATGCAACATTTGCATAATTTCACTTGTGATGTCTGTCATTTGGTCACATTGTCATGAGAGTCATTAACTGTGCAAAATCCTCACTCACTCACTCACTAAACTACCCCTGAATTTCTTTAGCCAGGCATTCATCCATTCATTCACTCATTCATCACTCCCTCATTTACATGCTTACTCGTTTACTTGCTTCCTCATTCATTTGCATATGAATTAATTTATGCATTCTCTAGAGTCTCTACCCCCAGTCCACACTGTGTCATCCAGCCCAGAGCACATCCTACCATCACCCTGCACTACGGAGACTACGCCAGAGTCCTCCACAGATGGAGAGCTTCCGCCAGCCTCAACAAAGTAACCAGTGAGGAGTTCAGTGCCAATGATCGCCCAGGAGCTGAAGCCCAACTGTGAGTCTGACCAGGAGTGTGAGCCAGCAACATCCGTGCCAGTAGGAGTCTTGATGGAGCCTGACACTAAGGACTGGCTGATCGATTGGGACAGCAAAGTATTGCTTCCTACCCTGCCTCACCCTGAATCATGTGTATCTTCATCACCTCTGGTTTTACCCAGCATAGAGACTGATTTATTACCACTGATCCCACCCAGCCTCCCTCTCCGACCTCCACTGCAAGATTCAGCCTGTTCTTGAGTCACACCTGGTTTCTTTCAGTCCCTCATATTCTCTCCAAACGCCTAGCTGTGTGGAGAAGCCTCAGGCCCTTTCGGTCGCCAGCTTCGCCCAAGCGAGTGGATCCCCTGGCTCTGCACCAGCTACTGATCTCTTTGGTTCACCTTAGCCCATCGACCTGTCGGCTCCACCTTGGCTCCTCCTAACCTCTGCTCCACCAGAGACCCTCAGCCTTGCGGCTCCACCAGGTTCCCTCGTCCCTCCAGCTCCATTTTTGGTCAGTCATCACACCGCCTGCACTACGGACTTGCGAGCCTTCCGCTGTGCTCCATCTCTCCATCCCCACAGCTTCAGTGGACTCCTCCTACCCCCTTGGTCCTTGATCAAACTGGCTCTGGCTCAGCCCTTGGGCGCACTGGAACCTCCTTGGACGCTTGTCGTCGCAGCTCCGCCTTGGTCTTTAGTGCCATCGGTGTCGCTTTGTCTGTGCCTTGGGCTCCCCTAACTAAACAGATTATTTGTTCTTTGGATTACCTGTGTTGAACTATTTATAGCAAATCAGCTCAAAGGGGAAATATTAATAATTATTCATAACTCATTATTATTATTAATTATGATTAATTATGAATATTTGAATCAGTTAATCAGATTAACTTGATGCAGCTACATTAAAATTACAATCAATAAATCAGTTCATCCTGTGAACACTCAGTATTGATTATTAATTAATTCTAAGAAAACTGTATTTTTCATGGCCACAGAAAAATGATTCTTCCTTGGCATTTACAGTGCTTAGAGCTGATAAGATCTGATCATTTAAGAGACAACATATTGCAGACAGAGAGTCAGAACTAAATATGTATTGTGCGCAAGTTAAATGAACTAAATCACTAACACTAACATCTAAATGAACAAACACATAACTAAACTAACAAACACATACATACACACACACAGTCACACATACATAGGTAAAATGAGGAATGATTCCCACCGAAGTGGGAACAGGAAATGGAGCTATGGAGAAGCCCAAAACCAGGAAAGGATCATCAGTATTCATTACAAAACTCCTTTGTAAACAAAGGAGGTTCAAAACTTTAACTAACTAGCAGCAATTTAGTATATTGTACGATACTTGCATTAGGCCTCAGCTTTTTGAAGAGCGTCCCAAATATACCATTGCAGTAGAAAGTCCTGAGGGCTCAGTCCGATGGTGCTGAAGTTGCAATCGATGTCTTCTGCATTGAATGAAGGACTGATGACAAACTTGCATGGTCGTTTTGAATCTCTTAGTAGGAAAGAGTTTTTTCTCTCTCTCATAGATGAGCACAGGGCTGGAGAGCAGGCCTTGGCCTACTGAGGCCACCCAGCTGGAGATTTCTTGAGACCGTCGAAGAAGCAAGGGAGTGAGAGAGGGTGGCGCTGG
This sequence comes from Chanodichthys erythropterus, assembly GCF_024489055.1. Lineage (NCBI taxonomy): Eukaryota > Metazoa > Chordata > Actinopteri > Cypriniformes > Xenocyprididae > Chanodichthys > Chanodichthys erythropterus. Next base: position 8,978,776 of record NC_090231.1, on the reverse strand, counting down.
GCTCTTAAAGTGTGGGCGAATCCACACCTCTCAAGGTCGATCTCACCAATGAGGAAAGTGGAACTTATGAGTGGGAACTTTCTCTTGTGGGGAAATTTATGAGCCTTTGTGTTTCTAACGGGGCATTTGCCTATGTAACTGACTGGATTGTTGAAGAAGAAACTATTAAAGATTCTTGTCATCCTAATATGTTGCATAGGTATCAACATCTCATATACACAAGCATTTAAATCTGCACGATACGAACCCATCGACACTAAACATGATACATTAAATGTATCATAAAACATGCAAATAATACTGAATACAAAAGACAATTAATTAAATAATAAACAATGATAGCACTTTAATTTCATAGTCCACTTTAGACATTTTACTAACAATAAGTATCTTTATAACTACATGTCAAATAGCAATTATTAGAATATTAATAGACTGTCTGCTTAATATCTGTTAACACTTTATTTTGATGCTTCCCCAACAGACATTCTTCTGACTATAAGTAACTTTGCAAGTACATGCCAACTTATTCTACTAACCCAAACCCTAATATAACAGAGTTGCAAATTAATGAGAGTAGGTTGACATGTAGTTACAAAGTTGCTTATAGTTAGTAGAATGTCTAAAGTAGAAAATTAAAATAAAATGTAACCTAAACAATTCATTAATGCATTCTCTTATTCATTCATTCTCTCTCTCACACGCTCTTCACGTTTTGACGTTCATCAATTCATTTCACTGACATTTTCTCACTTGCTCCACCATTTACATTTACTTACCCCCTTAAATAATTTAATCACTCACTGAATTCATGAAACATTTATGGATTCATAAATGTATTATAATCATTTTAATTATTAATTTAACAAAAATAAATTCATGAATCTTTTAATTAATAAATAAATTAGTAATTAATTCATGCATTATTTTATTTACTTACTCATTCAATCATAAACTTATTCATTCACTTATCAACAAACAAACTTATTCTCTCATCGATTTTCTTAATTAATTAGTTCCCTTATTCTTGCATTTATCCAGGTAATTATTAAGTCACAAGAACTGTCCCCACACTAGATGCATTTACATGGAGCATTGTAATTGGTTTCTTATAATACTTTCCAGCAGTAATATGCTACAAATTAACGCTGTTGCTTGATTAAGAGCATCACTTTACATAAAAATAGCACACATAACAAATAATAATGGAACTCCATGTTGACAGGAATAAAAGGCGGCAAACAGGACATAAGCTAATGTGCGCATGTCACAAAGTAATTCCAATAGAAAGCGCCGGCACTTGTAAACACCATATCGGATTAGATAACGTCTCACGTAAACAGTCCACTGAATCTGTCAATCGGAATGATTTTAATCGGAATGACAAATAAGTGTACATGTAAACATGGCTACAGATTCATCCTATAAAATGTCATTCTGTGCCCAATATTCTGCTCCAGCAATTGGAATGAATGCAGTAAGTAACATCTGTTCCACCCTGTGAGCCCCTCAACCTTCAGTTTTACAGTGTTCACCTGAGATCTCCTTCAGCGTGCAGGACTGCAGAGTGAATTGTCAGTCAGCTGTCAATCAAAGCCTGCTCTCCGACTTGAGTGCCGCCCGCTGTGGAATAGAGACATGCTTGATCAGACGCTGTTCTTTTCCACCATCACATACTCTTGTTCTAATCCTACACACACAAACAATGAAGCGTCCCTGCCCTACGCTGAATATTCATCCGATATTTTAATTAGATGGAAAGCGAGTGTCAAGAGGACATAATGAAAGACAAGCAATTAAGGCAAAACGGGAAAGTTAGTGCAACCTTTGCCACCTTGTTAAACAATTGCTTTGTCAGCCCATTTCTGATCTACTTCCTTTTATAATATGAACCAGTAAAGGCCAGAAATTATTTGTTTAAATTAAAAGGAGTTCCTTTCTTTGAAAGGCTGTGATCATTTATCTTTCAGGATGCTTTAACAAGCTTTTGGCTGACAACAGAATTCGAATATCTATGTAAATTAGAATGACCATGTGAAGTCCAAAAAAATAAAAATAAAATAATAAGTGGTTGACGAGTAGATGTTGTGTTTTAAGGCAATTAATCTGTGGCTTTAAGTTTTTTAAAGGCACACTATGTAAATTTTGGCCGCTAGAGGTTGCCTATTCAAAACAGAAAAAAAGGTGTAGCTTGACGTGTAGCTTGACAATGCCGAAATTGAGCGCAGAATCTTGGGAGTTGTCACAGCCAGTGGAAAAGAATCAGGATGGGACTTTGGCAGAAATCATGTTCATGGATGAGATTACGAACATTACTGTAGTATTAAGCAGAGCAAGGTTGCGTGATGTTGGAGCTGAACAAGGCGGCTTCTTCCAGTCAAGCGTATGTGGAGTAACGCAGCTCTCTTTTATCATATTAGATTCATTTGTGTGTTGAAAATGATGTTATAATACTGTTACTCTGAGATACTTGTTGCACACTGCAGTAAGCTAGATCAATATTAGAATATTAAAATTATATTAGAATCATTAGAATCATATTAATAAATGTTAGATGGCTTGTGTTGATAAATGGCATGCAATTCATTTTACAACATATTGTATGATGGAGAAAATGCTGTATTAAATAAAGCTGCATCTGACTATGCTATGTTAGCTACTTGCCAAAATAGTGTTTTTCTCGGAGGCATGGTGAAAACATGCAGTCGCGGAAAATCAAGAAAACGAGATTCAAACAATAAGACTAAACGTGTTGAGCTACATAACAATAAATAAAGTTATTGTCTCTCAAAAGAAAGAGTCGAGTCTGAACCGCTTAAACGAGTCGTTTTTAGTTCACACGTCACAAATTAACACATGCGTGGACATTAAAGATGGAACAGTACCTGCTTTATTTGTTTTATTAACTCAAGTCTTCCATGTGATGGAGGCTTGGGTTGAATAACTATTTCTTGTAATGTTTCATCATCGGACATTGATATGGTAAAATTGACGCCATCGTTACTGTCTTTACCTTGTGTACAATTGCTTTGGGAAGCATACAGAGCTGATCAGTTATGGTAATGGATGTTTGTTTTCGACTTGCGCTGTACGCAGTAGACCAATCACAACAGATTGGGCCGTCTGGCCAGTCAGAGCAGAGCAGGCTTTCGGAAAGGAAGGGTTTAGAGAGACTGATTCATCCATTGAGTCGTTTGACAATCATTGAACAATGTAGTGATAAGCAATGCATATTATGAGAAAGAAAAAAAAAGTCCTTGGATGCATGTAAACCTGTTATACGAGACCTCCAAAACAAAATTAGGAACCTTTCAAATACCATAATAGGGCACTTTAAAGCATCTTTGGTGTTTCCATGGTTTCTACAAAATAAAACCGAGGGTAACAATATTTTAATCCAAAAATCCTACATATTGTGCCTTTAAGAACAAGTCTAACTGAGAGGCATTCATAGAGAAAATAAAATGGTATTTATTTACCGAATTACAGAGTGTGAATAATACTCGTCTTGTGTTTTCATGCCTGTCTAAAGAAGATGCATGGAGCATGGAATGCCTTAGCTTCTCTCTCTTTTTCTCCACTGTATTTGTCATCATACACTCATCTCCCTCCACAGCATAAGCTGAGGAAAAACAACTCTTACCACTTCTCTGTCACATGGTCAATGGTCGAAAAAATGCCTTTGCTTTTGAATAAATATGACTTGCTGTCTAATCTCTCATGCATAGTAATAATCACAGCATACACACACACACACACACACACACACACACACACACACGCACAAAGGTTTGAGTACATATGCCCGAGGCTTTGCTGAGTTTGTATAACAGGTGGCTGAAAACAGACAGGATGAACAGGGTGCATGCATCTGCGAATCTCTGCTAAAACCAATCAAATTATGACTGCATGCTGTCTTTATCAGGACTAGCATACATAATGTTTTGATTTTTTTCTAAATATCCCTACCTGGCATGTTAAGGTATTATATTATAAGACAAAAAGTAATCCTGAGAAATGGCATGGGTCTCTAGGGCTTTTCACACATAACACTGGGTTAATGTCTTATTACAGTAACACCCCAGATAAAAGCTAGTTTTTACCCTAGGTTAACCCCTTGTTGCTGTGCAAAGATTATACAGTGTGAAACTACGTGTTGCTAAAATGCTTCCTAGAGCGTGCAACAACAGACAACAAATTATAAACTTCCTTAGTGCTTACCTTATCAAATATTATATATTATAAAGTCAGAGCTAAAAATGCAATAATTATACATTAATTGAAGTGATGAAGAGACACTATAATTATTATTATTACTCTATTAGATGATTTAAACAACCAGTAGATCTAGTGTGATTTCTACAGATTGACAAACTGACTCCTGGAATAAAAACAGGCTTGTATTAGTCCTCTTAATTTGTCATCTATGTTGTTAACATGAATATGCAAATTGCAAATTTAACCAGCTTTTATATTTGTTACATCTGATCAGGCTCCCATCCACCAGAGGGAGCCTTCACATGAATACTGAACTCTGTCACTTCCTGTTCCTAAATCATTCCCTGTCATGTCATTTTCAGTTCAGTTCAGTTCTGAACGAAGAGAAACAGGAACTAAAGGCCCGGGTATTCTTCACTTTCTGCGTCTGGATTTGTCTCGCGCCCAGTCATGTCCGCGCAGCTTTCAAAGTACACTTAACTGTGGATGAGTGCGGATGCCCGCGTTCTACATATGCACAATACAATTGTTGTGACTCTTCTGTGTGTTCTGTTTTTCTTGCGCATGTGCTGTTGTGCACTGTCCACATGCAGCCAAATTCACACGGACAGTGCGTGGACGTGGACGGCCGAAGTATACTTTGGCCTTAATGAATACAAACTAAAAGTCCATGAAAGTGAAACTAAGACAACACAAACAGACTAAGTGTGAAGACATTATTGACAGTTCTACTGTCTTACTAAGGCCCTGTTTACACCTGGTATTAAGATGCGTTTTGGTTGATCGGATCAGACGAGCGAGACACATTCCCATTTACACCTGGTGTTTTAATCTGTCTCTGTTCTCCATTTTCAACCACTTCTGTCCTGACTTCTTTGAGAGAAGGGTCTATGGGTGGGTAAATGTATGGGCTTTTTCAGATCTTTTGATATAATGGACGAAATAAGCTCACGCAATTTACATATAAACGCGACCAGGTTTAGTTTCTGCTCTGACAGACGCAAGACCACGCCTAATGCCGAGTTCAGACTGCACGATTTTAGCCCCGATTTTGGCTCGCCGACAGGTTTTGAGCAATCGCCGACAAATGCCCGAAATCACAGGCAAATCGGTGCTCGTTCACGCAAGTGACAATCACGCAGTGTGAATGAGCAAAGACGCGATCTGAGAGAATCGCTGACGAGTCGCCGACACCCGTGAGATATTTGGCATGCTAAATATCTGGACCTGTCGGCGATTCAAAATCCTGCAGTGTGAAAAGTGTTCTGACTGAAAACTACATCGGCGATGACCGACAGCCAATGAGAGAGCAAGGTACAGAGCAGCGGGGAGTTTGGGGAGGAGTTATAGACCACAATATCAGCAAGCATGGCTTTGTTTCAGATAAAAATTACAATTCTATCAAACAGAAATAAAACACAAACATTTGCTTGACCATCTGCAACAGCAGCACATTGAAAAGTTATTTACCTCCAACTCTTGTTGCAGAACACACAATCCACAGTCTCCCCAACCATTTCCTCCTCCATATTCTCCTTTTCTTTTTCTTATATTCGCTGCAAATCAGCGCACAGGCAACTCGTATTGCAAGCTTCTTGCGGGCTACTGTTTTTAATAATAATAATAATAATAATAATAACTCCGGTCTTGCACGCATGATATCGTGTTGTTTCCTTGTCACATCTCCCGTGTGTTTGGTTGTGAAACGTAGTTTGCGTGCCAGACAGAGTTGTCGGCGATTCTTCCTATTGTAAAGTCATGCAGTGTGAAACCTTCTATCGCCGATCCATCGTGCAGTTTGAACACAGCAGCGACTGAATGCTGGCCAAGATAGTCATGCAGTGTGAAAACAACAGTGACCCGACTGCTTTGAAAATCGTGCAGTCTGAACTCGGCTTTACACTGTGAGTGCATTTTAGATACCAGGAAGGGTGAGGAAGCATTGTTTTTGGTATGTTTTTCATCTTCAAACCAAACTTGGGTCTTCAGCCGACAAAGTCCCATCTGGCTAGCTGCGCTTTCCATAATGTTTACGCATAATGTATCTGCGATTGCGCTGATGAGTTGACCAGCGCCAGCTGTGGCTCATTAGCACTGCTATTTAAGACCTTTGCATTCTGTCCTGTGTTGTCAGATCGTTTGGTGTTTCCTGCTTGTGTTTGAGTCTCCCTTGTCCTGTTCTTCACCTCCTGTGGATTATTGTTCCTGTCTTCTGTGGATCTTTGTACCTGTCTACTGTGGATTTCATGCTGGATTGTCCTCGGAGGAACACGGCTGTCCATTCCGTCACTGCGCTGCCAAGAGTGACTGTTTGATCTGCACATGCTTCATCTGACTCTTGCACTCTTCCTGTCTTGGACTTTTCTAAATACATTTTTAATTGTTCACACTCGCTGCTGAATCTTCCTGTGTGACTGTGACACTTTCATGTAGTCGTGTTACATTGTGTCATGTTTACCAAAATAAATCTGTTAAAAAAAATATATATATATTAGGCCTTTACTGTTTTTTGTTTGTGTGTCTTGCTTCCTTTAGTTTTGCCTTCAGCAAGAGAAATGCAATTGTTATATACTATTGAACTAGCATATTGCATATAAAAATTAGTTCAAACTTTGACCTGTGGAGGGCAGTAATATGCTTAGCAGTGTGTACACTGCTGGAATTCTAATAGAATAAATTTTTTTCAGAAAATGAGCGATGGTTTCACTAGATAAGACCCTTATTTCTCATCTGGGATAGTTTTGAACAATTTGAAACTGCAGTGAAACTAATTTTGACCTTCCACTGTTTGGTGCCCATTGAAGTCCACTATAAGGAGAATAATCCTGGAATGTTTTCATCAAAAACTTTAATTTCTTTTCGACTGAAGAAAGAAAGACATGGACATCTTGGATGAGTTTATTTAAAACTGGACTAATCCTTCAACTAAACAGAATCAGAAGAGATATTCGCTCAGGAATCAGAATGCTCTCCCGCTCTCTGTATACTGTATGTCACATGATTCACTAAATACAACAGGTGTTGTGCTGAATTTCGACTCCTTGCCAAATTATTTCCCACTTTGTTGAAGTTGATACCTGATTGCCTAATCCTAACCCCACACCTAATCCTAAAATAAGAGTCATGCGTTCTTAAATCGGACAATTGGGTTGAGATGAGGTGACTCAGCCATTGCAGAATATTCCACTTCTTTTCCTTCAAAAACTCCTGGGTTGCTTTTGCAGTGTGTTTTGGATCATCGTCCATCTGTACCGTGGCGCGCCTTCCAATCAACTTTGCTGCATTTGGCTTAATCTGGGCAGACCGTATGTTCCTATACACTTCAGAATTCATCCGGCTGCTTCTGTCTTCTGTCACCTCATCAAAAAATCACCACTGGAAGCCATGCAGGACCATGCCAAAACTGCATCCACCGTGTTTTACAGATGGTGTTGTATGCTTTGGATCATGAGCTGTTCCAAGCCTTCTCCATACCTTTTTCTTCCCGTCATTCTGGTACAGGTTGATCTTAATTTCATCCATCCAAAGTATGCTTTCCAGAACTGGTCAGGCTTTTTTAGATTTTTTTTTTTTTTTTTTGCAAAGTCTAATCTGGCCTTTCTATTCTTGAGGTTTATAAATGGTGAACCCTCTGTATTTGCTCTCGTGAAGTCTTTTCTTGAGTGTAGACTTTGACAGTGACACGCCTACATCCTGGAGAGTGTTCTTCACTTGGCTGGATGTTGTGAAGGGGTTTTTCTTTACCATGGAGAGGATCCTGCAATCAGCTACTACTGTTGACTGTGGACGGCCAGGCCTTTTTTGTTGTTGTTGCTGAGCTCACCAGTGAATTTTTTTTTATTTTTTACTCAGAATGTACCAAACTGTTGATTTGGCCACTCCTAATGTTCTTGCTATCTCTCTAATAGATTTGTTTTGTTTTTGAAGCCTAATTATTAATGGCCTGTTTCACTTACATGGAGAGCTCCTTTGACCGCATGATTTGGGTTCACAGCGACAGCTTCCAAATGCAAATACCACACTTCAAATCAACTCCAGACCTTTTACCTGCTTAATTGATAAAGAAGAAAAAAATGAAAAAATAGCCCACAGCTGTCCATGAAACAACTTTTGAGTCAATTGTCCAATTATTTTTGGTCCCTTGAAAGAGAATGGTTGCTCCTCTTAAGAGCTGTAATTCCTAAACCCTTCCTCCAATTTGGATGTAAATACCTTTTAAATTAAAGCTGAGAGTATGCACTTTAAGACCATAGCTGTATATCTATAATTGTATACATATCCCATATATACAGATCCCATATCCAATATTCAATATATAACTGTAGCTTTAATATGATTTGATAAATACCTGGAAAAAACAAAAATTGTCCATGTGTTCAAATATATATGGACCCAACTGTAAATAAGCAGATTGCACATAAATCCTATAAAAATGTCATTATATTTGACATCAAATATCCTCTAACCTGAAACCCAAACACATCTGAAGCTCCTAGGATATGCTGCTAGAAATGTGATGCGAGAGCTGGCTGGGTTACAGATGTTTTTATGGAGTGTCTGTGGAATACAGCGAGTTGATTAAAATCCCAGCTCTGATGTAACAGGCGGAAGAAACATGCCCTGCTAACATACATCCATAAACCACTTACACAAGATCTTCAGGCTCTGCAGGACAGAGGCTGTTGATGTGGATGTGTATGGGAAAGAGTGAAAAAAAAAAAGTTCAAACAATACAACTGTGTTTTTGTGCATGAGAAAGACTCCTGTGATTTTATAAAGTTATACTTTAGGAAATTGACAAAACACAAAGATAAGATTAGAAAATTTTATCTAATAATTAAGATTAATTAAAAAAAAATATTAATTTCATTTGTTATAAAAGCAGTGAAATAATAATAATAAAAAAATGTAAAAAATAAAAAATAAAATAAAAAAAATACCTGTTACTTACATTGTTAGGACCAAATGTCCTCACAATGATACTACAACCTGAAATCTTATGCAATTATGTTGATCAGCCAACAGTTCCCACTTGGAAAATGTCTTAATAGTAATAAACACACTAAATAAGCACTTAATTAACATTTAAATTTCAAAAAGCTTTGTGCGAGGATTAGGTTTAGGGTCGGGATTAAAATTGTCATGAGCTCCATATAAAACAACAGAAGTCTACAGAAAGTCCACTATAATTGAAAAGCAGTAGTGTGTGTGGTCAGAGGGTTCCTCAAATCTCTCCTACAGCAGACGTTTAGTGAAAGATTAGGCCTTCTCATTATCTAGCTCTGTGCTGCGTCTCTCAGAAGACATTGGCCAGTATCCACTGATTCACTAAACCAATTTACAGAAATCACTCCTGGGAGAATCTGGAGAATGCCGTTAAACACATGTGATTTACTGCAGACACATGGATGATATGGTGTTCATATGATAGAAATGGAGCCAAATGATGAAATGCAGTGTAACAGGACTGACATAGGACAGCGAGAGAGAGAGTAAAGATGTAACGGAGGTAGACAAGATCATAGACAAACAAGGAAATGCTTGTAATGAGTAGGGCTGCCAACCATTCCTTCTAATATAAGGAATCATTCTGGACTGGGGAATGGAATTGAGTTTCATACTACCGTATTGTTCCAAATATAAGTTTTTTTCTTGAAAATACATCTGGGGAAAAAATGGGGTCATCTTATATTCAGGGTCTAGACTTTTACATGTCAGTAATACACCTGCAACAATATGGAGCGCCAAGAAATGAATGTGTAATGTTAGAAGATGGTGAGCCTAAAAAGACTTTAAAAAATGCTAACAGTCAAAGAAAAGCTTACCGTGGTCCTAAAAGTGGCCACTTCGAAGAAACTGACGAGCAAGTTTGTCAGTATTGTAAGAATTAACTTGGATCAATTAACTTAAAGGGCATATTGCAGGTTAGAGCTTCAGTGATTCAATGTATAGAAAAATAATGTATTAAATAGATTTTCTTGAAAAAAACACGTATAAATACGCTACATAGTCTTCTGGAGTCGTATTTTGGGAGAGAATTTTACTTCCGCATCTGAAAAATGCCAAATTGGAAGTGACGTAACTCAAGGGAGCGCGATCAATATAACCAATAGGAAAACAATGGATCGCAATGACAGTTCGGACGCTGAGGAAATTGTAAATGTTTATTCATACTCGTATTACAAACCACAGCCATACAATTAGCCTGCTATATGTTTAAGAGAGCAGGGACAGGCCAGAATTAGACAGAATAACGGTCAAAAGAGACAAATATTGAGCTGTTGTGTGAGGAGAAGCAGTGGAGAACAGGGCAGCGACCGATGTTAGCTTAGCTAACGATTGTGCTCAGATCACAATATTGTACAGATTTTTATCATGAATCAGGCAATAGCAAAGCTATTGGTCATCTAGGACTAACGTTATTGATTACTAATAACATAATCTAATAAACCTTGATCAGGCCTATGTCACACGCGTTAATATCCGCGTGTAAAGTTACGTGATATAGCGGTTTCTCACCACGTCTGATTTGGTAGTTAGCAAATTAAATAATAAAATAATAATAATAATAATAATAATAAAGATTTACGGTGCACAATTCACGTGTTCATCGAGCTACATCTCTGACGGATCCGTGATCATGTCTCCTGCCGGCGGCCGAACGTAGTAGTGTGTTTCATGTAATGTTATCCTTTATTCATTAATTCTGTGTTATGAGTTTATTCCGTGCCCATTCACTGATAGTGTGAGGATTTATATTAACGCCATGATTATGTAGTTGTGTGAACTTGAATGCGTACATTTACAGTATAGCTATAGCCTACATGGCATGGATGAAATTGGAGTATTTACATTACCAGCACATAATTCAAAACTGTTTTGTGTAAGTGTGAGACTGTATGCATGTGTACATAATATGTATTCATCAGTGCTGAAATTGATTCAAGTAAAAACGGTGAAGAAGCATTGCGTGTGTAAGTTTATTCAATAGCCTATCATTATTTACAGTAGTATTACAATGTTGAACTCCATCATATCGCCAAGATGATAATTCTCCGGTATATAATGAACGCGTTTTTTGAAGCAGATGCAGAAGTGAAGTCTTGTCTCTTCATCTGCACAAAACACCCCGGCACGGAAGAGAGCAGCGTCCTTTTTCTTGTTATTAAACCTCTGGACTCGATGTCCTGACAGGCTGAAGTTTGTGAAACCTCCACAAACACAATAATTTACCATTACGATGATAAATACAATACAAAAACTACAAAAAACACACTAATCCATGGCCGCTGTCACTGAATACCAGCCTACTCTGCACTGAGTCAACACAGAGCTCGGCGATCGACTCCCTTGAGTGACGTAAAATGACGCGACGCTGAAAAAAAAAAGCATTTTTTACAGAGACCGTCACTTTCATCTGCTAAATTCATGCCCTTATGTCCTGCAAAACATTTTTAAACCCTGCAGTACCCTTTTATATGGTATTTTTGTACAAGGTTATATATTCATCTAGAAAAAAATGTTTAACCTGCAATATGCACCGAATAAAACTGTAAATGATTCAGAATTAAAAATCAAAAATCAAACAAGACTTTATTGAACTACTTTAATACACTAACGAAAACACACACGCACACACACACTTTGACTCTCTTTGATCTTTGGGATGTGGAGTTTGTGGGCTTCATTCATGAATAATCCTACAGTATTGTAGCTGAAAAAAGAAATGAGTGGCTGCCCATAACAGAGTTGGAATCCAGCTGAAGGCACTGGATATCGCCAAATAGCTGAACTTACTTTCAGGGAGAAACTGTGGTCTTTTCAGCGCTATGTGATTGGCCTAAGGAAAAACCATTATCCCCTGGATCAGATAGGTAATGTGGATCAAACACAGAGCTGGCCAATAATGAGTCACCGTTCTGATGTAGAACTCTGAAGCGTACGTGATCAGCGTAGGAGACTGACATGGAAGAGAAGAAAATGTTGAATAAAGTTATTTCTGTTTGTTTTTTGTACACAAAAATTATTCTCGTTGCTTCATAACATTAAGGCTGAACCACTGTAGTCACATGAACCATTTTAAAGTTGTCTTTACTACCTTTCTGGGCCTTGAAAAGTGGTAATTGTGTTGCAGTCTATTGTAGGCCAGAAGTCTCATGAATCTTAATTTGTGTTCCAAAGATGAACGAAGGTCTTACGGGTGTGGAACGACATGAGGGCGAGTAATTAATGTCAGAATTTTCATTTTTGGGTGAGCTGATATAATTGTCAAAAACAGAAGTAATACAACAAATATCTATTCTTTATAACTGTTAACGGGCACAAAAACATGCAAATAATTGGTATCAGTTGATCTTATTTTGTTTTTGTTTAAAATCCGGTCATTTGTTACAGATGGTTTACTTTAACCTAAAATGGCATATGCTGTATAAATATATGTTGAGTGTGAGTACATTCCTTATTTTCCTCTGCTAAAGTTGACATCTCCAGTAATGAGCAATAAAGACAGAATCATCTTATATACATAAAACTTTATGTGTAAGACTGAGAGGTTTGTAGGTTGGTAGCAGGGTATTTGAAGTAACTAATTAACCGCAGAGACAGATTTGACCTTTCCCTCAGACTACATCGATTTCCCCTATAGTGGCCTGGACACACACAAACAAAACACACCATTATAACACACACTCACACAGAGATACATAGATAGATCTATCTGTAGTATACTGTAGAAATGACAAACACAAGATAAAATGAAATAGAAAGAATCTGCTGAATGTGAATCAATAAACACACACACACGCACACAGTTAATTAGTTACTTTGTTTTCCGTCACCTAGTTTCTGTCTGTCAGTGAGTTAATTAGTTAATTCATTTCCACCTGTGGTCTATTATTTTACTCATTAGTTCCTTTGTTTGGTCAGTGTAGTTATATCCTCAGTTCTGTCTTAGTCTCTGTTTGTCTTGGTTAATGTTAAATGTGTTTAGCTCTGCCTCCTATGTTTGATTATTAAATTCCAATTTGTGTAATTACAGAAAGACAAATCGAATACCAATTACAACATGGATTCACCTGTTGTTAAGTTGCTTTGCCTGGAGCAGGAGCAGAAAAACCTTGGGGCCCACTATTGTGGATTTCTGTATCTGATGAGCCTCACAGACTTTCCCGATCGTTCCCTGTGCTCAGTCTATCTGACCAGCTTGAATGAACATACAAAGGCTCGCCTGGGTCCTCGGGGATCATTCAATGAGTTTGTTGAGTCTGCCTTGTTGAGGAAAAATTCTCTAGCCCCACTCCGACTCCAGAGCTGCCAGAGACCAGCCAGCCACCACCGGTGCAACAGGGGTGTCGCATGTCCCCAAAGCAGACCGAGGAGGCCAACCCGCCGCGATGGACAAGCCAAGACCGAGGACAAGAGCGGATGGTACAATTGTCTCTGAGTCCACTTCACAGCAGGGGTCTGACCAGGTGCGTGAGCTGGCAACAACCGTTGAGGAATGAGGAGAGCCCTGCCCACAAGACCAATGCAGTGGATGAGTTTACAATGGGCTTTGGCAACTATTATAATGAACTGAAGGACATTTTTGAGAAAGATCTTATTGACTTTTTTGGAGAGGTTTTTCCCAGCTCCCCTGTATCTCCAGCGTCTCCTGAGTCTCCAACACTCTCAATATCTCAAGTATGCCCACCCAGTCTCCCTCTCCCACCTCCTCATTCAGCCAGTTCCTCAGCCCCACCATCGCTGCTGTCTTTCATCCCTTCTGCATCTCCCACATGCCATCTAGATACGCCAAGTGTCTTCAGGCCATCAGCTCCATCCCGCACAGAGGATCCCCTGTCTCCGCCTCCAGCCTCTGTGCCCACTGCTTTACCTCGGTCCATCGACACTTTGGCTCCACCATGGCTCCTCCCTCCCTTGGCTCCACAGAAAACCATCGGCCATACGACTTATTCGGACCCCCCCGTCCCTCCAGCTCCGCCTTGTTCAGTCGTTGACCTGCCTGCACCTTTGGTTTCAGCTGGCTTCTCCTTCCCCCGGCTCCGCCTTTGTCCTCGGTCCCACCGGCTCAGCCTCTGCCCTCAGGATTTCCAGCTCCACCTCGGATGTTTGTCGCCACGATTCCTCCTCTGGCTTATTGGCTCCATCTGGGTCTCCCTCAGTGGTGGTGTCATCTCCATATGCCAGGGCGTTGGTAACTATTGTGTAGTCTCAACCATGGCCCCTCCCACCTTCAACTCCGCCCTGGGGCCTCATCCTGGTTGGCCTCGGGATTACCATCTGGCTCCTCCTGCTCCTGGCTTCCCCCTGGCTCATCCCTCTCTACACTTCCCCATGGACTGTTTATCTTTTATTCCACATCTTCCTCTAGAGTGCTGCAGAAGCTACTGAGCCTATTAGCTTTACTAAAGCAAAATCTTCTGCTCCTTTGCTACTACGGTGAGCAACAAATGATTATGGATTGTGTTAAGTTTGTATACAGCGCACAAGGTTTATGTGCATGCTCTAAGTCTTCTCTGCTTTTTCTCTGTGGCAGAATTACAGCCCCACATACTGGTCTGGCATGTATACTACATCCTTTTGAGTCGGTTTCAGTGGTTTCATGTGTATGCAGATATTACTTGAGACGATGCAGTGTTTATGGTGTGTTTTTTTTTTTTTTTTGAATGAGGAATAAAAGATCAGATAGCTCTGGCTTCATGCGGATGTGGCCTCTGTCTCGGTTTGTCTTGGTTAATGCTAAATGTGTGTAGTTCTGCCTCCTATGTTTGATTAAATTCCAGTTTGTGTAATTCATGAGTTTTGTTTAAACACTAGCCATTACTAATAATATAATATATGCTGCTGGAACATGTACTGATGAGGGAGTCAGTTTAGTTGCACACCTTGCAGCATGAAGAAAGAAAAAAAGACTGCTCCAAACAACACTGCAAAAATGTATTAAAAAGCACAAGGCATTCAAGAATACAAGAACATTTCCAAGTCATTAATATTCCTTAGAGAACAGATGAGTCAGTAATTAAGAAATGGAAATGGTACAGTACAGCTGGAAATCCTAAGGCAGTCCTCAAAACCTGACTGTGTAAGAAGGAAACTTGTGGCAGAGACCACCAAAAGACCGACTCTGAATTGAGCATTTTGGCCATCAGAATAAACACTATTAATGCACCAAAATTCACC
Organism: Chanodichthys erythropterus; assembly: GCF_024489055.1. Classification (NCBI taxonomy): domain Eukaryota; kingdom Metazoa; phylum Chordata; class Actinopteri; order Cypriniformes; family Xenocyprididae; genus Chanodichthys; species Chanodichthys erythropterus. The sequence goes on along the minus strand of NC_090231.1, from coordinate 8,963,377 downwards.
AAACAGAAAAAAAAAAAACTATTTCCAAATTGGTGGCTCTTCACTGATGACACATTTTGACCATGTCAGTACATGGAAACTACAGTATTTCATGCACACAACGTATACAACAGGTAAACATATCAGCAGTGTAGATGCACTTCACTGTGACCAAGTTCGGATGCTAAAGTAGCAATTTGTAAAATTTACTGAAGAACTTGATTTATAACCTGAGAACACAACAGCCTGAACAGTATACCGAGTACAGCTACCCAAAATGAATTTCAGTTTTCGACTAAAGCCGGGCACACATTTAACGACTAGCTAAAATATTCTAAGACTGTGCTCAACATACAGTGATTGTTTCCTGCGACTGAAGCAGATTTAAATACTTACACATGGAATTTGAACACAGACTGTAATCGCAGACTGAACGCAACTGGCTCTGACTGGACACATTTGAAAATCTCAATAATAGGTAGAATATTTGTAGTCTCAGTCATCAGTTAAGAAACAGGTGCCTCAACCCCTGTGATGTGTGGCAGCAGCAGCGTGAGATCTCGGGACCAAGCAGACACAAATCAAGTGTGGTACAAAGCATTCTCAGATTTATTCAGGAAGAAGGGTCATATTTATAGACATATGTCAAACAACAAACTCCAGGAAGGCTCGAGCATCCAATCATACGACTTAAGAATCAAACCTTACCATGTATGGCATTTCAATAAATATAATAACAAATAAGAAATGTATGTGCATAAATGTGTGTGTGTCTTCAACTTCTGGTTACGTGTGAGAGTGTCAGTGTGTCCAAGGACTACTACTTCTTGTTTTGTCTAGGCAGGTACATGATGTGCACAAGGGAAAAATCCCAAGACACAGAGAAAGTCAAAAAGTGAAGCCCAATAAATAAGAAATTATTTAACAATTAGAAACACAATGTCCCTACTGTGAACAGCAACATGCTGTGAGAGGAGGTTCCCTGCAGCAGCCTTGGAAGGCTTTTGAGTGGAGGCAGTGAAATGAACGCAGTTATAACAGGGAAATCCTGGAGGAAAACCCAGAGCACAAGTCCAGAGCTACACAAGAATGACTTAAAAATAATGTTCTGCCCTGCTCTGCTGCTTGCACTACAGGAGTACATCTGAAATTAATTTTGTTTAAAAAAATACTTAGTATTTATTCTCCCGGTTTCAAAGTCCTGTAATTAATATTAATAGTAATATCGTCCTCAGAGGGCTTTTCTTGAGGCAAGATGGCTGCCAAGGGCAGGAGTGGTTTGTTGGGCTCCACTCATGGCCTTTGTATTTTACAATTTTTATTAGTGTTATTGTGTGCCTGGACCTATAATTTCTTCCCATAAAACAAGGATAACTTGGTTAATATATTTGATCGTGAACAAACGAAGCTTTATATGTTTGGACAAGGACCCCTCACTTTGCATTCCATCTGGGTATCTAAAGGCTTGCGTCAGAGCGATAGAAAGAACGCAAACTGATTACCAGAACGGCAAGGCAGAGCGTCTGGTTCGAAAGTTATGTTGGTACTTATATTATTGGCAGGGGATATTCATCTGAACCCTGGTCTGGCCAAGTTTGAGCACCATACTAGCCCTGTGGAGGTAATATCTGGCTTAGGGGATACGGCGCAGGTGAACCTGCAGATGACCTCGCCCCTTGCTATACCGGTGCCTCACGTGGCCGAGTTGGAGGGAATGCTGGCTCTAAGTCGGGAGCTATCAGAACTGTGCTACGCCGGGAAGCGGAGCACATTGGAGCCATGTGTGAGGAATACGGGACGCGGCCATGCTGGTGAGTTATCTTGCCTGTCAGATCCCCATTCAAGGACTGTGCTGGCTAGTAACCGTGAGGCCTCGACAGTTGTGGGTAACGGCGTGGGCTTTCGCTCTCTATCGGGAGACGGAGCGGTGGTTAACTTGGGGCAAGCTAATCCTTGTGGGGAAATCGACAATGTGTCACAAATGCACTGGGATGGCTCGGACAGTTGTGCCGCACAAAAACAGAAGCAGCATTTATTTTTTCAGACTATGAATCATGCCCGTATGCTTTGGGACGTTAAGTGTAAACCAAAGGGAATACTTGGCGGACATTTAAATATACGCAGCCTCATTCCCAAATGGGATCAGGTTTCTGCACTTCTTTTGGACTCGAATTTAGATTATCTTTGTTTGACAGAATCCTGGCTTCACTGTACTACACCAACTACCATGTTAGATATTGCCGGGTACCAGTGTTTTAGAAAGGATAGGAACATTGGCAAGGGAGGAGGAGCATTAATATACATTAAAGAGAAATTTAAGTATAATGAAATTGCATTGAATACCCCTTTAGAATGTCTAGTCTTGAATGTAGTTTTATCACCTACTATGTATTTTAATATTGTTGTTCTCTACAATCCACCCTCTCATAATAGTATTTTTTATGATGAATTGAGCCATGTATTGAAACAATTAGACTCTTATAGAGAGACAATATGGTATGGTGATTTTAATTTTAATTGGTCTGATAAAAGCTGTAAACAAAAATTAAAAGCATCCTTTACAAAATTCAATTATCAACAAATGATTGTAGGATCTACAAGGATAACTCGACAGACTAGGATTTATTGATCTTACATTTACTAATAAGCCTGAACGTATAACACGGACTAATAATCTTATTACAGGACTTTCCGACCATAACTTGATCCTAACTGTTAGGAAATTGACTAGAAAATATTTGCAGTATTTTGGTAAACCTGACAGTGAAATAATAAAAAACATTATCCCAAAATCTAAAATTGTACAATTTGAAAGGGAATTTTATAATATAAACTCTGAACAGATTATGGCTCTAGAGGATGTAGAGGAGTGCTGTAATGCCATGATTACAGGATTAACACAAAAATTTACAAGGCAAATAAAATCTAAAAAAAAAAATTAACCGTACCTTTAATTAATAATGAAATACATAAACGTATGAAAAAGCGAGATTTGGCTTTAAAAATATCATTACGTTCAAAACTTAATACTGATCTTTTGAATTATAAAAGTCAAAGAAATAAAGCTACATACTATGGAAGTATAGTATTTTAGTTGCATTTGGTCCGCATTTGTGGAAGCATTTAAATAATATGACTAACAAATCTAATAAACATAAAAGGATTACAGAACTTAGCATTAATGGCAATTTCATAACTAGTAGTGCCGCTATGGCAAATGAGTTTAATTCAGACTTTTTACAATCAGTTGAAGAATTGACACAAGGTTTTCAACCTGTAGAAAGTCAGATCTCTTCTGCGAGAGTTGTTTCAACAGATTGTTTTCATATTAAAGAGATTCAAGAAATAAAAGTTATTGATATAATTAATAAACTTTCAAATTCTAAATCTAATGATATTTATAATATGAATAGTTGTTTTCTTAAAAAATATAGAGATGTTCTTGTCAAACCATTGACACATCTTGTTAATTTATCTATAAGAACCTGTACATTCCCTAGTGCTTGGAAAAAAGCAGTAATCATCCCAGTATGTAAAACATTAAGTCATGATTCTATGTGTAATTATCGTCCTATATCAATTTTACCAGTTTTATCTAAAGTTATCGAAAAAGTTGTAGCAACACAATTGATTGACTATCTAGAATCCAGATAGCTCCTCCACCCACAGCAGTTTGGATTCAGACCAGGGTATTCAACTGAAATGGCAAACTGCTGTTTAATTGAAAATGTTAAAAAGTCCCTGCATAAGGACAAGGTGGTGGGAGCTGTCTTTATTGACCTCAAAAAGTACTTTGATATGGTCAATCATAGCTTACTTTTATCTAAAATGTTAGGTTTTAATTTCTCCGCTGAGGCAATTACGTGGTTTACTTCTTATCTTCAGTCTAGAGCACAGGGTGTTAAAATAGATCAAGACATATCTGCATTTTCAAATATCAAAATGGGTATTCCGCAAGGCTCTATACTTGGACCTTTGCTGTTCAGTCTCTTTATAAATGACTTACCTACGCACTGCTCAGGGGCCAGTTGTCAGCTTTATGCGGATGATGCAGTTCTTTACATCTCTGCTAAGTCACCTGAACAGGCTGCAGAGGCATTGTCTGTATGTATGTCTCATATTCAACAGTGGCTTAGTCAAAATTAGTTAGTCTTAAATTTGTCAAAAACAGTTTCTATGTGCTTTTCTATTAGAAACATTATTTAAAAGGAAATTTTAATATTAATTTACAAAATGGAAAAATTCACTCTGTTACAGAATTTAAATATCTTGGATTTGTTTTAGATTCTCAGCTTAAATTTGATAAACACATAAAGAAAATTTCAAAAACAATACAAAGTAACCTTAATTGTTTTAAATTAATTAGAAATTACATTCCAAACCAGGCAGCCCTGTTGTACATGCATGCTATGGTATTTTCTCATATTTCATATTGCGTGACAGCATGGGCACAGGCTGCTCCTACTGTAATTAAAAGTATTGGTTCATTATACACTCGTGCAATAAAAATTATGGACAAAAAAAACAATTCGATATCATCATTGTACTATTCTTAAGAAATATAATTTAATGAGTTTTGATGGATTTATTCGTTTTATTTTTTTTAAATTATTGTATAAATGTATCAATCATTTATCGCCTGAGTCATTAAGTAAATTTGTGGAGAGACAGAACAGCAGTAGAGTTATGAGAAGTAATACATACCATGACTGTAAAATTCCATACTGCAGGACTAGTTTTGGTCAGACAGCTTTGTCTGTTAGAAGCTCTAAGCTCTGGAATTTATTGCCACCTGACATTAAATCTATTCCTGATTTTAAAATGTTTTCTTCCAGACTAAATCAGAATCGTACTCATTTTTAATATTGTGAATATACTGTGTATGTTTGGAAGTTATATTAATGTATGAATTGGTTTCTAGATATTTTCTTGTATTTATTGTTTTTGATTGTTAAAGGCCCTTCTAGGGACAAGTGTTGCGAATTAGCCTTTGGCTATATACACTGTGATAAAGACATCAGATTGTTTTATTATAATGATCTATGTTGGTGGTATCTGTCCCTATCAAATAAACTATTAAATAAATAAATAAAATAAAGACAAGGCTTAAGCTAGTCCTAGACTAAAATGCATGTTTGAGCTGTTAACTGAAAGCAGCATATCTTAAAATATGTCAGTTCTATTGTTTTGTCTCAAGATGCACTCCATTAATGTTTTTTTCTAGGGTACATTTTTAAATCCTCATTTTCCTATCCTCATTGACAGCCACAATTACTGTCTCAAATGCTTGGGCATAAGCATGCTGAGACTGGGTTCGTGGGTGGCTCATGTTCTCACATGAGAGCATGACCAAGTCGGCACGCTAGTAGCGTCTCGCCTATCTCATAAGGGCTCGCACTTCTAAGTGTGTCATGTGCTATTGAGCTGTTGTCTGACAGCGCGGGTTGTCACAGTAACCCGGCGCATCATTCGGCGCTTTAGATGCACACTCAGTTGAGACTCAAGTACCTCAAATGAGGTGGAGTCCCCTCTGCTATGTCCCGACCTAGGGGGAGGACTACTTCGGCAAATAGCCAAGGTGACCTGAGGATTACAGTGAGGGCTTTCCCCTCCAAATACATCTCCATGGGCACTCCTCTAGCGCATCCCAAGCTGTGATGCTTCCGGATGAGATTGCTGGACCAAGCATTTCATTCATGGCTCTGGCGGAGGATCAGATGTCGATCGCTGCATTGAAGAGAGGGCTGTTTCCTGTGCTGAATTGGATTCAGAGGTGCAGCTGCGTTTGCTCGGTCTGTTGCGTGCTCAAACCCGCTCTGAATGATAGTGGCTGGATGACTGGTTTCTGGGGGTGCAGTGTGACGCGTAAATCACCTTGCCCCGCCCCTGTGCCTTTCTTCCTGGAGGCGCGCAAAGAATTTAGGCAGTATGGAGGCAAATTTGTGCCAGTAGGGAATGCCAAATATGCCAAACTCTGTTTTAAGTTTTTTTCTCTACCCTCGACAGTGGGGCTTGTGGGTTGTGGGGACTCCCCAGGTGGACTATGTAGTTGTGGTGCATGCCCGCAAAGTGCAACTCCTGCCCAGCACCTGTAAGATAACAGCAGCTCTGGCTGCTAAGGCAGGTATGGGGGTGGAAGGAGGAACGGAGACGTCACCACAATTTCTGTACCATAACTCACCGGCTCGGCTCCTCAGTGAAATCCTGTATGTGCGATTGTATGCACTCTTCCTTATATACCCGCTGTACAGGGCAGGATGGGCGATGCAAATCTCACACAGCAATATCTATTGGCTCATTTTAATTACACTTGAAGGTGACTGGGCTCTCTGGCAAGATCCGAATTCATCAGTTCAGTTCTGACGTAATGTCTCCTTTCCCTCCTTCAGGGAACGAGGGTTACATACATAACCAAGACGTTCCCTGAGAAAGAAAACAAGACACTGTGTCTGGCAAGACGCTATGGGGAAAAGTTTGACCGGTGTCTGAAACATGTGTCAAAACGCGACAATAACTTTGGTTGGCGACAGCCTATGATGTCACTACTGGTATAACCAGAGTATAAAGCCCCGGGTAAACTTCAACCGTCCCCGTTCGTGTACCGTCCACATGATGTAATTTTCGTCATGCGGAGGGCTTGCAGTTGGCTTCACACCCCGTCCCTGTGCAGCCCAAATTTCGCGCGAACGGTGCGAGTGCAACAGCGCATACGCAAGCAGGACAGAAGTGTCCACTAGGTGGCAATACGCACAGTACTGAGAACAATGTGCAGTCGTTGAAGAAGAGTGCGTAAAGAGTGATTCAAAAACAAGACAAGTAAACTCAGAAGCATGCCATCGTTTTTGATTCTTGTTCTCTTGGTGTATCTTCTGAACTATGTTGCAATGGTGGATGCACTGGTGGATGATCCTGCCCAGCGAATATCCCATTTATGACACGATGTCTGGTAAAAAAAATGTAAAATAAATTGTACTGTGCATGTGTCAAACTGTGTCATCTGTGCGCATCCGTGGTTAGTATACTTTGAAAGATGTGTGGATGCAACTGCATGCGAGACGCGTCGGGGCGCGGAAAATGAAGTATACTCTGGGTTTAAAAGGGTGCCTGTTGTACACGTCATCCACTTCTTTGTCACCTCTTTGAAAGACAGTATTACTCAAAAGTCTTTCAAATATAATTCCTTCGAAGTGATGGTACTTTATGTAACGTTGTGTAAGTTGTTGACATTTGTGCTGGCTACTGTATACAGGCCACCAGGGCACCATACAGTCTTTATCAAAGAATTTGATGATCGGAGTTAGTACTAGCTGTGGATAAAGTCCTTGTCCATTGATTTTAATATCCATGTAGATAATGATAAAGACTGATTGGGCTTGGCATTGATAGATATTCTAAACTCTATTGGAGTTAGACAACATGTGTCAGGACCCACTCATTGTCGAACCATTACTTCTACCACTAAAGATTGCTTTATAAATAATCTTCCTGATCAGTTTCATCGCCTTAGCATACCAAATAGCTTAGAAGACCTCAATGTTGCAACATAAACTACTGACTATGTCTTTTCCAGCACATTAGACTCAGTTTCTCCTCTGCGCTTAAAGAAGATTAAGGAAACTAATCCAAAGCCATGGTACAACAAGTACACTCGGGCCCTTAAGAGAGCTGCCAGAAAAATGGAGTGCAGCTGGATGAAAACAAAACTAGTTTTTTGCATTTTGTGGAGAGAGAGAATGATTGAGTACAGAAAGGCCTTAAAAACTGCTAGATCTGCTTATTTCTCAAATCTTTTTGAAGAAAATAAACACAACCCTAGGTATTTATTTGAGTGGCTAAATTAATGAGAAATAGAGCTTCAACTTCTAATTTTTCCAAACAGCACAGCGGTAATGACTTTATGAACTTCTTTACTTGCAAGATTGTCAATATTAGAGAGAAAATTATAACCATGCAACCGTTTGCAACAGTATCACGTCAGACAGTGCACTGTAGTGTCCCTGAGGAAACATTCCATTCCTTGGCCACAATCGCTTCCAACGATCGACCGATCGCAGCAGCAGTTTGTTTGGTGGCCTAAAGAGCCAAGTCTGTAGTGTGGCACAGTTCAGCCACCGCCTCAGGGGGCAAACCCTTACCCTGGTCCAGGTCCTTCAGCAGGTCAGCCTGGTAAATCTGCAAAACGGCCATCGTGTGCAGGGCAGCCCCGGCCTGACCTGCTGCCTGCATGCTCTGCCATTCAACTGTGGTGATCAGAAAGAAACGGCAGGATCATGGGAACAGGGCTGTTATGTCCGGATAAAAAAAGCTTGTCTATCCTGCCATGACCAAGTTTACATCTTTTACGCCTCCAAGGCAGATCTAGTCTGTCTGTGGCACAGGTCCAAGGGGTTTGGCTGACAAAAACGTTTGGGAACCCCTGGTCTACAGTAAAGTATCATGCCTCAGCAGAGTCTAAAAGCAGCTGTTTTGTGACTCTGTGTGTGACCCGGGTCCAGATCCCCCATCACCCTGTGTGTGTTTTGTTTCCTGCGGTTGCTGGGTTCAGTCGAGCACTGGTGGAGGAGAGAATGCAGCGGCCTGAGGTGTTCTTATCTCAAGCTAAGCCCTCCGTTAAGTGTGTGTGTGTGTTTAAAGAGCAGTCCTCTGTTAATCTACTGCAAGAGTCTGTGACTGTGATTGTGAGTGAGAGTAGCCTGTTGTGAATCACAGATGTGACTTTGTATGCTTTGCCCTATCTCTCATGCGTGCACACACACACACACACACACACACACACACACACACACACACACACACACACACACACACACACACACACACACACACACACACACACACACACACACACACACACACACACACACACACACACACACACACACACACACACACACACAGATGTGTTTTGTCTGACCCATCTGTAGTCATGTAAATAGTCATATGTGAGGACTTGAAACCAGTGCTTAGCTGTGCCCACCTACCTGCCTTTCTTTAATCTTCTAGTTTGTGCATTTAAAGAGACACATATATGCACAGTTGTGTGCTCTAAAAGGGGCTGTATTGTCTCCCTTTTTCTCTTATTCTAAACTAAATCCATAAAAAAAAAACAAAAAAAAAACATGGAGTTTCTTTGTGCATTTAGTTCTTTAAATGCACACAGAGGCATTGTTACATCAAGTGTTGTATGTTGAAGTATGGGTATCTATATGGTGCAATCGATTAACATCCTGTTTTTCTTTTTTACCTTTATGTTTTTACATCTTATATTAGCATGTCGATCACCCATTTCAGCTGAAATCTGTCATCCTTATTGTTCCAAACCTGTATGCATTTCTTTCTTGTTTTTCTGAATACAAAATAAGATTTTGAAGAATGCTGATGACCAAATTGTTTTGGTCTCCATTGACTATTTTTGTCCATACAATGGAAGTTAATTGGAACCGAAATTTATTTAGCTACATTTTTCAAAATATATTATTTTGTGTTCAGCAGAAAGAAGTAATGCATGCAGGTTTGGTATGAGTAAATAATGACAGAATATGTATTTTGGGGTGGACTATCTCCCTGTTGTTTTCAGGGCTGGCCTCATACTGAAAATAAAAATGCTGATTGTACATAATTAAACATCTTTATGTCAATCAAATGTCACTTTCAAAAAAATATGTTTATGTCCCAGGTGTAAAAACCATTACATTATTCAAATTTCCATGTTCGGGTATGAGAATTGCTTTTGTGCCTTTGCATGCATAAAGTGCTGTGTAAATTGGGTGTGTAGATTGACTGTGGAAGTCATCTTAGTGTAAAAGAATGTAATTATCTACAACTTGAATGACTGTGTGTGCACATGCACAAAATACAAATATGTGTGTATGTGCATACAGTATGTTAATGTATCATTACCAGGACAGAGTTCAGGTCACTGTGTAAAGCCTGCAGAAGTGTGCCTGTAAGAAGAGCTTCCTTAATTAGTCCAATTGGTCTTAAATGAACCCTCCCACTGAACACTGAACTCCCTAATGAATGACTTCAGACTTCTAAGATACTTTTATTAATCCATTTATCAATTACTTTTCTAGCATTTAATCTTTCTCTCATGTTTTAAATGTCTCAATGCTGTCATACTCATAAAACCTTTGGCTCTCTTTGTTCCTCCACGTTCTTATAACAGAAAACAGGATTTTCCTTGTTCTTCTTCTGAAGAAATTTTTTTTTCTAGTGTATACCATTTTTATGAACAGACATCAGCATAAATTCTAGTCCACTTTCAGGTTATTTTGACTATTTAGACAGCCCACTTAGACATGTGAGTTTTTTACATGCCATTTAAGAGTGGTTTTATCTGAAATAGTGAACTAACCATGAACAATACATTTGTTACTGTATTCACTAATCTTTGTTAACATTAGTTAATGAAAATACAGTTGTTCATTTCATTGTTTATTCATATTAGTTCACAGTGTATTATCTAATGTTAAAGGTGGGGTATGTATTTTTTCAACAACACTGTTTGGATGTTAGTCAGGCCGACACCAACAACAAACATCTAACCAATCAGTTTTAAAACGTCGAGGAGAGAGAATGAGCAATGAATGTTAACTAATGAACCTTATTGAAAAGTGTTACCATTTATTCATTTGAAAATATTTTAAACAAATAAATAAATAAATAAATACCATACCCCAGTTTGAGACCCCCTGTAATAGTCCATATGTTAGTACCAAATCTATTCAAACAGAAAAGTGTGTAGAGACTACCCTCTTTCACTAATGTGTGACTTTGTGCTGCTAGTAAAGTGATTTGTCTTCACTTTTCTGTTGTCTCTGTTGGACACATCCATTTCCTGGCCTCTCTGGAGTGTTAATGCAGACAGGAGCGTCTCTTTCCTTTTAAGTGGTTTGTTGTTCTAAGTGATTTGATTTTCTGTTCCATTACTCTCCCACACTATATCTGTCTACAAAACCTTTGTCTTGTTCCCTCTCCCGTAACTATATCTCTCCCTTTGTCACCAAACTCTTCCTTTTATCCTCCTGGACATCTTTCCATTCTGCACTCTCTTAATGTTTAACCATCCATCCATCCATTCATCCATCTCTGTCTCAAGATTACATTGCTCTTGTGAGTCAGGTTTGCTAATATTGTGTCTGTAGGTTGACAGGTATAATTTCCAGAGGAATGCTGGGAAGGAGAGCCCCCAGAGAGACACGTGCAGAGAGGTGTTGAATTTCTTCTGTCCATCACCCTTTCTTTCAAAGAAATTTCCATTCGTTCCTTCAGCTCCAAAAGATTTCTGATCTGTCTTGTATCAAATTTAGAGTGGTGCGCTACAGAATGAAACAGTTGAGAACACAGCAGCGTTTTTTTATTGGAAGTTGCGATTGTCTTTTCTTCTCTACTGTGATGTCTATCTGAGAGAAACGACATCTGAAATGAGAGCACGGGACTTGATTTCGTACTTCGGGAATTGATTGGATCGTTGAAAGTTGGGAGTTGCTAACAAAATGGAGGCAGATCTGAATGCACGTTCACTGCGAGCACCCTCACGTTACTGTAAGAACCTTATTTATTGAGGATGACGAGGACGGTCAACGGCACTAAACAGTGAGAGAGAGCGAGAGAGAGCCTGCCTGACTGACTCACTGACTAGTAAAAATATATCAAAAATATAAAAAATGTCTGAATAATTTTTGGTTTGACTGTGTGTACCAATTCGACCAATTTTATTCAAAACACCCTAGCAACCACATAGTATGCTGGGAATTACCTACAGTATCTTAGCAACAGGGCATCGAGTTTTGCAAACTTTTTCATTTACAAATCCAGTTGTTATCATCATCTCATTATCCTGCTGCAAAATCCTGAATAAACCAGCATGAATTCCATGATGGTCCAGACTGGTTTATGCTGGTCTAGCTGGTTGACCAGCATAGTCATGCAGTCATGCAAAACTTCCAATGCCAGGGACCAGCAAATCAGCAACCAGCCTTCCATGCTGGTCACCAGCAATGCTGTTTTTCAGCAAGGTCCCATTATCATCAACAGCAGTTTTAGTCATTCTCTCCAGTCTCTATGTCTTCTAATATAAAACACTTCTCTTTTACAACTATGCTTTTCTTTAACAATCTTTCATGTGTAATCAAACACACTCTGCTCTCCTCCTCTTCACTTCTTCCATGACTATTTAAGGGGAGTCTCTTGTACTCAGACAGATATCTCAGTTAATGATCCTTTCTTTCATTCTCATCTTCCTCAATCTCTCAAGGTGAAGAGCACCATTCTCTTCCATCAACTGCAATCCTAAACTTTGTAATCAGCCTCAGATCATGTGTGTGTGTGTGTGAGTCTGTATGGGTCCAGTTTTCTTTACAATGGTACCACCAACTATACCTTTGAGGAAAATGGCTTAAAAATATACTAAATATTAACTCAATGAAAATGTAAAAAGCTTGTGACTTTGTGCGGTTTTTATATTTAGTGGTATGTGTGACTGTGCGTGTTTGTGAATGGAATCACGGTGAGAGCATATTGATACATATAAAATATTTCAAAATGAAGACAAAAATAGCATTACATGTAATATTCATAAAGTTTTATTCTTTATTGTGTACACATATTGCACATACACTATATTGCCAAAAGTATTGGGACACCCCTCCAAATGATTGAATTCAGGTGTTCCAATCACTTTCATGGCCACAGGTGTATAAAATCAAGCACCTAGGCATGCAGACTGCTTCACTCTCAGGAGCTCAGTGAATTCAAGCATGATACCGTTATAGGTTGCCACCTGTGCAATAAGTCCATTTGTGAAATTTCCTCACTACTAAATATTCCACGGTCAACTGTTAGTGGTATCATAAAGTGGAAGCAATTGGGAACAACAGCAGCTCAGCCATGAAGTGGTAGGCCACGTAAAATCACAGAACGGGGTCAGTGCATGCTGAGGCACACAGTGCGCAGAAGTCGACAACTTTCTGCAGAATCAATAGCTACAGACCTCCAAACTTCATGTGGCCTTCAGATTAGCTCAAGAACAGTGCGTAGAGAGCTTTATGGAATGGGTTTCCAGAAGATGTTATAGCTGCAAAGGGTGGGCCAACTCTATATTAAACCCTATGGATTAAGAATGGGATGTCATTACATTTCATGTGCATGGAAAGGCAGGTATCCCAAAACATTTGGCAATATAGAGTATATGTTCCCATGTAAATGTGAATGTATGTACACACATATATACACATTCACAGAATGAATGACATTCAGTGGTTACAACAGACTTCTAGTTCCCAGCATGCTTTGCTTCTGACTGTTAAAGGAGAGTAAATGTTAAAATTAAGTGTTATTTCATGTGTTTTGCTCAATATTAATATAGGGGAGATCTGTTAGTGTTTAATGTTCTATTATTTTGGAATTTAGAAGGGTTTCTGGTATGTCTGTATTTTTGGGGTTAACGTTGTGCTGCAGAGAAGAGCCTGTTTAGCTGAGCACCAAAAAGACTATGTTACTTTATTTAAAAAGTAATGGCTGTGCTCTCTTCAGCACATTGATAGTCTCTTTGCTAAATATTTTAGTACATGCAGGTGTGCTATTGTTAACTAGCTTGAAAATATGAAACAATTATTATGTAAATACTTTCTTATAAGAAATATAATACTTTATATGTGTCTCCAAATATGTGTTTATACTGCAAGAGTAAATGTATCTGAAATATAATACACATGCAGTACCATATCTTATCCCATGTACATCTATATATTATAAAGTGTATTACTGAATATAAAAGTACATGCTAGTATTATTATATATTAGTACATATTGTCACATATTTTTCAATATATGAAAAGCAGCAATTCCTTATGTATTAATCAATATACTGTAATATATTAAAATATACATTATTCTGTATATTTTCAAATATACTTTTAAATCATTTAATATATTGATCTTTCAAACATAGGGAAATATATTTTCTTTGCATAAAGGAATGCTAATACTCAGTAAGGGCTAAACTTATTCCTAGCATTTAACCCCCCAAACAATGAAACCAGAAGTGTTAACTTTTTAGCATTTCTGGTTTTGATTGTTTAAATCCTTAAAATAATATATGTGTAATAATATACAGTACAAAGCTCAAGATATTTTCCCTATTTTATTAAAATACATTAATAATACTCCCTGTTGCTAAATGGGACAACAGAGGTTGTGTAGTTTCATGTCCTTCACAGCTACAGTATCTTAGTAATCAAAACTACAATATCTCAGTAGTCACAGCATGCTGCAGTAATTACCAGGTGTCCAAGACTCTACCAGGTGTCCAACTCTAGCTCAATATTATTTTTCTCCAGAACTTAGAAAAGCCTACACAGACACACACATTCACATTAACTAAACCCACACTGTCGGTCAATACTAAACCATATACACCATCAGAGTCAGTCATATTTACAAATATCACACTCTATCACACAAAAATCGCAAACACAAATTAAAAAAAAAAAAAAAAAAATCACAGACAGTCATGCTTTAGCAATCAGAGTGCAAGGTAAAGAAAATCAGCAGCCGGGGGCCCAGCTGTGTGAGATTGGATCTGATATCGATCTGTGCTATCACCTCCTTTCAGCCGGTAAGCTACAGAAAAAAAACCCACATTGGTTAAAAATATACCCCACCTCTTAAATGTGAAAGTATCAGCAGGTTTATGACAATGTATAATTCATGTAAAAAACCAACAACACCTTAAGATGAATAATTTACTGATTCTTTTTTCTTTTTCTGACAGCTGGTTGGAGACAGACTAAAATCACGCAATACCCCTGCCTCTGTACTGTAGGGGTCCAGAGAGACGATTAAAAAGTTATAGCATTTCAGATGTGATCTGCAAATTCTGCTGGATTTAAAGGTATGGTGCAATAGAGTGCTGCACGAATGACATGTAAGCTAACACAAAAATGTTAGTGTTTTAGCTCGGTGTGAGCCATCAGCTCCACAACAATTTGGAGCGGTTAGGGCCCAGGTAAACTTCTTTTTTCACGTCCCACTCCTTCTCGAGCACAGTTGAGCACGCAAATCATTCAAAGATACTCCTTGCCCCTTGTCCTTGAGTGCAGAAAGACACGTTTGGCGACTGCACACTATTGGACTTTTCAAGCGCTCAATTCACTTGCACGTGCGCTGTTGTACGCGCACCGTCCGTGCTCACAGAAATTCGGCTGCAGGGGGCCACTGTTCAGAGAGTCAAACTAGTCAACAGTCTAGTAAACATTGGCAACCTCTTTAAGTTATTCTTGACTGTGCCGATGAACACCGCATCGTGTAAAAGATTTTTTTTCTTGGTTGCACCAACTGAAAACACACAAGAAACACCATGAGAGACTCAGACATTGCAGTACAGAACACTTGAATGGTCCATGCGTGTGGGCACGCAGAGCTATTAAATTATTATTATGCTACTTTTGTGATTAAATTAATATTGCAATTAATTTGCCCCACAATATTATAGCACATCACCCATAGACTGTAAAAAAAGATGGACGATGTGACGCCGCTTCCTTCCATTGTACTGAACTGAAGCCAAAATGGGCCGATGAATGGGCGCTGACACGTTACGCAATACGTCAAAAAAAAAAAGAAAGTTTGGAGCCTGGGCATGCGCAGAAGGAATCGGCAGTGGAGCCCGGAGGCGGAGTCGTGGTATCAAACTTCCGCCCAGACGCGTCATCATTCATGTATTTTAAATAGACTATAAAAATTATACACAATTTAAAATTCTACCTATAAAATAATAGGCTATTCTGTTTCTAGAGCAAAAATATTTTTGAAACAGCAAATTCAGTAGATAAAATCAATATAATATGCCACTAGAAACAACTCTAAATTGTCAGAAACGGTCCTGCCATTTTAGATCAAGTTCAACTAATGTTACAGGAGATTGATTGCTGTAATTAGAGTAGGCTATCATTAGTTTTGTCCTGCTAATTATTATTTTATACCCATAAAAATAATAAGTAACTGCCAGATAACGATCACCTGCTTTTTTCCGACATGGTTAACATTAGGTGTGTTATCTTAACTAATAACATTTATTAATTGTCTTCTGAAGCCCACATTTAATATTACAGAAAAAAAGTTCAGTGATCCGTCAGATCCTGTAGGTCGGTTAGTACAGTTTACTGCTGAACAACTCATTTTGTTGGTGTTAAATAACAAAGAAATTGACAATTAATAGTTAGTTATACATCTTCAATCTCCCCTCTGAAGCTCCGACAGTCCTCAGACAAGCTGTCAATCAACTGCGAATCATGACGACACGCCCTATTTTTAAAACATCAAATTGCTAGCTAAAATCTAAATTATCACAAAAACGAACAATTGAATATATATCAGCGTGATAACAACTACCTTAAATGACCAAAACCATCTTTCAGAAAGTTTTATTTGAAGCAGAATTTATTTTTAAGTTTTCACTGAAGTCTCATTCGACTGCATTGAGAGGGCAGGGTTTATGACCTGTACTGCATCCAGCCTCCAGGGGGCGATCAAAAAGCCCGCAGCTTCACTTTTCAGGACGTATGAGACTCATCCGGCATCACCGCTTAGATAGCATACTCATTTAAAAAATAACTTATTTAACACAAAATTCCTCTCGATTCACAAAAATACACTTTTATAAAATACACTTTTATTAAACTTACCTGGGTAGCAACTGAAACCATCTTCATGCAACAGGCCACTTTAAACTGAACAATGTTTTGAAAGCACCATAGAGCAACAGTATTTACAATACTCACTTGGCTATGAATATTAAACTGTGGAAAGAGAAATATTTAAACACTGAACATTAAAATTACACACATTACCTTTAATGTTTACTCTAATTACATTATTTAAGAACTGTAATCCTTTTGGACTGCTTATTAGGCTAAGGGCGAACCTCTTGTCAAACAAATATGAGTTTATACTAGTTATTTGCTCGTGTTTCTGCATCTGAAATTTAATTAAATTACTGGAGGCAGGTTGTTGCTGTAACCTCACTGTAATTTTGTTTTGTAGTGTGCTAGGCAACTGACTATCCGAACTAAAATGTTGTTTTAGTGTAATGACCACCATACTCTACTTTGCGTTTGACCTTGTTAATATGAGGAAAACAAACTAATGTCAAAGCTAAATTTTAATTTAATTTCTCTACAAAGTTTAATTTCTCTACAATCATTTACCATTTCAAAATGTTTTTTTTACTCCACTGAGCCCTTTGCAGTGCATTCTGGGATTGCAGTGAAAAACAGTATCATCAAAACATTTTCAACAGCTAAAAATATATTATCTGACATTTCATTTATGCTCTCTGGCACTGAGCCAGCAAAAAAAATTACTAATAAAATCTAAACCAATCTTTTTACTGACAGGTGTAGATTTAAAGAGTCTGGTTTGAAGATGATGCTGCAGACTGTTTGGTGAAAATATACTTGGAAAAACAGCTAAATAATTATTTTGGAACAAACTGTAATTGTAAAATACTGTTTCATGTCCAGTATTTTATATATATATATATATATATATATATATATATCTCCAGCCTTTGGACTGGCAGTTCACTCTCTAAGGCTACGTTCACAATGTCAGTCCAAATCGGATTATTTGTGTATCCGATCGGAATCTGATCTAAAATTATTCATATCCACCCGTTTTAAAACATGTCTCTGTTACGGTAATTTTCTGCTCGTCCAGCACTTTGCAACAAAACAACCTTGTTTCTGCAGTGACTTTCAGCATTGTATCCTATAACGATGTCTGACGTTTACGTTTTACGTGGCGTGAGAAAGTCACATAAACCACATGAAATCTGATCAGAGCAGTCAGACTGAAAGGATTTCAAGAAATGCGATGTGAATAGGATTTTTTTAAACCACATATGAATGTAGCTCGAAAAGGATTTCATGTGATTTTTGGCCATTCACGCTTGCTAAATCTGATCGGATTTCAATTGGCAATGCACAAAAATCAGATTTGGACCAAGTGGAAACTTTCCGTTCTCTCTATTGAAACCAACACAGAAGTGACTTAAACTGCAATTCATCAACTGACCGCTAGAGACAGGCTCCAAACAGAAGTCAATCCCATAGACCCCCATGTTAAAATGCCCAACTTTACAGCAGAAAAAAAAAATAAAAAAATTTTACAGCCTGGTACAAAAAGTGGTTTTGGTCTAGGCCTATAACTAATTTTGACCTTCATGACAACTGTGAGGGGGCTTAATTTCTTTATGACTTTGATTATATTAAGCCTTAAAGTTTTGCATAATTCAAGTGTGGCCACTTGAAAGGTTGAATGCATTTGCTGTCACTACTAGCTGTTTGTCTGCTGTCTGTTAGCCGTCACGTCACCTGAGCGAAACAGAACACATGTTGTTGGATCGTCTTAGCATTGGCTAAACGTTTTGTCCATCAGATTTACTACAGTGACAATGGCTGGAGAATATGCCTCTCAAAACACCACAAAATCCGACAGCACTGCTTGGAACTTATAACTGCTGTACTATTTCGAAAAATATGCTTTAGATGTGGGCTAATTTGTTTGTGAGAGTAATGTATATGATCATATACAGTTTTACAACATAAACGGTGCTCAGATTGCAAAATTTCTTGAAGGACGATGACTGAGAGCAGATCGTTCAGAAGAAATATGACAGACAATGGACAATATATCAATATTTCATGGATTTAATGCTTTTGTGGACAAAAAGTGCTGTTGGATGTTTTTCAATGGACGTTTATTATGGCCATTTCACCCAAGTGCGACGGATTGGATTCATCTTGTGATTGCCATTTCATTACAAAGGTATGAAGTCCTGTTTTGATTTTGCGTGTTGTCATTTGCACACCCGACACAATATTACTGTTGCTGGAGCATCTATATCAACCTGGTCTCATGGGAGAGACGTACCCGTGGGCACGTTTTCGCGAGACACAAAATTACGTACCGACGAGTACGTCTCGCTGCAGTTTCCGACAGAAACGAACGCTAGAGGCCGGTAAAACGCCGATAAGCACTTTTGCTCGTTTCACGCACGGTTTCGACGACGGCCGGGGTCGGATTATCGATTCGTAAAGACTCGTTTTGGCGTCTCCTCGCGCAATATCATGTCACGACTTCAAAACGCATCTGACAAGAGTGCCTGATTTGTAAACAAACGTACTTTGGACTTTCCGGCTCTACGCGTTTCGCTTTTTTTGGCCGTAACCCAGCTTGCTCGGTAGCTCGGCCGATACGGAGTATGAGCTGAAAAACGGACACTTCTTACGTCACGTTTGCTTTTGTTAACACTATCGGGTAGGTTTAGGCGTAGTGTCGGTGGGAAGTTATTTTAAAACGCAACGGAGCGCAAATGTCAAATCGAGAACCGCGGCGATTCGTCTAAAAAGCAAAGTCATAAAAACGTACTGCATTCACCCTATTATCTGCTCCGGCAAAAAAAAGAAAAAGAAAAAAGAACACGCTTTTTAGCCGCTCAGTGGACATTTCAGAGTGAAACTGTAGCGATATGTACTCATTGGTACGTATTTCGCGACTCGAGAAAACGTGCCCACAGGTACGTTTTCGTCATGAGACCAGGTTGATCTGTATCGTAAAACAGACAGCGTAGACAGTGACAGTAAACCCTTAGAACTTTTAAATTATGTATAATTTGTTATCTTTACTAATATTTTAGATAGTATCTAAATTAGATGGATAGCTCCTTAGCCTGAGCTAACTTGATCGCGTCAAGCTAGGCAGGCGTGGTTTCAGCAACCAGGTACCTCATCTCCACCCACGTCCCACCTCTTTGCCCATTTTTGGTTATCCAGGAGTGACACATGATGACACGCTTCAGAAACCTACGGGTCACGTCACGGACACTACGTTCATGTTTTATACAGATTATGCTTTAGCCTGACAGTCTGAATGTACCCTAAATATTGCTCCTACCATACTGATCAACATCTGCTGTCAACAGGATCAGTCTGTTTGGCATTCTGAAGACAGAAGTCTGAAGACAGAATGTGATGAGCAATTTGGAGATAATTTCTACTCCCATGATGCCAGTAGGGATGAAAATAACTAATTTTGGAACAGTATCATGCACGCACTATTGAGTAATGTAATGTGAATTTCAATGCTTTTCATCTGATTATAATAATAACTCTTATCCTAAACTTTCAAAACTGCCATCTAAGGTAGCATCCGAATTTTAATGAAACTACAGTATTCTAATGAGCATAAATATTGTCCAAACCTATTTTAATTTGATTAAACTGTTTCCAGATACTTTTTAGTATTCAACTGGTAATTACAGAAATTTCAGGAGGGAGAAAGACTTCCCCAAGCAGATTTTGTTCCAGCTTCGGTTGGTCAAGCAAATTTGCAGCAACAGAAAGGTGCTTAGTTTGAAAGAGACTTCTGTGTGAGCTGTGACAATAGATAATGGACCTGCGATACAAAACACCAACAAAAGACAAAGGACTTTTTTTGACTGCAACATTTCAGAGAAATTCACAGAAATTCTGCTAATGTGTCCTTTAAACCTTTAAAATGCTTTCTGGGTAGACTCACTAGATTTTTTTATAAAAACTTGTACTACAGGTCTGTCTTTTATAGGCCTAAAACACTCACCTGCACTCGCTCTGTCAAGCAAATGCAGTGTGAACATCTGTCGGCTCTCACAAACAGAGCGCTGCAATCAGAGTTGACTTCAGGTTGTCAGGGTCATGTAATGACAGAGAGCCCCACTAGGTGCTTACACTTACCAAGCTTGGGTTACACAATGCTGTTGCGTGCTGTTGCTATGAATCATTCAGACTGGTGGTTTGCGTACGAATTCCAGGAAAAGTGAGTTCTCATTGCATAACCATTCCATTTCGTGCCGATTCGGGCCAGCTTGTATGGTTAAAGTTTGATTTTCCACTGTGGGGCTGATAACGGCCGCTCTTTAGAATGTAATAGGCCTACAAAAGTGTCAGTCGTTGCCTTGGTAATGTAACGGTTTATGTTATGGAGGATGATCATATATTTCTTTTAATTGTAATTATTAATTTGTGTTTACATTGCTCAAATAGAGCGCTTAGACAGCTACAGAGAAACTGGTAGCCTGGCAACGGACAAGTGACAAATCTTGAGTGGTGACGTCACTTCACGGATTCTGCACTGTTAGACAACAGTGCCGAGAATGGTTTGTAATCATGCCATGCCATACCAGGCTCAAGTGGAAAAACAATTGGAACCATTCCTTACCATTCTAAGAATTTAATTCATTAAATGTATCAAGGATGCCTTAAATTGATTGAATTTGAAATAAATGCTGTTCTTTTAAACATTCTATTCATTAAACAATTTAAAAAACATAATTTATTAGGCAGTACAAATTTTTTCAATATTGATAAATGTTAATTGAGCAGCAAATCAGCATATTAGAATGATTTCTGAATTATTACTGCAGATGTGAGTAATGATGCTGAAAATTCAGCTTTGCCATCAAAGGAATCAATTACATTATAAAATATATTATAAAAGATAAGTTACATTTGTAATAATATTTCACAATATTACTGTTATTACTGTATTTT
This sequence comes from Chanodichthys erythropterus, assembly GCF_024489055.1. Classification (NCBI taxonomy): domain Eukaryota; kingdom Metazoa; phylum Chordata; class Actinopteri; order Cypriniformes; family Xenocyprididae; genus Chanodichthys; species Chanodichthys erythropterus. The sequence continues at coordinate 8,941,805 of NC_090231.1, read as the reverse complement.
TGAGAGCTCCGACAGAAGGTACGATTTTCAACTAATTACATGAATCTTGTCTACGAATAAAATTAGTGTTGTGATTTACTAATCTGACTAATCTAATTCTAACACAACTGCTCAGACATGTGGGGAAAAAAAAGAAACAATAATATTCTGAGTTTTGCCCCTAAAGCTTTGTTTCCCATGCGTTTTGAGAGAACCATAACTCTTCAACAAGTGTAAAGAGTTACAGATGTGAGATCAATAAACTGAAAGTGAAGGAGCTTTCCCTGAGATTGATGTTTAAGCACACAAACACACACACACACACACACACACGTTTGTTTTGCTATCATAGTGAGGACATTCCATAGGCATATTGGTTTTTATACTGTACAAACTGTACATTCTATCCCCTACACTACCCCTACCCATCACAGAAAACATTCTGCATTTTTACATTTTTAATAAAATTGTTTGGTATGTTTTTAAAGCTATTTTAAATATGAAGACTCATGAATGTCCTCATATTTCATGTTTACGTCATAATACCAGTGTAATACCCATGTCATTATACAAATTTGTGTCCTCATAAATCACAAAAACGCACACACAGACACACACACACAGAGAGGTGTGTCACACTTTGTAATTGAGGTGTGTTAAGATGGACAGATGCAACAATTACAATCTTTTCTCCACTATTCCCATCTTCATTTAAAATCCCTTTCCCTTTCTCTCTCTCTCGATTTCTTACAGACACACACATAGAATCTCTGTTCAAAATCAGCCATGTAATTGATGTAAATTAGTCTGCTGTAATGAAACCTATTTAACAATAAAAGACCATGGGGATTCAATGCAGTGTCTGTGAAAGATTGGCATTAGAATCTGTGATTGGATTTCATCTATAGAATACATGTTATACAAGCATTCTACCAGTCAAAATTTTGGACACAACACCTCATTCATATTTTTCAAAATTTACTACACTTCAGAATAAGAGTAAAGCCATCAAAACTATGGATTGCATAACCAAAAATGCTTACTTTTTTTCTAAATAGCTGCCACTTTCCCTGATAACAGCTTTGCTCACTCTTGGCATTCTCTCCACCATCTTCATGTGGTGCCACTTGGCTTTTTCTTGACTCTCAGCTCCAACTTATTCATTTAACTCATCTATTTCAACTGACGTCACTGACTTTTTTTTATTATTTTTTTATGTTTTTTGTTATTTAGTGCCATTCAAATTCAAAAGGATTATTAAATTGGATGTCGTCAATCTTCCTTTGAAGTGGAGCATATGCTATCATTCAAAAGTTTGCATTAAATAATAATAATAATTATAATAATAATAATAAATGGTCTCAATTATTGGTCAACCATTTTAATCAGAAATAAGGAAAGTCAGGAATTTGGCAAGAACTGCACAAGTACTGTAGATAAAGTAACTTAGCACGATAACCTTCCCTAACCTGCAGACAGGAAGAAGAGTCAGTGTTGTTCAACTCAATGCTGTGGCTTCAAACGGTTTATTAGCAGTCAAAAAATGTTTCCCAGTTCGTTGAGTTTAATGAGACCAAATATTCACTAGAGGGTTCAGATTTGAACTCTGACCAGGCCAAAACATGGGTCTGATGGACTTTTTCTAAAGACATTACTTGGTTGTCTTTGCAATTTGGGCAGGAGGATTCTTTGTTGAAAATGAACATCTGATCATTCCTCCTTAGCTCAGTGGGTAGCACTGTCGCCACACAGCAAGAAGGTCCCCGGTCCTTTCTGTGTGGAGTTTACATGTTTTCCCAGTGTCAGCGTGGGTTTCCTCCCGGTGCTCTGTTTTCCCCCATAGTCCAAAGACATGCAGGTTAGGTGGATTGGATATGACAGATTGTCGTAGGAGTGTGTGTGTGTGTGTGTGTGTGTGTGTGTGTGTGTGTGTGTGTGTGTGTGTGTGTGTGTGTGTGTGTGTGTGTGTGTGTGTGTGTGTGTGTGTGTGTGTGTGTGTGAATGTGAATAAGTGTGAATGTGTCCCTGGGTTGTGTCCGGAAGGTCATCCAGCGTAAAACCTGTGCCAAATAAAATGTGTGTGAAGCAGACCCTGCAAATGAACAGGATTGGACCTAAGAAGATGGATGGATTTGAAGCAAGACATTCTGCAATATTCTTTTGTACTCCAAAGCATTAAATGGCTTTTCACAGTGAAGTAGCTCATCAATACCTACAACTAAAAAGGCTCTCCACACAATGACACCACTTCCTCCATGCTTCAATGTAGTAGATATGCATTTATTATTATATTTCTCACCAGATTTTCGAAAACACTCTGAAGCATCACCATGCAACTCTTGTTTCATTGTGATTCATCACTCCATGCACAACTACCCATATTCTACCAAAAACATAATTCTGTCTTTGATGTTTTTCTGAGACAGCAATGGCTTTTTAAGTACTGCATTTGCTTAAATGTTGCTAATTTCCTGGCTAATAATTTGTGGTTGAGACAATTAAAAGCGAGAGAGAGAGAGACAGACACACACACAAACTAACACGTCTAACAACAGAGAGCCTCAGGACACTGACACCCTCATCCACAGAATTCGGTCCAACCAAATTATAGAAGCACAAAAAGAAAATTACCTGACCTACTGGACTGAAACAACAGATAAATAGAGACTATGCAACAGCAGAATAACTGAGTACAGTGAAAGACTGTAAATTAAGAAGACTAATGACGAGGTACGTACAGACAGATACAGACAGAACTGGCTGCCCAGAGAGAGCCGCATCTGCCCGTACTGTGACCAGGGAGAAGTGGAGAGAGAGCAACACTTCCTCACCAGCTGCCCTAACTATGAGGAAATCAAATGATTTCCCCAACACCCTGTTTTCACTATAGGCCTTAATGTAAAGAGTAATTTCTTATTACTTCATATGATAAGCAAGCATACTAAATCAAAGAATATTTAAGTTCTCATTCTGTTTTATTTCAGACCTTAATGAACACATGGCTCAAACTTCCGTCTGTGGTCCAACACGCAGTTGCACGCAGTGCAAAATAATTTGCCCCCACGTCATGTAACACACCGGGAAACTGCTTTGCGCTGTCTTTTGCGCCTATTTTTGTTGGCAAATGAGAATGATTTGCGTGCTTCATCATGGTATCACTGATTTCACCGCGGGGTTTGCAGATGATATTCACGTCGCGTAATTACGTCACTTCATAAGGTTCCCATGGCAATAGGGGGAAATAATGGTGCGTTACTTGTGTGAAGTAAATGCAACATTTTTCAACTTTCTGCTAACATATATGTGACTACAGGGATTATGAAATCATGCTAGCCCCGCATATTTTGCTTGCTGAAACTGGCAATTTATGCAGCGAAAGTGCGGCGTATTTGAAAAAATGCGACCCCCGCATAAATATGCGGACTTTGGCTGATTATGTGTTAAATCAAGCGATCGCATAATCGCGTTTTTCTGGAGGGACTGCCTAAGTTATTAATAATAAGCATTCTACCTCTATATGACAATTGAGGGAGAATCCACCACCACTTGTGTAAATGGCCAGACACCTTGTCAATTGAACCTTCCCAATTTCTCTCCATATATAATTCTTCCCCCATAAAAACCCCAAGCACTTTAAGAGCATTGCTGAGGAAGTACTGGAGGACCTCTGTTCTCCCATTTGCCCAGCAAAAAATAAATACTTTTTCAACATACTTTTGTTATAGGCAGTATAACTCTGGCAAAAAAAGCTTAATTTTTATTTTGCCAACATCCCACCACTGACTTAGGGAGTTGTATAGCATTTTACTCTCTCTCCAGGTTTCCCAAAAAAGGGTGAAAGAGTGAACAAAATTTAGATCTTGCAACAGTCTACTATTAAATTTCCAAAGTGAGTGCTTAAAAGTGCTCTGTGCAATAAAAACTTCAACAGACATATAACGATGATCAGAGAGCAGTAGGAAAGACACAGCTACTAAAAAAATGTACCCCTAACACTTTTCTGTACATCAATTCTATCAAGTCTAGCTCCAGATATCACACTTTCATCCAAGAGTATTGTTTAGTCAGAGGGAAGGTTTCTCTCCACACATCCACAAGACAATTATACATTATGAAATTTTGAAGTTCATATGATGACTGGCTATGTGGTTCTTCATGGTTCCTATCTAGAGTTTGGTTAATAGTACAATTAAAATCTCCAGCCAGAACAACAATTCTTTCCTGCAAAACATCACTAAGAGCAGTCTTCAGTTTTCTAAAGAAGAGAAATCGCTCTGGACCACCATTTGGAGGGTACACATTAAATAACAAAAAATTTAATCCATGAACCATTACATCAACATGCAACATTCGACCAGGAACCAAGTCAACAACACTAACAGGTTGCTGCTTATATTCTGGTCCAAAAAGAATGGCGACCCCTGCACTAACACTGGAACTATGACTTAGTATAGCCTGCCCCTTCCATTGAATCTGTATAAGTTTCTTGAAGAAAACCTATACTAGCCCTCTTTATCATAATGTAATCAAAAAGACTAAACCTTTTAACAGCATCACGACACCCATTGATATTTAAAGTACCAAATCTCAAGGATGTCATGAAAAGAAGAAGAAAGTAACCATAAAAATGGTTCAAATATCACTTTTTGCCTTGCAGAAGCAAAATACTTCTTACATTACACAGAGAATGTTTTTAAGGCGGTATCGTTTTGGTCTATCAAGCTCATCAAAGGCTGCCTTCCGCATAGCTACAGTACAAGACATCAGGAATAGTTTTAAATCTGGAAAGTATGACTCAATAATGTAATTTTGTATTATCAAGGAAAGCATTAGTCTGCTGTAATGAGTAAAGTTTAGTCCTACCACGTCATTCTCATCATATATTTCCTCATCTTCCTTATCAAAATCCTCCATCTGTAGCCTTAAATCCATCACTTCTTGTAAGACATTGCCTCCTTGACACTGATCGCTCAATTCATTAGTACTTATTTTAACATCACTTACTTTAGATAGTATTTGTTTCTCATTCCCGGTGATTCGGCCTCATGCACATCTGCATGCATTTACCTGGCTCAACCCTGGCTGCGTGATTACAGGCCTGTCATTTTGGTCACAAAAATCGTTACCTCGGCTATCTCCACGGCACTACTGTTGGAATCATCCAACAGGGATCTTCCCTCGTGCGCCTCATGCACCCTGTCATTTTTCCCAATTCCATTAACGCCGTTATTCCCATTACGATTCGGGCAAGTCTACCTGACATGTCCAAATTCACCACAAATAAAACATTTCATGGACTCTGAGCTAATAAGAATCATGAAAACCTGGTGCCGAGAAGACATTACATTTTTGATTTTTGCATCCGAGCGTAATCATCTTAATGGAACTCACTAATTTATCATATCTCAAGTAGCCTATTTCTTCCAATTTCTCATTTTTTAACAACCGGAGGAACATTTGACAAGACAATCTTCTTTGATGGGCTCGACAGAGGCAAAACAGGCACAAACATTTCATTAATCATTAGTCTGCTCTCTATTAAATCATTTACCATTTGGGTTTGACTCAACATAACAATCGCCTTGTTCATGCGAGAAGCAGATCTGCTATTTACGTCGCCGACAGTAGCATTCACGGCCACTAGACAATCCTCTACTACTTCAGATGCATCAGGCATACATTTGTAGCCATGTCTAATAGTCAGCTGCAAGAAATCACCCGCATCCCAGAGATCTACTTACTTTTTTATGTGTATATGTACATGTATGTTGATTCACTGTAAAAAATTAGAAATGCTTTGGCAATACATTGTAACAATTGTCATGTCAATAAAGCACACTTTGAATTGAATTGAAGAGAGAGAGAGAGTGTGTCTTTGGAGGGTTTATATAAGCTTTTACTTGTGTGAAGTGTCCTTGGAAAGCATGTGGGGAAAAAAGCATGAGAAGACATGGAGGTAGGAGTGTGAGCTGATTTGACATGAACAGGGGCAGACCTTGGAGAATCGGTGCAAAAGAAAGAGCATATTGAGAGTGGAGGATTTCTTTGTGTGCAAGTAATGAAGTCAGGCTGCAGATTGCCGACTCTCAGGTGTAAAGATCCTGACGCAGCCCGCTGAACAGCTATGATACACTAAATCTGTCACCGTTCATAATACTTGGACAAAGATTAAATCAAGACAAAGAAAGAACTCTCAATGGAGAATCAGAACTGACCACGCAGTTTAATCCATGACTGGGCTTGACACCCTTCTGATTCATTATATCTCTTGGTCACCTCTTTTTCCTCATAACACTCAAAACTTTGTCCCTTACTGCAGTGTTTCTCAACACTGACGTAATGCCAGGGGGTCCTTGTCAAATATCAAAATATACAAAAATTAATATTCAGATATTTTATATGTTCCCATAAAAGAGAATAATATATGTATATTGTACCTGACAATGTGACTAAATATAGGACAAGTCAACAAACGTAGTAGTAGTAAATTATACTTGATTGCATTTGGTTGTCACAAAGACATTAATGATACCAATGCGCCATTTTTATTCTGGGGTCCTTGAGGATGGTTCCAAATGTGATGGGGGTCCATTACTCCAAAAAGGTTGAGATTCACTGCCTTACTGTATAAACTGTACAAATTTGTAGAAGACTCCGTGCCTGCAACTGAAGCTTCTTAATTTTTCTCGCAAGAATTCCCTTTTGAATTATTTTGATTTTATGGTAAAATATGGCCCAGACATGTTCTTCACAGATGTTTTGAGCTTCATCTACGTATATGTCAGTCATGAAAGAAGAAAGCTACGGAGCTCCGCACGTCACCTATAGGAGAAAAAAAAACAATCCATGCCGACGGTTTTACAATCCGTCCCCTCAGTTTATAAACTGTACCCACGAATTCTTAAACTGTTGCCTCGTGCCCACGGATTAATAAACCGCACCCACGAATTTTCAATCCGTACGCTCAGATTTCGCAAACCGTACCCTTGGTTTTTCATAATTAATAATATGTGCGCACGCTTTCACAATCCGTTCCCACGGTTTTGTAAAAACTGCCGGATTTGTGGCCCCGCCTCCAATCTTTGCCGGCAGATTCAACCAGGCCACCTATTTAGGTGCGGGATGCATGCTATCCTAAATAAGTAAACTTTATTTTACAAAATGAAGAATTTCCTGAACTTCCATTCGGAATTCATTTGAGAATTTCCATTATTTTTATCTTTTAAAGTCTATTTTGGGTAAAAAGCTTAGTATAATAAAATCACCAAAACAGGTCTTCATGTTAAGACTGAATAGCCTAGTAGCTACAAACATTTCTAAAACTGCAAAAAGTTTTTTTAAAATAAAGCATTCATTAATTATTTTATGATAAACATTCTGTCTTAAGTGCACTCATTTATAGTCATAAATAATAAAAATAATGAATGAATAAAAATGATTGATAAAAAAAATACATTTAAATAATAAATACAATAAATAATAATAATAGTTGTTGTTGTTTTTATTATTATTAGCCTATTGTTATATTTAGGCTACATGCATTTAGAAGAAAAGAGGAGCAAAGAAATTAAAAGTCAGTCACAATGTCAGGTTTATTGGGCAATAATAATAAAGTGCTAAGATTATAACAAATAAACACAAAATTTGACGCACATTCTTTTTATTACGCTACCCGTTGATAGAGAGTCACTGCAGTTAATATAATTTGATGAAAAATACACAATAAAACAATAAGATTCATTAACACGTACCTGGCCCATGTGAAAAAATACTATAGTAATTTATAGTAAATATTATAGTGTTTTTGAACCATATATAGTACCTGAATTAATTTATTGTGGTAATTCTATAGTTGTTGTGATAATATAACAACTAGCCTATGGTAATATAAACAAATTACTTTACCCAATATTGTTTTCTACAATATACACTACAGTTTACTGTAGTAAAGTATATGTTCTTCTAAAATGAATCCGTGAGTACAGTTTTTGCAAAACCGTGGGAACGGATTGCGAAAGCGTGCGCACGGATTGAAAATTCATGGGTACGGTTTATTAATCTGTGGGCACGATTTGTTAAACCGAGGGAACAGTTTAAGAATCCCTGAGCACGGTTTATATACTGAGGGGATGGATTGTTTTTTTTCTCCTATAGGCAAAACAAAAACAGAGAGAGAAAAAAAGTGCAAGCTATGTTGTCACATCCAAAATGTTACATAGGGACAAGGTAGGATGAAATGTACTGTCTTCACCATCAAGTGGATGATTTATGGAATGCCCTGAGCCAAAGATTTCTACAGAAGCAACAACAACACCACCACACACACACGTTTGTTTTTGTGAATTGTGGGGACTTTCCATAGGCCGCAATGCATTTTATACTGTACAAACCATACTTTCTATCCCCCTACCCTACCCCTAACCCTAACCATCACAGGAAATTGTGCACACCTTTATTTTCTCACAAAAACATCATTTAGTATTTTTATTAATTAATTTACATTGTGGGGACCGGTGGCTGGTCCCCACGATGTAGTTGAACTCAGGTTTATATTACATCGTGGGGACATTTGGTCCCCACAATGTAATATAAACAAAAGCACACACACACACACACACACACACACACACACACACACACACACACACACACACACACACACACACACACACACTTTGAGTCACTAGTATCAAACAGTAGGTAAAACTATGAGTCATACGAATGTGTGCACTCTGAGAGTCTTCAGACAGCCTCACGCCCAGAACCCATTATTACAAACAAGAATTGATCCTGTCAAACCAAGACTAGAGGGAAAATTACAGTCTTTCTCTTTTTCCGTCTATCTCTTTCTTCCCCTCTCTCCCTTTCTGCAGAAAATGATGCAGATAACTGTTGTATTACAGCAATAGGATTCAATATTGAAGTGATTTTCATAAACATAGTCATTAGCGACTCTAGTCTGACAGGAAGGCTCCGGCATTACACTCTTCCAGATGAACGACACACTGATTTAACCACTTCATTACCCAACGTGCATTTGGTTTCGCTCATTTTTTATTCTTTTCAGATTTAACCTAGTCAATGGATGTTTTGCATAGTTACACAGATTGCATTTGAATCAGTACAACAGTACTTCCAAAATGATCTCTCTTCCGGCTCTCATAGACGTCTGTGCTGCCGCTTCTGCATAACCAGCTATGCAATAGAGGTACGCTTTTAATTGGCCAGCGATATCATTAAATTACCCCAGCAATAGCCTTCAGAGTTTACTTGATGTGACTATCTACTTATGCAGTCTGCATTTTTTTATTTTTTTATTTATTTAATTTTTTTAGATTTCTTTCCTTAAAGGGATAGTTCACTTTAAAAACCCGTGAACTGACATGCTTGTTTACGAACATCCATTTTCTTTCAGTCCTGAGATAAATCTATACAGATTGAAGTCCATCCCAGAAAGAATCACATATTCAATAATTAATCTTGCTCAGCATCCTCTGATCACTTGTGTTCATAGATGACAGCAGATGATAGTCATTTATTAAGACTTACATGCCCTACGTTGAAGCCTGACTGAAATGATTCCTTAAGTATATTTTTTAAAATTTATTTTAAAAATATTTTGCAAGCAATCTATATATTAGTAAAATTACATTGCACTATAGTAGATGTTTTACCAGTGGCCAATATATTTTTGGAGGGCTTGAACCACGAGAGCTTTATAAAATTAAACAGTCTCTTATACATACCTATAATTATTTGTCTGTAAGGCTTTTTAGCGTCTCTCTTCTGAATGTGCTCAGTCAGCTGGATCCGTGTGCCATGATTGGTCAACCACTTTGAGTGCATTTGGGAAATGTCACACCCCTTACCATAACCACGTTAGATCCTGGCTGGGAAAAAAAAAAAAAAAACAGCATCTCTAACACAACTCAACCAGACCTCATCCTGATTATTTTGCATATGCTTTGGGAGGGAATTATTTAAATGAGGAATATTGTGAGGAATATTGTTCCCATAAATTCATTCATTTTAAATGAACTAAAAAAGGAAAATGAAAACAAGTAAAAAGAAAATATACATACCACACACACCATGAAACTTTTCATAATAAACATCTTCAATAATTAGTGTTACTCAGACAGTTGGCTTCAATAACAATCAAAGCACAGAATTTTCTGCACAGATCTGTAGATACATTCAGTTGTCTATATGCCAGGACCACATCATGTGTGGGTGGTTAAAAACTTCTAAAAAGTTTTGAATGACCTTAAATACACCCCTAAAGATTCAAGATGCAGTTATCAACACTGAATTCAAAGACTAAAGCAAATACCATCATCATCATCATCAGCAGCAGCAGCAGCAGCAGAGAAACAAAAGAGAAGAGAACATGGCTTGAGATGCACAAGATGTGCATTCACAATAATTTCAAAAAACGCTGAGCTCTTCGCTGGATAAACCAGCACGGCACTAGACGCGATTGCAAGCCTCATGCTCTCAGATTGTTTTGTCCTGAAAAATCATCAAATAGTTGTATATTGCAGAGAAACACAATTTATCACAGTTATGCTGCAAAGTACCTGTTTTAGTCCTGCTCTTCTCCTAGAGACTGAATGCACAGCCATGTCCAAAAATCTATTAAATGGATGTTTTGTAATGGAGTAACTATAGACCAATTGCTTTTGCACAGGCCATTATTTGTTGAGGAACTGGTTGCCTGTGTTGGCATACCTCCAGATGCTTCTGGCTAACTTTCTCAGCAATGTCTATCTGTGTGTGAATGGCTTCAAAGGCTCAGAAAAAGTGTAGTCAATATCAAACTCTGTCTCCCTGACAATGTGAAAGCAACAATAAAGAGGCACCATAGCTGCCAGAGGTTATTAAAAACAGTTATGAGAAAAAAATATTCCCAATAGATGTACTTGAACTACATAATGCATTAAGCAATTTCTACGAACCGCTTAATTAGTGGTGCTTGCTAAAGGAAGCATTATTGTACATACATTACTTGAGGTCAGGGATTTTTCAAGACGCTAAGTATTAAAAGAGCTCTGCACAGATATTAAAATAGAAAAAACTTCATAAGATTACTATTTTTACAGTATTTTTTTATCAAATAAATGCAGCAAGAACATAAAAAAATAGCAGTATATATCTAAAGGGAATATATGAATATACACTCTAAAAAATACTAGGTTAAAAACAATCCAAGTTGGGTTGAAAATGGACAAACTCAGTGGTTGGGTTAGATTTTTGCCCAATGTGCTGGGCAGTTTTATTTAACCCAACTATTGCTTAAAAATTACTATATGGCTGGCTTAAAGTTAAAAATTAGACACATAATTATAAGAGGCAACAATAATAATCAAAAGGTGAACATTATAATTATAATAATATAATTATAATATTATAATAAAAATAATATAATAATAATAATAATTATAAGCAATTTAATAAATGTTAATTGTTTAATTATTATTCGTTAAACTTAATAATAAATGTTTATTTATTAAACATACAGTGGGTACAGAAAGTATTCAGACCCCCTTAAATTTTTCACTATTTGTTATATTGCAGCCATTTCATTTTTTTTCCTCATTAATGTACACACAGCACCCCATATTGACAGAAAAACACAGAATTGTTGACATTTTTGCAGATTTATAAAAACTGAAATATCACATGGTCCTAAGTATTCAGACCCTTTGCTGTGACACTCATATATTTAACTCAGGTGCTGTCCATTTCTTCTGATCATCCTTGAGATGGTTCTACATCTTCATTTGAGTCCAGCTGTGTTTGATTATACTGATTTGACTTGATTAGGAAAGCCACACACCTGTCTATATAAGACCTTACAGCTCACAGTGCATGTTAGAGCAAATGAGAATCATGAGGTCAAAGGAACTGCCTGAAGAGCTCAGAGACAGAATTGTGGCAAGGCACAGATCTGGCCAAAGTTAAAAAAAAAAATTCTGCTGCACTTAAGGTTCCTAAGAGCACAGTGGCCTCCATAATCCTTGAATGGAAGACGTTTGGGACAACCAGAACCCTTAGAGCTGGCCGTCTGGCCAAACTGAGCTATCGGGGAAGAAGAGCCTTGGTGAGAGAGATAAAGAAGAACCCAAAGATCACTGTGGCTGAGCTCCAGAGATGCAATCGGGAGATGGGAGAAAGTTGTAGAAAGTCAACCATCACTGCAGTCCCCCACCAGTCGGGGCTTTATGGCAGAGTGGCTCGACGGAAGCTTCTGCTCAGTGCAAGACACATGAAAGCCTGCATGGAGTTTGCCAAGATGGTGAGAAATAGGATTCTCTGGTCTGATGAGACCAAGATAGAACTTTTTGGCCTTAATTCTAAGCGGTATGTGTGGAGAAAACCAGGCACTGCTCATCACCTGTCCAATACAGTCCCAACAGTGAAGCATGGTTGTGGCAGCATCATGCTGTGGGGGTGTTTTTCAGCTGCAGGGACAGGACGACTGGTTGCAATCGAGGGAAAGATGAATGCGGCCAATTACAGGGATATCCTGGACGAAAACCTTATCCAGAGTGCTCAGGACCTCAGACTGGGCCGAAGGTTTATCTTCCAACAAGACAATGACCCTAAGCACACAGCTAAAATAATGAGCCAATTGAGCATCTCTGGAGAGACTTAAAAATGGCTGTCCACCAATGTTTACTATCCAACCTGACAGAACTGGAGAGGATCTGCAAGGAGGAATGGCAGAGGATCCCCAAATCCAGGTGTGAAAAACTTGTTGCATCTTTCCCAAAAAGACTCATGGCTGTATTAGATCAAAAAGGTGCTTCTACTATATACTGAGCAAAGGGTCTGAATACTTAGGACCATGTGATATTTCAGTTTTTCTTTTTTAATAAATCTGCAAAAATGTCAACAATTCTGTGTTTTTCTGTCAATATGGGGTGCTGTGTGTACATTAATGAGGAAAAAAATGAACTTAAATTATTTTAGCAAATGGCTGCAATATAACAAAGAGTGAAAAATTTAAGGGGGTCTGAATACTTTCCGTACCCACTGTATATCATGTGTTAGGGTTAGGGCTCATTATTTCATTTAAATGTTAATTTCCAACATACTTTGGGTTCATTTTAAGCAAGCAATGCAGTAATTTTAAAACAGTATTTGATTTAAATAAAACTACCCAGCAGGTTGGGCAAACATTTAACCCAACGGCTGGGTTAAAATGATCCAATTTCTGGGTTTGTCCATTTTCAACCCAACTTGAACTTCACAGACCATGTTGCGAAGACAGTGTGGTGAGTGAGCAATGCTTGTTGATTGCAGCACTTCAAATTACTGAATCCTTATGTTATATTCCTCAGTTGTGAGTTGCTTTGGGAAGAAGAATCAGCTAAATGAATAAACGTAAAACATATCAATGCACTTAACTCACTCAGAACATCCTGGCAACTGCAAAGCGACACCCAGGCAACAACATACAGTTTTGCAAGGTCAAAAACCATTTATATTTTCTTCAAACAACACAACATTAATGTGCTTCTAGTGCTACTCAACAGGATCACTAAAGTGGTTTAATGGGAATGGTAGGGAATGGAAGTTTCACTTTCCTGCTGAATAAGTACAACCTGTCGTCTTAGCTTTGTTAATGAAACCATGGAAGGGCAAAGATCTGGGGGTACCAATCTCTGCCAGCGTGAAGACCAACAGATGGTGCTTGACTGTGTGATATGTAGATGACTGGTCTGTAAGAGTCAGAACAGATTCAGTCAGGACACCACAGCTGACATTCCTCTTTAGTCAAACACACACTCAGGAGAATTACCACTCTCTTGTCCTCCCCTCTCCTCAGGTGTGTGGACAGGAGTCCCTGTGAGCCGTTTATCTGACACTGTCAATCTCACCGCATGCGGTCTCACCACAGACTGAGGGGAGACTGCAGCCCACACTGGAACAGCAGACAAGGCCACATTAGTTATGTGGATACTTTTCATTTACATGTAGCAGATGCTTTTATATAATTAATATAAAGTACTACTAAGATGCCTAATTATTACCCTATGAATTAATATTGTTCTGAACCCTGAAATTGTGCATTATGTTGGTGAGAATTAATGTATATCCGTCATACTGTATATATTCACTCCCTCCTTGAAATGTTAATCTATCTATATATACAGACAGGTTAAAAAATTGGGGGCAGTAAGATTTTTTTATATAAAGGAATTAAATAGTATATAATTAATAATGGAACAGTGGACAAGACCACATTAGTTATGTGGTTACTTTTCATTTACATGAAGCAGATGCTTTTATATAATTTATTTGAAGTACTTTCAGCTTACATTTACATTTGGATGCATATGGCAGATGCTTTTATCAAAAACGAACAGTGAATTCAAACCTAACATCTTTCTTTAGAACTCGAACCAAATACCTTAGCATGCTAGAAAACAAATCTGTAAAATTTACGCTAAAAGACAGCAGCTGTGGTTGCCAGGCCGTAAAATACGGAAGAGGATTAGGGCCAAGCAATAATAAAAAAATAAAACCATCAAGATTAAAGTTGTTAAATTTCGTGAAAAAAGTCGAGATAAAATGTTGAGAATAAACTCGTTAAATTACGAGAAAAAAAAAACTCGTTAAATTTCGAGAAAAAAGTAGAGATAACATGTTGAGAATAAAGTAATTAAATTAATTTATTCTCATAATTTAACAAATTTAACAACTTTTTTCTCGTAATTTAATGAGTTTATTCTTGTAATTTAATGACTTTATTCTCAACATTTTATCTCATTTTTCTCTAAATTTAACGAGTTTGTTCTCGTAATTTAACGACTTCTTTCTTGTAATTTAATGACTTTATTGTCAACATTTTATATCTATTTTTTTCTTGAAATTTAACGACATTTTTTTCATAATTTAACGAATTTGTTCTCTTAATTTAACGACTTTTTTTTTTTCTCGAAATTTAACAAGTTTATTCTCAACACTATCTCGACTTTTTTCTTGAAATTAAACAAGTTTTTTCTTGAAATTTAACAACTTTAATCTTGAGATGGTTTTATTTTTTTATTGCTTGGCCGTAATCATCTTCCGTAGTAAAAACATACTGTAGCAACATTTTTAGTTTTACAGATTTGCTCAATTTTATAGTAAATAAACTTTTCATTAACTGAAATAATGTTAATATGTCAAATGACTAAAATCTGTTTTTTACCTTTATATTAAACTGTCAACCACATGAAAAAACAAACAAAAAAGAAAACAAAAAAAAAACACAGGTGATAAAGAAAATTCCACATGATAAATCAAAGTTCATCACAATTAGCTTTTTCACAAGCTGAGGTGAATACTAATATATAGAAGATGCATATGTCTCATTAGATCCATTACAGTTTTTCACTGAGTAAGGGAATGTACCATTATCCAGTTCAGAGATTTTTATAGCCTTTTTAATGTTAAAAGTATGGTAATTTTTACAGTGTAAGTTAGGTTGTATATTCAAGTTCACTCTCTCATTGTGGTCACTCTCACACACTGGTCTTCTAAACACACAATCTCATATACACAGAGAAGAAGAGAATAGAACTATTTGAAAGGAAATAAAGTTATGTCTTTCACACCTTTGTGACTTTGGTCCTCTAGCACTTCTCTCGAGGGAGAGAAAATAAAGGGATATAGTGGAGGGAGGACATATTTGAACTGGTGCTTCAAACAAACTACCCCAATTAATCATTCCTCCTGGAACATCTCGCATCCAATGAAAGCTGAGGCTTGAGCTCTATTATCTTTAAAAGCAATGTGACCCTCAATAAAGCGAATGAGGGCCCTGTGAAAATAACCAACATGGAGGAGAGGAGTGTTTATTCTTTTATTATATCTAGAAAGCAGGTGTTGACTCTTAGTGTTGAATTTTACAGCAGAAATTGTAGTGGTTGACACAGCATGTTAGGAGCAAAAGGTATTAATGTTTCAAGAGGAAAGAAACATTGTCCTCTTTTCTGATCTTTATCATAGTGTGTCCACCAAATATCCATATGACGACATAAATCAAATTACTACTAAAAGTGTCGATTTTCAACCCGTTTTGTATTGTTACAATGTCAGTAAAATATGTAAATAAACAACAGTGTTAATTTCGGTAGCGAAAACTGATGAAAAACGTTCTTTGACAACCTTTGACAAGACGATGAGAGAAGACACCTATCGTGACGTGACTGAAATGTGGCTAAAAAAAAAATTAAAAACATAATAAAAACCAAAATCACTCTTTGTTTTTGTCGAATAAAGGAGGAGATACTGTTTTACAAGCTTTCATGTTTATAGTTGCCAGATTACAAGAATTTAAACCCCAATCAGACCTTTTCTGTTAAAAGAACACATTTTACTTAATCTTTGCAATCTGGAAGCCATGCACACGTGCTCTCTCTACACTGAGGAAGAAGCACAGGTGATCTGAAATCATAGACAAGTAAGCTGGAGTTCAGCAATCGTCATTTGAGATTTTCTACTTAAATTAAAGTGTCATTCAGTCAGTCTGCGTTCTGTCATGAGCCGTTTCGCTGTTTGTTGCGACTAAATCTGTGATCAAAGTGCAGGCTGATATCCAGCAGTGGTTCTCAAACTGGGGTACGCTAACAAAATGCTGAGTTTTGCTGTTCATTTCATTCTACTATAACATTAAAACTGAGCATGTATTTCAAGCAGGTAAAATGCCATAAATACATGACATCCAATCAAATTACCTTCATGGTCAAAACTGACTGCATCCACACAAATCCTGCCAATCACACTACATTAATGCTGTTCTCGATAATATACCTTTGTAAAAGTGGGGATTTAGCACTTACTAGCATGAAGAACAAATAGACACAGACTGTGCATAGAGATTTAAGATTAAAACTACAAAAACATGAGTTATTGTTTTTAATGTTGATCATTATTTTACAGTTTGACAGTTTGACTAAAAGTAATGATTAAAAGTAAAGACTATTTTTTCCCCCTTTAGATTGACTAAGGTGTTGCCTCCGATGGGAGCGGCCCCTACTGGCCTACGAACGGGGAAAAAAAAACATAGATGCCCAACTAGAAGGGCTATCGCTGCATCCAATGGGAGATCAATATTTGCTGGACGGAGAAGGAGAAAACATAGATGCTTGACCAGGAGGGCTCTTGCGGCGTCCAACGGGAGACCAAGGCTCACGGCATTGGATGGGTAAGCCTCGCCGGATGGAGAAGAAAAGATGGACGCTGGCCGGAGTTTTCAAAAAAGTTTTTCAAAGGTTTCAGTTACTGCGTTTTGGTTGTGGACGAATGGCCAAACTGAATAGAA
Organism: Chanodichthys erythropterus; assembly: GCF_024489055.1. Classification (NCBI taxonomy): domain Eukaryota; kingdom Metazoa; phylum Chordata; class Actinopteri; order Cypriniformes; family Xenocyprididae; genus Chanodichthys; species Chanodichthys erythropterus. The sequence goes on along the minus strand of NC_090231.1, from coordinate 8,924,509 downwards.
AAAGCTGCGTTCTGTGTTCATGTAGAGGGCCTAACAGTCCTCCTGGAAACAAATGCTGTGACGCCAAACCCCCTCGTAGAAGAAGAACACGGACGTGTTTACAACTGTGACAATGAGCGCTTACTAGGATCCACTAAAAATTATGTGAACACAATGGCATTTTGCTTTGGGCGGAACTGACAGAACAGCAGTTTCTTTCAGTTTTTCCCTTCCGTTTGGCCTAAAACACTGTGTTTTTGGTCATCCAGTTTGAAATGTTGAATACAAACACAGTTTTTCAGAGCTTCCGTCACAGCATTACATTCTTTGCAGCCTTTAGCCTCTGCCTACAATGAGCTGAATCCTTCACTGAAAACCAAAAGTAACTCACTTCCGCTAAACATAACGTTTACTCTAAATTCTTGGGCCTGGGAACAATACAAATCAAGACATATTTCCCACTAAAGCAAGGCGGTTTTTTACTCTGGTTAGCATATCCATAGCAGATTGGTGGGAGTGACCTCGGACGGCAACATGCCCAGAGCATTATGAGTGTTGAAGTTTTCCTACCTATTTGGCAGAAGGGAAGACAGCCTCTTTATTTGGTTTTCTCTAGTCAGGTAGCATCAATTTCAAAAACTGTTTAACCTTTCTACTGTAGAGGCAGCCAAGTTTTATTGAAAGCCCATTTTGCCAGAGGTGAAGTACACTGCCCGCAAATAAACAGTGCATCATGGTATTTGTCTCACAGGACAATGTAAAGACAAGCATGCTTATGATGATATATAAATATATATATAAAAAATATATAAAAATCATAGCAATTAATTATAGATGATATTTGTAAATAACAGAAAACGTATTTTTAACATCCAAAGTAATTTGATTCATTATCTACATGTCATTCAAAGTTATTTATCCCCTTCAGACACTGCATCCATTCGAATGGACATCACATGGATTTTGGTTTAGACCAATAAGATTTTGTGTTCTTATAATATAAGTACTGCCTGGTCACTGATTGGTCCCTGATCTACCAATCACAATGAAAGTATGAGCATAATTTAATATGATTGAGCTTCATGCATCACAAAAGACAGGCAGGGCTAACCAGCTAGACAGGAGGAGGAGGAGCTCCTTTTTATCTTTTATATGCAGATTTACGTTTATGGTTGCATCATCAACTTGCACCTATTATAATCTTAATAGTATCAAGTGATAATATTCAAAGTTAATTTGAAGAGCTTTCAGAGCTGAAGATGATTTTTGCAATGGACGTTAGGTCTTAATAAAATTAATTATGAATATTTTTTATCTGATGTTATGTCTTCAATGTTTTGATCATAAACTGTCATTCAGTTTTTCATTAGTTTTAGTGAAAAACAGAAACAATGAATGTTAAATGAGTGCATACACAGCAACACACACACACACACACACACACAGAGAGATGCTATATGCACACAATCATATATTTATCAAAAGAAGAGCAAATATCAGGTGGATACATTTTTGCACAGTGGAACAAAATTCAGGTCTGAAGGGGTTTTAAATGATGAGTACAATAGCGATCAATTCACATTTGATATTTGTAAATAATAAAGTGGCTGAAGTCACTGTGCTCGGTGATTTAGAATAAACTTCATTGTAATAAGGTTGTTAGACTTTCAGCATTTAAAAAAATATATTTTTTAATTTAGAATTTTACCAAACGCTTCTAAAGAATCGTGAACATATGCATTTCTTTCTTTGAGATTGAGTGCAGACTTTGACTAAACAGATAAGTGACTCTGTTGTGACACTTGAAAGACTATTATTACACAAAATGTCTTCCATTCAGCCATTTTAATGAAATAAGAGGAAATTGGTGGTGGAAAACATCACTTTAACTAAAAAAAACAGCACTTTCTTTGTACACTGATAATTAGTTGCAAACCAATTTCCATCTGAAGCTGCCTAGGTGAACTCTTTTGCTGACTGACACAAACCAATCTTATAAAAGATGAAAACGGTTCTGAGATTGTGTATAAATGAGAGAATGATTAAAAAAAATGTAATTGAAATGTTAAGCCCTGAACTAATGAGGTCCGGGGTTTGGCTAAATCTAATTACCTGATGTTCCCCCAAGCTACATTAAGACCAATGTAAAACATAATAGAAACTATTGAACTTAATGGTAGCTGCTCTGTTAAAGTTGTAGTGCTTGTAGTTGTTTATCTGTTGTCTCCGAGTCCCCTGGCCTCCACATTGCAGGCGCTGTGAGGACCAGATTGAAGACACACAGCATTCACAATGAGGAGACCAGAGAACCCCATTGGATGCCTGGTTAATAGAGAGATTGCAAATCAAGTTCATCTGTTAACTAATTGCATTATGTTATAAGTTATCATTTAAATGTGTCGTTTTAACTGACTGGTTTTTCAGACTGTGTAAAATTACCATGGAAAGGTTTTTGTATTAAAAATAAAAGCTTAATATTTAAAATCAGATAAATAAAAGTGGCCATTTAATGTTTCAAAATGAGATCAAATGAGAGGAACATTCCATCTTCATTTAATTAATTTAGTCGGGAATGACATTTGAGGATGTAAACCTAAAGGAAATAACTTCAGACAAAAAAGATCAAATAGTGAATTACCTATAGCATGATCATGGTTTTGAGTCATTGCAGATGACCTTCAGAAAAACCTTTGATTGGCTTTTAATGTCGATTAATGTATTTGCACCAGCATGAACTACAAACTCACATAAAGGTCCTTCTAAAGCAATCTATGGAAGAAATACCACAAAGGTACAGTAATGATGACCATCTTTTTCCAAGAACATCTCCAACTCAGATTAGCGGTATGGTTCAGTTCCCTGTCTCAAATGGACTGTAAAATAATTACAACATGCTCTTTTACCCCTGAGTTCCATTAAGCTCATAGACAACGAATCGGTATTCGATTCAGTAATGAATTTGCGCTCAACCTTCAAAGACCCAGCTGCTGGAAATAGTAGTCTGCAATTACGCAGAAGCATTCTTTTGAAATGTTTTTCTTAAATTGCGCTATTACAAGCCAAAACAGACTTAATTTCACAGCCTGTTTTCTTTCATGACCTAAGGGTGTTACAGGATGTGACATGACAATTATTGAAATTTTAGTTTTTAATTGGAGGCCAGTGTCACTCTACTCATGACTGACCTGTTATTACACTCAGAAATAAACCCACCCGCCTTTTCCCTTAAGTGAGCACTTAATACCACAGAAACATAGAGGCTATTGATTTATTCAAGTGTGTTCGGTCCATCTACAGCAACATTAAGAGTATCTATGGGTAAAATAAAATGCTCTGCCAAACTGTTTGGTCAAGTTCTTCCCCAGAGCTACAGATGAAAGGAAAGGTAGAATCAGTATGGTTGATTAATCGTTGGACAGAGGTCAAGAAAAAGCCAATTACTTGCCAAATTTCACATCTGTCCAAGTTTAATGGTAATACTTTTCCTGGTGTGGTCAGCGTACACATCGTCAACCTTCTTTACCATGATAAAACAACTACAAGACAGGAAAAACAGCCTGTAGTTGTTAGTGTGTAGGTGTTGAAAAAAGTCAAATGAAATAATCAGAAGCAAAGTTGACCCATAATAACTAATAGAAAAGCGTAATTGAGATAAAAACCCTTATGAGTCAGTCCTAACACTTCAACCTCTTATGCCATCCAGCCACCTTCACTGACCTTCTCAGACTTTCTGCCACCTTCTAGAGCTCTTCATGCAGAGATCAAGCAAATAAGTCTGACACCCTCGCATGGGAGAAATAAAACAACCACACATCACAAAATCAGAAAAAAGATCTGTGGTTCATTTTTGGGTGCATAGTCACCTTCTTGTGTGCCTTTTTATTATTTCTTTTTTTGTTGCTGTCAAACACTTCAGAATGGAGACAGCTTGAACGCCTACTCAGTCCATGGGCATCTTAAAGGTGCCCTAGAACATTCTTTCACAAGATGTAATATAAGTCTAAGGTGTTCCCTGAATGTGTCTGTGAAGTTTCAGCTCAAAATACCCCATAGATTTTTTTTTAATTATTATTTTTTTAACTGCCTATTTTGAGGCATCATTAACTATGCACTGATTCAGGCTGCGGCCCCTTTAAATCTCGCGTTCCCTGCCGATCTTTACAAGATGTTCGTCATGCTGCATGCATGCGTCGGATCATGTGAGTACAGTATTTATTTGGATGTTTACATTTGATTCTGAATGAGTTTGATAGTGCTCCATGGCTAAAGCTAACATTACACACTGTTGGAGAGATTTATAAAGAATGAAGTTGTGTTTATGAATTATACAGACTGCAAGTGTTTAATAATGAAAATAACGATGACTCTTGTCTCCGTGAATACAGTAAGAAACAATGGTAACTTTAACCACATTTAACAGTACATTAGCAACATGCTAATGAAACATTTAGAAAGACAATTTACAAATATCACTAAAAATATCATGTAATCATGGATCATTTCAGTTATTATTGCTCCATCTGCCATTTATCGCTATTGTTCTTGCTTGCTTACCTAGTCTGATGATTCAGCTGTGCACAGATCCAGACGTTAATATTGCCTGCCCTTGTGTAATGCCTTGAACATGGGCTGGCATATGCAAATGTTGGGGGCGTACATATTAATGACTGTTACGTAACAGTGGGTGTTATGTTGAGATTTGCCTGTTCTTCGGAGGTCTTTTAAACAAATGAGATTTACATAAGGAGGAAGCAATGGAGTTTGAAACTCAATGTATGTCTCTTCCATGTACTGAACTCTTGTTATTCAACTATGCCAAGGTAAATTTTTGATTCTAGGGCACCTTTAATACTGACACTAAAACAACAACTAATGAAAGAACAGCTAGCTGTCTTTGCTGTTAACTGAGGAGCCGAAGGGGGTACGAAATGAACAGGTAAAGGGTGAAAAATATCCACACGAGATGTGTGTCCAACAATCAATATTGTATAAAAACATAGGATGTAACATCAAAAGGGCTTTCATTAATTGATAGAATAGATGGTTATTAGTGCCAGCGGCCCATGAAAAATACAAAGGTACTTACAGAATCTACTAACTTCAAAGTGGGGGTTTCAACTGGGGCCAGAGTCCCTAGAGGGTCCCAAGAGGATTCAAGGGGATCAGTGTAAAAATGTTTTGAGGACTGTCAAGTTAATAGTAAAACTGCAACAGAATAATGAGTACTGTGAAAAATAACCTGCATTTTAAATTATGCATTGCTTTGTATTGTGTTTTAGGGTTAAAATTTCCATTAAATTACTGGATAATTTCCTGCAATTTACCAGTTTTTATTTTTTACAGTTTTGGGGTTAAAGGAAATCAGTAGCGGCTCCAAACCATAAATTTAGGTAGAGCAGATTCTTAGAGCTAGTTTATGATAAACATTTTGTAAGCTTTATATTCGAATCGCTGAACACATGCATTACACTTTTGACAGAGGTTGCGTTATTCAGCAAATTTTGATTTAGTTTGTCAGTCTTTTGACTAAAATGCCATTTAGTTTTAGTCATATTTTAGTCATCAGAAATTGTTTTAGTTTTAGTCGACTGATTATCATAAGGTTTTTAGGTGCGCCCACGTAGCCTCGTAATTCCTGTTGTTACGAGATTCCTGCTTGTAAAAAGCGTTCATGTCCTCATAGAGCTCGTAATTACAGCTTGTAAGCTGGGAGTTTTCTAAAAGCTCCCACATGTACCACGTGGCCGCTATACCACCTGACCGCTGTAGCTTGATTTATTAGGCGTAGATAGTGGTGCCATGGAAACGCATAATTCCCAGTCCAAGGACCAAAAGGACGTGAACAGCTCTGAACATAACATCCCGTGTTGTCATTTCAAGACTCCGGTAAATACAAGGTGACGTGAATGCAGCTTTAGTCGACTAAATCTACAGTAGATTTAGTCAACTAAAATCTAATTTAGTTCAATTGTAATGCATTAAGTAAGCATTTCTCTAACAATACACAGATCCAGCTTGAACAGTAGTTCAAGACGAGCATCTATGGTAAAAACTATATTTTTACGTACATATATATATATATATATATTTTTTTTTTTTTTAGAAAATGACCGATCGTTTCGCTAGATAAGACCCTTATTCCACGTCTGGTATCATTTAAAGCCCTTTAAAGCTGCACTGAAACTGTCATTTTGACCTTCAGCCATTTGGGTCCAATTGAAGTCCACCATAAGGAGAATAATCCTGGAATGTTTTCATCAAAAACCTTTTTTTCTTTTCGACTGAAGAAAGAAGGACTTGGACAATTATCAGGACATTTTTAATTGAAAGTGAACTAATCCTTTAATGACAAACCTTTTTCTTTCCAGCAGAGAGAATGGCGAGTCCAGGAATCCTTTATGAAGGCCAGGGTCGCATACAGGGTTTAAACAGTAGTCCAAATGAGATAATGAGCAGCAGGTGTGTGTAATTAGAACTCTGGCGAGCGAGAGCGGGTGAATGATGAGGGAGAGCCCGGTGCGCTCTTGACAACTTTGATGATACAGAAGAGGCTCTACAAGTTAGCAATCTCACCAATCTTTCAGATAAATCAGCTGACAACTTTACATTAATTCTAAATGAATGAAAAGCCCCTGTTGTGAGTGTTCTCATACTGCTAAGGTAAAAGACCTTGACTGGTGCCCTGAACTAGGAGAGGGTGGAAGTGGTCATCTGATCTACTCATAAACACACCTTAAGTGACGTGTGATCCAAAAATCACATTGTTGACTTGAGTACCAGTCGCTATTTTACTTAACGTCCTTGGATGGGCAAAAGTAAAATCACTATACCAGCAAGCCTTTCTTGATCATCCAACTTCATCTAAAAAAGTCCGCACTCATCTAATCCAACAAAACACCAGATACATGACAGTAGTCTCCTCACAGAGTGCAAAGTCAATTATAATAACAATAAAAAGGATCCGTGTTTGAAACCTTCCCACATACTGACAAATCACCAGAAAAGCGGACAGACGAAAAAACAGCATGAGTAAGATGAATATTCAGAGGAAATACTCACCGTTCCTTCTGTCAGAAGAAAATAATTCTCATTAAATCCAACATGATCACGGCACAACTTTAATTAATCTCACAGTATGAAGTACAAATGCTGCTGCTATCAACCAAATGCATATGTTGCACTGAATCATGACTGTGGAGCTGATATTACATACAAAACTTTACACACCCGCCAAATATTAATTGCATTATGCAAGCATGTATCATGGCGTGACCAACATCACAGAGCAGATGGTGCAGACATTGTATCCCTGTAAATAACAGTAAAGTGTCTTGTCTGAGTGTTAAATATACCTCAGTCATGATCTGATCTGCTTCACACACACACACACACAAGTGCGTTTCACTATTTTAGTGAGGACATTACATAGACTTCCTTTGATTTTATATCATATTAACAATATTTTCTATTGCCTAACCCAACCCCTACCCCTAAACCCACCCATCACAAAAATGTGCAAAACAATATATATATATATATAAATAAAGTTTTGGCTGATTTATAAATCTATTTGAGGACCAATAAAATGTCCTCACTAGTTAGTTGTCAAAATCAGTATATAAGTGACAGCATTTTCCCTTCATACGTATAGCCAAACCTGTGTATAAACTCACAAACACAGTCTATCTCTCTTTAAGATTGATTCCAATGAGATCCCATGACATGGATATCAATTACACCTCAACCATGCAGAATGTACACATACCTGTAAATGTCCTGTACAATCGACCAGTTCTATTTTTCTTACAATATATTACAATAAAACTATGTCCTTAAAGTCACCAAAGCAATCACCCTCTTCAACCGCCACTGACCTGCTTCACAAGGTCAAAAGGAATGATGGAGGAGCGCTACAGCTTCATATCGACAATCCCACATCGAATGATAATGATTAGTACATCACTTATCATGTTAATGAATAGTGATGTTGACTCAGTTTAAGGAAAAGAAGCATGGGGGACAGAGAGGGAAAGAGCAAACAATTCCTTCTATTCCCCAGACCGCTGAGCCTGACGTGACTGAAAAGAAAGCGAGCCATTCATCTCCTTGCGGAACCACAGAAAATCATTAATAGTGGAGACTGTCCCGCTCCTTTAAGCGAATCGTTTAATCACTGAGTGGAATTGTAGGCCGACAAAATAAACGGATAGATGCAAGAATGATTCATCTCTTTTGTTTGGGAGCCTGCAGGAAGAAATGGAGTCAAATCGAACACATTCAAAAGAATAATCTGTGTTGTATTTCTTTTGCAAAGAAAGAAGGAAAGAGAAATGAAGGATAGAAAGAAAGAAAAAAAAAATCATACCAAAAGGCTCCCAAACCTCTTACTGATTCAAGCCTGCAGCATCAACTGCACTAGTTTCCCAATGTGTTTCTGATGTTTGGGTATGTGAACCCATCTGAGGGATCCCTCTTTTTCATTTACTAAACTTCACCGAGAGATTTTGTTATTTCGGTCCCTCCACCTTCTCTAGTGGCTCCACTCCAGAAGCCACAGAGAGTCTGCATTTGTATAGTGCGTTTCAGTGTAACCGTCATCTGTGTTTATCTGCAAAGCATTTAAATGGAATGGACTCCATAGAAAGGGTCCTGTTTAACAGACAGAGGTTGAGATGACCTTTCCAAGACCGAGCGGTTGTTCCGCGTGTTCTGTGAGCAAATGAAGATGAAATTTTAAAGTAGTTATTCTTGGACAGAGAGTGCGACAGATATATATATAGAGAGAGAGGTATTATAGGTGGACCAGAGCAAAAATTTATCTCAGGCAGGTTCTTCTGACCTAAATACACCCAATTATATCAAGACACAACACAGTGGGATGTGCACTTTAGGTCATTTCTCCTCACACCTGCGTGCATATACAACACATGCACAACAACACACACCATTTCTGGGCAAATTTCACACATCCTGACAAGAACATGCTTCTGCAGCCAGATCTTATTAGTATTATTTGTAACTTTTACATGTACAGTTTGGTTATACATTGAAACATGAAAAAGGTATGGTGGCCGAGAGAGCTCAACATGCTGTGACAGAGGAAAACGCATGCAAACAGAAAAAACACCAGCAAATAAAGAAGATATCTTCATCAGTTTGACAACATATGTGCTGCAAAAGTGCACAATGCACCCAAATACAAAAACGCGCTGCAAATACGCACATCTCAACCAAATACATGCGTATTTGCGGCGCGTTTCTGTATTTGGTTGTGTTGTGAGTTTTTGCGGTGCATTTTTGTAATTGGGTGCAAAAGGGGTTTAAATAATAAATCGCTCCATAGTGAATTCCAAGTGATCAAGGGCTTAGTGCGTTTCATTTACACCTTATGCACGAGTTCTGCCAGTAGTGGGCACTCGTGCAACGTAAGCAATGATGTACATCCGAGTCCACGAGAAATTTAGCAAGTGAAGGGCATTCAAATTTGGAGTGGAACACAGCCATGGTTGTCTGCAACCCATTTCCTAATCCTGTTTAAGAACTGGTTTGTTTCCTGCTCAAACAGGATTTGTTTATGATGTAGCTCTAGCTTATCGGCTGTAGCTCCCTGTGGTCACCATGAATTTGCCAAGTAAGACATTTTCCTGGATCAACATATTTTGTTGGGAGGAACAAAATATTCCAGTCTTAAAATTTAGTCTTAACCCTATTCATACCCCTAAACCTAATCCTACCCATAACCTATGCCTAAAATCAGAGGGGAAAGATAGCTGAATAACATTGATGCAGAAGCACCTAACCCTGGTTGCAAGACTAAACTTGACATGAACGGTAAAGTTGTCCCTCAAATCTGATTGGCTGATTGGAATGTTGTTCCAGGATCAACAAAGATGTTAATCCAGGAACATGTCTTACTTGGCAAAATCACAGTGACCAATTGACCAAAATCCAAGTGTAGGACAACAAACGACTTCATCATCAACCTTTGTAACGCTGCTCATCTACAGATAAAACTGGTTTCCTTCATTTCCTGAACTGTTTATGCTCTCAAACACCAGTGAACAGTGCTGAATTCACCACATACACACACACACACACACACACACACACACACACACACACACACACACACACACACACACACACACACACACACACAAAACACTGAATTGTATCTATGTTTATATTTGTGTATGACTGGCAATATATGTGGTTTGTATCTAATGAATGTGTAAATAGTTTGAATACATGCTGAAAGAAACACCACTCTTGTTTGTTCAAGAATTTATTTATTAATAGACTTCTTTCACCTTTGATCAATTTGAGTATTTGCGCAAAAGGCAGTCCCCCTTATGACTTTTTTAGCTTGACCAGTTCAAAGTAACTGGGACGGTTATACGGCATTAAATCTTTTGTCACAAATTAAATTATGAGGTGAGATTCACCCCTCTAGACATTAATTACATCTAACACACCCAAACTCACATATTTGTCTTTTTCTTTCCCTCCCTCTACTAAAGGTGCACACCATCCTGCTTATAACAACCACACACACCACAAGACACAAAGAACAGCTGAAAGACAGATGAACAGTGCCTTTCAAGTGCCATCCTTCCTCCCAAACTGCAAAGGGAGAATACATTTAAAACCGTGTAAACAATATCCTTTAAAAGCATCACTCACCATCCATAGCACCTTTGGGTGACTTACAGAGGAAGCAACCTTATCTGATTATTAACAAATACCTGGAGTATTCCCTTTAAATCTTTATCTTGATTCAGCCTGGCCAAATAAAACAACATGGGCTTACATTAAACAATAGTATAGGCCAGGGGTGTTCAGTCCTGCTCCTAGAGGACCACTGTCCTGCAAACCCAATTAAACAACCTGAATGAGCTAATCAAGGTCTTACTAGGCCAGGGGTGCCCAACCCTGTTCCTGGAGATCTACCTGGGCTGCGTTCCACTCCACTTTTAGGCCTAGTCCACACGTACATGGGTATTTTTATAAACAGAGTTTTTCCTCCTTCTTTAAAAAAACAACAAAAAAAAACAACTATGTCCACATGAAAATGCAAAAACATGCTATGAAGCACTGTCAAAAGCCATGTAGGCCAACCAGAAGCCTGGAAGAAATGTTTATTACTGGTTCAGGTAAGCTATAACATTGACATTTTATTAAAGTGCCCCTATTTTGGATTTTTGAAAATGTAGTGTGTAACATAGCTCTAAGTAAATGAAAACATCCTGCAAAGTTTTAAATCTGAAACTTTGCAGTTCACTGTATATACAGTTATTTCCCTGGTTTCACAGACAAGGCTAAAGCTAGTCCTAGACTAAAATACATGTTTGAGCTGTTTTAACTGAAAGCAACTTGTACTGGCATATCTTAAAATATGTCAGTGTCATTTTGGTTACGTCCTTCATTGTATAAACTTACCTCACGTAAACAAAAGAGACACATCAAACAAATGAGATAAATGCTCGCACTCCCATTTCACTGGCCAAAATCTCCGGTTTCACCATCTACATGACAATGCCATAACCAGAGTTTCTAAAAATCTTCACCAGGGCCGGAGTTTTCAAAAAAGTTTGGTTTCAGTTACAAGTTACTGCATTTGCGTGTGGATAAATGGCCAAACTGCATAAAAAAAAAAAAAAAAGTTGTGGTTTTGAAAATACCTGTGTTTGTGTGGACAGGGCCTTAGACACGCACTCGCAAACTTCCCTAAACACTCGGGTGAATCCCTGCCGCCATATATATATATATATATATATATATATATATTTTTTTTTTTTTTTATATCTAAAACAACCCAAAGACACCCATATACATAGAATGCTGCATTAAACAGTTTCATAAGGAAAAAAATGTAAATAATAAATCAACTCCATAGCAGATTCCAAGTGATCAAGGGCTTAGGACGTTCCAATTCAGCCCATTGCAAGGGATCCATGTCTCAAGCATGGTTCAATAAACTACAACTTTTATAAATTAAAAAGAAAAGCATAAAAATGTTAATAAATACCTCAGGCAAAATTTTGGTGTCTATTTTAGTAGATGGCAATCCTTTTTTTCCATCCATAAAAGTGTATGATCTTGATACATTTTGTCACTGAAAAAAACATGTTCTCCGGTGTGATGCCATATCCTTATATTAAATCGGGCAAATCCATGGACAAATTTAATTAGTTGAAGGACCCAGTTCAAGATCAAGTCAAAGCCACTGGAAGGCAAGCCTGCAACCTTTAGCCAAAAAAAACGTATCAGTTAATGCTAAAACTTTGCCTCTGGCGGTACGCAGGGAAGGAGACCAGAGGCTGTTTTTTGAATGGATGTCAATGGAGGCTGCACTATGCTGATTAAACAGCTTTTGTGGGGAAATAGCTGATCATTTAATTAATCGACAGCCTGTTTGCTAATCTTCAGCATGTTTTACACTAAACAATACTTTCGCTGAGAACTATATGTAAATTTCAGCTTGATAATTTATTTTTTAAGAGAAGGCAGACTAGGGAATGTTGCGACTGATGTCACTGCCATTACACGATAGGCTGAGAGGTGCCACACATGATTAAGTTAGCCGTTACGCTTTTTCCAATGCTAAGAAATACAGATCCTCTCATCTCCCTGTAATATACGATGTCTGATCATGTTACTGAAGCACCCTGTGCACATGGTTAGTTTCTGTCTCAGAATTGCTCAAATATTTAACTTTTTTGGAACCACTATAAAAGTGTTACGTTTTGTTGTCCTTTGGTGTGACACCCCTAAATTATATTTTTTAATTAAAAATGTGTGTTAAACTACATAATCATGGAAAATTATGCAAATGTGTCTTGCTAACTGCTAATGACAGGTTAGCTATAATAGCAAAGTCATTAACTGACTCAAAAGGCTGAAACATCCTATGGTCAAACAAGGACAAAGATGTCACACCAGAGGACAAGGGCTCTTTAAGAAGCATTTTAAATAATTAATGCATGGCTAGCCGTGGATTATCCCTTACATAAACATTTATCAATGCACACATCAGTTATGGTACAGTAAATGCAAGCTCAAATATGTTCGCTTGATGTGCAAGAACCAATGAGGTTCGTTGTTATGTTACACAACACATTTGAGCTTCTGGAAGAGGTTCATTCTCACGCGTCAAGCTGTTTCCGCTGAGCTTGTTTATGTTTGCTGATTAATGTTTATACGTGAATAAAAGCCTAAATTAAATCTGTTTGTCATATAAAGTGATTGTGTCTCTTCAGGAAATTTTAACTAAACCACTCAATTCATATGGGTTACATCTCTTTTCGAACATTTTGAAGCGTCAAAGTGGTAGTTGCATAGCTGTAAATGGAGGGACAGAAATCTCTCAGATTTCATTTAAAATCTTATGGGTATGGAACAACATGAGGGTGAGTAAATAATAACAGAATTTTCATTTTTGGGAGAGCTTTCCCTTTAAATAGGCTACATTTAGGCCTAATAGTTAGAATTGCACTTTTCTGCCCTGTGTGCTGTCACATGCCGCCATGATTCACCCTCAAAAGATTATTTTGTCAAAAAAACATCTGTGTAAGATAGACTGAACAGCATAGAATAAATTTAATTTAATTTAATGCGATTTGGGTGGCACTAAATGAACTGTTAATTTTTTTTTTTTTTGGCCTTATTTCAGTGACTTAAGTTTTTTGTTTTTTCAATAACCACGCATAAACGTTATTCTAGTAAATCCTAGTTTGTGTTGAATACAATGTAATGACACTTTTGTCATTAATATGTTTATGAACAACTGAAAAAAGCACAAATGTCAGGGCATGTCAAAACTTCTCCAGGGCCCCAAAAATCCTCAGACCCCTGAGGGTTAAATTGTAATAATATTTCACAGTATTGCTGTTTTTTCTGTATGTTTGATATACTGTACACCATGATGAGCTTGAGACATGATCACAGAGGGTTTTTTCACAGCCTACCTGATTGAAAGAGCTCATTATTTATGCAGGTCATTACAACTAATTATGTGATTCTTTTGTCTTCTCAGGTGAGAATCACCCATTATTCATGATGATTCACACCTCCACGCATACTGTGTTTCTTGACTAAAAGTGTCTTAGAAAATTTAAATCTCTCTATTGTTTTATATGAAGGAACAGGCAGCATGATTTTTACATAATACTGAAGCAAAAACTCTAGTCTACAATCTCCAATACCCAGAAGTCTTGTGAACACAGATTTAATATATATTTTTTGGCCTTATTTCAGTGACTTAAGTTTTTTTGTTTTTTCAATAACCACGTTGTAGCCTATTGTAGACTAGTTTGTGCTGAATACAGTGTAATGACACTTTTGACATTTATATGTTTATGAACAACTGAAAAAAGCACAAATGTCAGGGCATGTCAAAACTTCTCCAGGGCCCCAAAAATCCTCAGACCCCAGAGGGTTAAATAAGATTTGTTCAACTCCTTTTCATTCTTTCATTCTTTTCAAATTCTGATGTTTTGCAGAAAATTTGTACTGTTATAAAGTGTTATGAAAATAATCATAAAATATGATACTTTGTTTTTGTGAGAAAGAATTGAGGGAGAGAAATGAGTGGGAGACAGAAGGGAAAAGATCCTAGGAGAATGACACAAAGTAAATATAAATCGAAATTATCCCTTAAAAAGAACAAAAGAACTTTAAAAAAATGTGGTTTTTAAAAATAAGGTTTATGTAACAAAATGAAATGCTATTTATTCTTTAACAAACAAATGAATTACTTTTAAAAAGATTTTGGGGTGTTAGAGTTTCAAAAATATTTGCTCTGTAAAGGAGCCACATTTCATTTTGTTGAATTAAAACATGTTGATATTGTTTGTATCAAAATTAAATTCTTCTTCTTTGACACCCTCAAGGTTAAATGAAAATACTTTAATGTAATACCCCTCACTCTCTTTAATGCAATAACTACCATTTTTGTCCTTTAGTGTGACAATGTCCTACATACTTGCACACCAAATACAAATACATTACAATGCCAATCTTTATTATCATACTAATATCCTGAGAATTGTCATGACAGATATATGTATGTATAGGGTTGTCAATGTTAACCCACGTGATTAATTCAAAATCCTTAATGCGTTAGTATAATTTAACGCATATTTAACACACACACACACACACACACACACACACACACACACACACACACACACACACACACACACACACACACACACACACACACACACACACACAAAATAATAATTATGGAAGCATGTGAAATTGCATCCTGACGTAATTTATGTCATGCAAGTAGATGATCTTAAAGGGTTAGTTCTCCCAAAAATGAAAATAATGTAATTTATTACTCACCCTCACCCTTGATATTCTAGGTATTATCAACTGGCCTGAATTCTGAGATCACAATAGACGTAAAGGACTATAATGCATTAAGAGCTCACTCAGGTACTGGGGAGCTAAACCATTTATTGCTTTGTAGTTAAGTAGTAAGATTTTAAAATCTATACGATGTTTAAGAGGGATTGCCCTTCTAATCCTTTGTCAGACTGTAACTTGCAAAGTGCTGAGACAGTTGTATAATTTTTGATTCACTTTAATAGCTTTGTGGTTTAAAAAGGGCCCTTTTCTTCTGTATTTTCAGTCACTATTTGATATCTCTCGATGGTGATCTTGTCAAACTCTATTTTTGAAGTAACCTTTGACTCAGAATTACAGATTTAGATATATAGATTTATACTTAAACTTTTGATTAACTTTATATTTGGATTGGATTAAGATTACTAAAATGTATTAAGATTTTGCTTGATTAAGATTGTTACTAACATGTTACATTGATAATACTTGCATGTCAAACTTCAGTATTTCAGAGATATTGGAAGTTGATTGATAACTGTATGTATTATTCTGTTATGATATTTGTCATTTATTAAATTCACATTTTTACTATTCACAATTAATATGTTTATCATTTATTTTCTGATTATATCTTGTTAAGCAATAGAAATCAATGTAATCATCTGACCTTGGATCTCCGAATTGCATCAGTTTTAATAAACAGAACATTACATACTGTAAAAATACAAATTAAAATTGTATTAGGTCTCTCTTTATATTTAATGTTTATTTAAACAGGAAAATTGTGTAACAGGGACATAAATTTACATGTACATATCATATATATATATATATATATATATATATATGAGCAGAGCGGGAATGCAACAGGTAAGGAAATATGGCAGATGATAGTTTGCAGTAGACTTAGCTGGCTGTAACACGGCATTCCTTGTGCACATGACGTGGTGGAGATGCAGAGGATCAAGGAAGATGGCGATGAAGGGGAAGACAAAAAGGGGACAGACAGAAGATGAATCAGGAACAACAGGTAGGTATCTTAGGTGAATTAAACTGGTAGATATCTCAGGTGAGTCAAATGGGTAAGATCTGTGGAACTTCTCATAGACAAGACCAGACAAAGATATGATAGGAACGCTGGCTTAAGAAGGGTGTATTGACGAGGAAGTGCAGGTGCAGGGAATCAGTGTTCAGGAGATGATATGCAGCAGGTGTGCTGATGGCTGACAGAGTGCAGGTGTGGATCAGAAGTGATGCTGGGGAATGATGCTCAGAGAGCGATTGAGCTGGTGACTGTGACAACGCTACACAACACTGTCATATAGAATTATATTATAGTAAAATAGAAATCAAATTAATTACATTTTCTATTATACAATAGGTGATTAAAAAAAAAAAAAAAAAAAAAACTTTGGTGTAATGCAATAAAATTTAGAGCTAGAACTACACTTGAATGCATGAACTGACGTCGACACACAGGATTGGTCATTTGTCTGTTGCCTGGCTACCAGTTTCTCCCTAACTGGCTAAGCGCTCTATTTGAGTGGCGGAAACACAAATTAATGATAAAATTTAAAGAAATATCTGATATCCTCCATAAGTCTGTCATTATTTACATCTTATTTTAACTGTTGAGTAACCAAGGCAATGACTGACACTTTGTATTACATTCCAAATAACGGCCATTATCAGCCCCACAGTGGAAAATGAAATCGTAACCGTACCAGCTGGACCGGCACGGAATGGAATGGTTAGCAATGAGAACCGTTTGGCCCCTTGGTGGAAAAGCTCTAGATCAGTGGTTCTCAAACTTTTTTCCCAGTGGTCCGCACAATGGTCCAAGTGCAGGTCTCACGGTCCGCATATAATTTGCATATGACGTCACCAATGCAAACCAATCAGATTTAATGTTATGGTATTAGCAGATAATACTATTATTATACTAAGATGTTGCACACAATAAATAACAAATAAAAACTAACTTACTGACATTAGCTTTACAATAATAATCAGTAATGCTCAATGAACACACAAACTGTATCACTTTAAGTTGCTATTTAATTCTGTATGACTTTATGACTCTTTTCAACAGCATCGCAATAGTCACCAAACAATCACATATACGCCTTAATAAGCAAATGTTACTCAGCTCTTTTTACAAACAACATTGAGCGCACTGTAGGCTAATTACAATCTCTGACGATATCATGCATTCTGTCACGTCGCAATCCCTCGCGCAGTATCGAATCCGCGAGCGCGCGCAGAGTTGGGCTCATCCAGCCGCGGGTGCGCTGATGCGGTTATTTTACTGATTTAAAATACATCAAACAAACACATCGAATTCACAGTTCAGTCTTCTGAAATTGTAGGTTTTGCTTGTCAAGTACTTTACTACAGAGCAAACAGGAAGGCTGCCCATCTCGCTCATTAGGCCTAACAGCAAACTGATTCTTCCATTCTTCTTACCTTTGCTGCTGATGCTGCGACTCTTCTTGTGTCGTGTCATTTTATCTTCCACATTTAGCTTTTCTCCTTTAATAACAAATTTGACCATTTTGAGGCTTAAATTTACAAAATTAGCCTAACTACTGTTTGAATTCTTCCAAAGCGCGCACTTGTGTTTGTTTCGTTAACTGAGTGATTGAGTCATTAGCCTACGTTGCCTGATGTCTGAAAATAATAAATGTTCACCAAAATTATTTTATATGACAAATAAAGCATTATAGCTCATTTATATTTATTTAATTCACTTTAATTTAAATTTTAAAACAAAAATAAATTGTATGCTATTTATTATTATTATTATTATTGTGGTCGGCATATCGCGGGCAGCATTTACATTTGTGACGGGCCGCAGGCTGAGAACCGCTCCACACCCATTCAAACACTCGCTGCGTCGCGCGACTCATATCCAATTACATCAAAAGTATATGCTCACTGGATGTCATGGCAACCGAATCAAGGAGGAAAACTTTAAATATCTCGCCTTCGCTTTAATTTCGGACCATCTCCAAAAAGACATAAAACACTAAACAAATGATTTTGACATGCGTTTTTCAAAGTAAGAAATCCAGATTTTTAATCCCTTACACACAGTTACTGCTGTTGAAATACGAAATTGAGGCGGGTCCGGATTGAATTCCCTCCGGGTCCGGATCCGGACCGGAGTCCGGACTTTGAGAAGTGCTGCTCTAGATAGATAGAATAATTGAATTATAGAATGAACTAAAGAATGATAGAAAGAACTAACGATCAACAGACAGACAGATCTATTCACACTCAGGGCAATGAAAGGACAGAACATCCTTGAATTCTCCATCTATGATGCTGTTTAGAATAGTAGGGTGTCTCGCACACTGTCTATCTCTCACACGTACATACACACACAACTCTGGTCCTTGGGGATTGAAAAGGCTATCGACTTGAGTTTGCACTTCTCACACACACACACACGCGCACACACAACACACACACACACACACACACACACAGGGGAGAATGTTCCTTGGGGTCGGCACAGATCAGTGATTTGTCATTGATGTCATCCATCTCTTCTGTGACAGACAGGGATCAGAGAGCCGGAGAATGAAAGCATGTGTGATAGGCTGTCTAAATCCACACAGTGGTACGGCTCAGTCAGTTAAGGTTGGTTGTAACACTTCAGAGTGACAGACCCAGTTTAGCTGACAGGCAGCATGTGCTTGAGTGTGTGTTTCACAGAATCTGATGCCTCAAATTTGCCTCTCTGGAAAACAACTGATAGCCTAACAAATAGACAGATTTTTGACTAATAAAATAAGACCCCAGAAAAAAGTAATGCATATTAATCCAACTTTATTTGCACTAACATGCAAGCAAAGCTGTGATTTCTAGGTTGCTGTGGAAGTGCTGCGACAAGGAGTAAGGTGTGACATCATAAAAGAGATGTGAACAAATTCAGTTTGGCAGTGTGAGCAGAAACTTTTCAGCAACTATGAGAGAACTGCTACTGTTGATGGTGATACTGAAAACCGCTTTATAAAACAAAGAAGCAAAAAGAGGCAGAGATATGGAATATGCAACTTCTTACCCATCCATTTTATTATTGTCATCCTTCCAAACAAATGATCTGTTAATTTAATTTGCTCCTGTGCCACTGGCTCCCTCTTTCTTACTTGGAATAAGGGGAGTTCTTCTTAGTTCTGCTTTGTCACCCAAATTAAGCAGTTCACATCAAAGAGATGAATTTGGAAGAGACGGAGAGCGTAGAACTAGTCCAACAGCGTGAACATTTGCTGCATGCACACACACACACAAAAAATGATTTACTCAGTGGCTTCCCAAAAGCTAAATATTTTGGTTGGAGTAACGATTTGCACCTCTTTAAATATTTATATCCCATTTATAGCCTTTTTAGTGAATCAATCCCAGTGAAGATGGAAAAAAAATAGACAGAGAAGCTCTACGCTTCAGTGACCTCTCCAACCACACTGCCGCCTTCACGCAAGCTGTTGTCTTTACTACTCTTTCTGTTCATCCTATTTTAAATATGTTTTGTAACAGTGATGGCAGTTTTCTCCTCATAGTGGCCAAGTGGCCTGATTTTGGCTTGAGATGGTCTCTGTCTTGGAGCACAGTGAGGATTAATTTCTGATCCAGCATTTTTATCTTGTTTTTCAGTAAAAATATGGATTATCCATTATCCATGATTTTTGCATCATCTATGATATCAGCTCCCAAAACAAAGTCATTGGTCTTTCTGCGATGCAAGTCATCCATCAATGTATACTAATTTTCTCTTGTCGGGTTTTGCATATTAAGCATTGTTTGGCCCAGAAGCAGAAGAACACAAAGGATATTGGATATGAATTTACATATTGTTTACAGCAACTGGGAAGCTCATTCCTGTTTTATGAGAAATCATGCAGCAGTTTCAAAGATATCAAAAAAAAAAAAAAAAAAAAAAAAATCCATAAAAATTTGGCCTCCTTTTTTCAGTTTTCACAATCCTTTCCTAATGCATAAGATTGGAGTCAGTGTTATTCACCTGGTATTTCACTACATGACAGTCCACAAACGGGGTTAAGATTTCAAGACCTTTGAATGTATAATCTTCTTAGAGTCTCATTTTCTCTCTAAATTCTCTCTAAAATCTCTGTGATGATGGTGATCTCCTACAGTACCTGAATACAGACTAATTTTAGTGTTTTTCCACACACACACACACACACACACACACACACACACACACACACACACACACACACACACACACACACACACAAATCTGTTGTACCTGAACTAGTCTCTTATTAATGTGCATCCAGAAAAAAATGCCTAGTGAGACATGAGATCAAGTCCCAATCATGTCCAGGATGCATTTCATTACACATCTGAGCAGCGGGTTATTCATCAGTTTGACAGGTCTAATCTCTTTTGGTCACATTACAGAAATATTTGTGGCTTGATGACCACTGAGAAGGGACCACCAGAATTCCAAAAACAAGATTTATTGTTGCCACATGATGAGAAGTCACACTGAAGCCTATGTGTAAGATGTGAGAGTATGTTTCCAGTGTCAAGGTTTTTTCTCTCTTTAAAATGATTGCTTGAATGGGAGTCTGCAATGTCTGGCACATTCTGTCCACATTTACTGAAACAATGTCAGTGCACTATTCACACATACACACTCATCTGCAAACAATTTGCCCTCCGATGTCAATCCCTGAAGCAAAGTAATGAGAAAACAAGATGAATACAGGGTTTAATAGATACAATTTCAACACCAACGCATTAAGACAGATTGTTTTAAAACTTTAAAGGCTCACCCCTCCTATTAGAAGCACTTTTAGAAAAGCTACGGTGGCTGACACAAAGACAAAGATGTCGTTGTTTGAGACAGCAGATAGCTAGGCAAGCAATTAGGTTTCTTCAAACTTCGAACAAAGAACGACTTCTTCTTTGTGCGTATTCAACATAGTGACGATGCAAGCTGCCTCTAAAAACACCAACGAACATAGAAACCAAACTCGCTCTGTAGAGCAGTTTGTCCGTTTAAGGTTACTGTAGAAACATGCCGCCGCAAAATGACAACTTGACATGGAGGGGGGACCTGCAGTGTATGAGGATAGAAATGGCTCATTCTAAGGTAATAAATGCATAACAGTTGAGACTATCCTCCAAAAAAACACCTTATTATGACCAATATTTATGTTTTAAAGTCATGCACCCTCTAGCTGGCGTAAAAATAATGACAGTGTTTTGTACATCTGTTGTCATGAAATGAAGTATGACTGTTATGATCACCGTCTGTTCCTGTCAGTTCCCGGACTACATTACCCATAATACTCTCTGCCAATTACCTGCACTCACTCCACCTATCACTAATCACCACATCCAGCTGCAGTACATTAACAGGACTATAAAGGACTTTCACTCACACCACCTCACCGCGAGGTCTTGTTTACTATTGTAGCATTTCTGAGTGTTTCCCTGTCTGTTCTGCCTGTTACCGTTTGGACTGTTACCCTGTTTATCCCTGTCTGCCGCCTGCCTCGACCTCTTGCTTGTATCCTGACTACGATTCTGCCTGTCCCTTGCTATTCCTGTTTATTCCTGTTTAACCCTGCCTGTACGATCACGCTCACATTTAATAAAGCTTGCAAATGGATCTTACCATGAGTCTGCATGCGTTACAATGACTGAACTTAAATCAAAATGTGTTCATTTAAATGCAATATGTGGAGATTTTACACCATTTCTCCTATTTACATTTAGAAAAACTCATTTTTTTATTAAGGACTACACCCACCCCACCCTTAACCCTCTGGAGTCTGAGGCTGATTTGGGACCTGGAGAAGTTTTGACATGCCCTGACATTTGTGCTTTTTTCAGTTGTTCATAAACATATTAAAGACAAAGGTGTCATTCAGCACAAACTAGGCTACCATAATATGTGAGGAACATGTATGCACATGTTTGTGTTATTGAAGGAATAACGTTTATGCATGGTTATTGAAAAAAACAAAAAAATTAAGTCACTGAAATAAGGCCAAAAATATATATTAAATCTGTGTTTACAAGACTTCTGGGTATTTGGGGTTGTAGGCTAGAGTTTTTGCTTCAAAATTATGTAAAAAATTATAATGCCTACTTGTTCGTATAAAACAATATATTGATTTAGTTTTTGTAAGACACTTTTTGTCAAGAAACACAGTATGCGTGTATGCGTGAATCATCATGAATAATGGGTGATTTACACCTGCGAAGACAAAAGAATCACATAAAGAACCTCTAATGGTGCTGCATATTAATGAGGCCTTTCAGTCAGGTAAAAAAACCTCTGTAATCATGTCTCAGCTCAATTTAAAATAATGGTATTCTATTATATTCTTTAAAATATAATGTATTTCTGTGATGCAAACAGTCTGAATATAGGTTTTTAGTTTAAAAGCATTCACATTTGGAGAAATATTGATGGATTGTCATATGTTTATGTTAATTTTCTATACAGAGGAGTTATATTTATTCTATATTCATTGTTATCACTATGAGCGCTGGTGTTTTCAATTCATACTTGCAGCCAGAGGGCGCTCTGTACACCTTTAGTCCACAAATTATTCTAAAGAAGAAGAAGAACCAGGAACTAACTGCATGTCTTCCAGAGCTCGCTAACCATGGCTTTAACATCCAGATAAACACTTTTCAAGACAATAAATACACGATTGAGACAATGTATGCATGTATTGACTCTGAATTTGCCTCTGAATAGCGCTGGCTCCGTGGGTGTGGCCGCATTAGCAGATAATGAACTGAAACACAGACTTCTGGCATGTGTCTCTTTTCATACAGATTACATAAACACAGAATTTTCGTTTTCGATTTGACTTACACGATTTAAAACCTGACATTTCAACTTTTTTTAGACATAAGTCTAATTTTTTTCGTGATTAGTATTCACTAAGTTACAGTTCATTTTCTGAGAACTATCAGATTAAACTTTGTTCAGAGGGAAAGGACAGATCATACATCATTTTAGTTTTCTTTATTTTGCAAAAAGCACAACATTTTGTTTTTAGTCTGAGTGTATACAAATAAAAGAAGACATTCTATAGTTTCAATTGATATATTACTTATGTCTCTATGACAAAAAATGACGGAGTATTTTAAGTCTGTTTTGCTGCAATGTGAAAAAAAAACCTGAAAACGCGCCGGCACGTTTTCAGATCTCAGGAAGTTAAACCTACCCTTAGTGATTTATATTATGCTGTTCTCAGCTCCAGTTTCGCAATTTAGCTACCTTTATAAATGACTCTTTATGAGCACATGCATTCCCTGGGATCGATCGCAAGATCACGTGATTACATATTGTTGTATATTGCAATGCTCTGCCAATTTAGCTATGCGAAACACGAAATATGATGCAGATAAAAGGGAACAATGCACTAAAATGAAAGTGTCCTGTTGTTGAGAGGGGCACAGCTTTAGGAAACACTCCTATCGGTCATATTTCAGGGAAGTGACAAACAACCTATATGGTTGTATTGGTTGGAGAACATGTTGTAACAGTTCATTATGTAAGGTCTTTATACATCACTCAAAACATAGTTATGTATATTATATTGCATTTCTGTCAATAGATCCTCCTGAACTTTACACATTGCACTTTTGTTCACAAAAGACCCATTTACAAGTTTAGTAGAACAGTTCCATTGACAAAAAGTTTTACAAAAAAAGTTGGGATGAGTTGAAATTTGTGGCAATCAACTTTATACCATGCTAATGATTGAGCTTAACTTGCATGCACTGAACATAAAATATTCTTTATAGAATGTAGCATGACATTGGAAAAAGCATGCCCATCCTATAAGACCCTTAAAGTTTTTCAAAGAGACAACACTGACTGGCCTCATAAGCAACTGCAAAGAAGCTGCCTAAAGGCGGTCTGTCAAATGGTGTTGGAACTAGAGCCATCACAATAATCTTTTGACACCATCTTCACTTTAACACAGCTTCAGGTTGAAAGTACCCATAATTTCACAGTGCCTCAAGCAGGAGGCAATCACTGACTCAGTTAAACAGTTAAAGAAAACACGACCCAGAGAATTAACATTCTAAGACAATTAAATCTTCTACAGACCACACTGCAACCATATAGGCCAGCCATACCTCATCTATAACTGTCTGAAACAATCACATCAGTTCAGCAGAGAGCATCACAGTTCTAAAGTGACATTTTAGAATTAATAATGGAGGCTTGGGCTCAACTGTTAAACTGTCAACTTGAGATTTGAATCAGTGGCGGAAGGGAGTAGTTCCACATAAAAGGGTTTTTTAAAGACACTCCATTGTTGTTTCTTATTTATTTACACACTTGTGCCTAGAGTTGTCAAAAGTACTGACTTCGGTACCTAGTCGGTACTGAAGTTTAAAAAATGTGACGCTTTGAGCGCTGTTGAGTGGATTCGTAAACATCTCTGATTGGCCGTTGTTTTCACGGCTCATTGGATATGTCTGTGATTGGCTTCAATGATCAATGCTGTAAAAACGTTGTAAATAGTCATCAATAAATCTCTTCACTAAGCGCTTACACAGATACACACGGGAGCGTTTGAAAGCAGGCATCTATCGCGGATCAGTCCACTGTTAAACACCTGCTTTCAATCGCTCGCGCTCCCTCTTTCAAAACGCTTTCAAATTCAAACATTTCCGTGTTTCTTTCAAATGCTCCCATGCGTTGATCATTGTAGCCAATCACAGGCATATCCGATGAGCAATGGCCCATCACAATGGCCAATAAGAGGTGTTTACGAATCCGCTCAAAGTGTCACATTTTTAAAATTTCAGTAACGATAGGTACCGAAGTCGGTACTTTTGACAACTACTACTTGTGCCATCGAACTGCTGTATAAACCAATATCACACTCGTAGCCGTGCAATATGTCCCTATATCAGCATGGCTGTGATTGCCTACGCTACAGCACTCAGACTGCCTTGCTGATATAAGAGCGATACTGCACGACTATG
This sequence comes from Chanodichthys erythropterus, assembly GCF_024489055.1. Classification (NCBI taxonomy): domain Eukaryota; kingdom Metazoa; phylum Chordata; class Actinopteri; order Cypriniformes; family Xenocyprididae; genus Chanodichthys; species Chanodichthys erythropterus. Next base: position 8,899,168 of record NC_090231.1, on the reverse strand, counting down.
AGTGTGATATAAAATAAACTTTGATCCATCACATGAGCATCCAACAACATGAATAACAACTGCTGTATATGACAACTTTTGTCATGCAGACACTGACACAAAAACTTAATGCAGAGAAACAGGCCGTCTGAAAGCATCCCGTTAATCTGCGGTTCTCTCTCACACTCTCCATCTCTTAGTCTCTTATCTCTGGAGTTATGGGTATATACGCTCAGTGATGCTTATCTGCAAGCCGACAAGCATATAACACACCATCAGAAAACTTTACATCCCATAACCCTCAGCGGAACGGCTGGGGGCGAGCTGCAACTGTTGAGTGACATTAGGATGAGAAGGGACATCACAGAGTCAGTGAAGTGTGTGCGCACATGTTCATGTGTGTGTGTATGTGTGCTAACCTACACAAAGGAGGAATAAAAAAATAAAAATAAATAAATAAATAAATATATATATATATATATATATATATATATATATATATACACACACACACACATACACATACACTATATTAGCAAAAGTATTTGGGACATCCCTCCAAATCATTGAATTCAGGTGTTCCAATCACTTCCATGGCCACAGGTGTATAAAATCAAGCACCTAGGCATGCAGACTGCTTCTACAAACATTTGTGAAAGAATGGGTCGAAACTTCCTCACTACTAAATATTCTACGGTCAACTGTTAGTGGTGTCATAACAAAGTGGAAGCAATTGGGAACAACAGCAGCTCAGCCATGAAGTGGTAGGCCATGTAAAATAAGAGCGGGGTCAGTGCATGCTGAGGTGCACAGTGCGCAGAAGTCGCCAATTTTCTTCAGAGTCAATAGCTACAGACCTCCAAACTTCAGGTGGCCTTCAGATTAGCTCAAGAACAGTGTGTAGAGAGCTTCATGGAATGGGTTTCCATGGCTGAGCAGCTGCATCCAAGCCTTACATCACCAAGTGCAATGCAAAGCATCGGATGCAGTGGTGTAAAGCTCGCCGCCACTGGACTCTAGAGCAGTGGAGACTCTTCTCTGGAGTGACGAATCACTCTTCTCTGTCTGGCAATGATGGATGAGTCTGGGTTTGGTGGTTGCCAGGAGAACGTGCCGAGTTTAAAGTTTGGTGGAGGGGGATTATGGTGTGGGGTTGTTTTTCAGGGGTTGGACTTGGCACCTTAGTTCCAGTGAAAGGAACTCTTAATGCTTCAGCATACCAAGACATTTTGGACAATTTCAGGCTCCCAACTTTGTGGGAACTAGAAGAATGGTCAAAAAATTCCCATAAACACACTCCTAAACCTAATAGAAAGCCTTCCCAGAAGGATTAAGAATGGTATGTCATTAAAGTTCATGTGCACGTAAAGGCAGGTGTCCCTATATAGTGTGTGTATTATATATATATATATATATATATATATATATATATATATATATATATATATATATATATATATATATATATATATATATATATATATATATATATATATATATATATATATATAAAAACAAAGTCTCCAGGGGAATGATGCCAGAGTATGCGTGTGTGAGAAAGGGAAATTTCTCTGTAGGCACATTGTTTGTTGCACAATACACTGTAAAACAGATATCTTCCAAGCTGTTATACAGCAATCCCAAAGATTGAGCCTGAGCTTGCAACGGGGAGGTCTACCTTCCTCACTCTGCTTTACCATTTGTAAGACCTCAGATAAAAAGATCACAAAGCAAAGAGGATTAAGAGAAGAGTGGGCAGCTTCATTGTAAATATGTACCTGAGTTATGTGTTTCCTCACAATATTATCATAACTTCCCACTGCATGAAACACACATTCACAAACACTCTGTGAGCCACCTCTCACAGCCTATAAAATATAGGTCTCCAAGTGTTCACTTGGGTCAAAAACCCGGGGTTCTCCCTGAGACCCGAATGGGTTTAGTTCTAAAACTTTGACTGGTGCCTCAGAGTCTGATATTCGTAGCCTTAGGACTTGTGTAATTTGAAAATAAATTAGCTTTTACCAAACTGAGATGAAAAGATCCAAATTCTTTTCAAATACTGAAACTATTCATTATTCATTTCAGCTTTTAAGAAAATTTTATGATATAAATCAATTACATATTAAACAATACTATGACAATGTTTATTATCTCCCCTCTTCTCCACTCTGTTCTTCTTCTCTGTGCCTCTATGTGTGAATTACCAAACCCTCCAATATTTTAGTCTATGCTGCAGCAGCATGAGCTCCACATTAACCACGCTATGCAGTAATAAATTTGCTAATAAATGTTATCATAAATATAAATTTCCTTGTCATTTGAGGTGCAACAAAGTTTATGAGCTGTTTATCTAAATGGAATTACTCGTCCAAGTAAAAAAACAATGTACCCCAGCCAGATTTTAATTACAGAATACCATCTAAATGCAGTTGATGCCAAATTAATCAACTAAATCAAATTATATAAAAATGAAACAACAGTATCTTAAGTTTTTCCTCAACTGGTGAAAATCCACAGAAAACATACTATTCCACATTTTGACATACACATAATATAAGCTGCATTAGCTTGCAACATTGGTCAAAAGCACAGGTAATGTAAATATTATGATAGAAGAAAGATCAGAGAATGATTTTCATCTACAAGTAAGATAGGAATATGTGCATACTTTTAAATCTACACCTGCCATGGTGTTTCTTATTTGTTGTCTCTGATTTTGCTCAGTCATATCTGATAGAAATAGTCAAACTCACCACTGACATGCAGGGCTGCAGACTAGACATTTTCATTCTCTACATTTTGCTTTCAGGTCCAGTCAGTTTCAAAATGAATTGCCACCGGGTATAATTTTATTGGGTCTGTCTCGACCGGGTTGCAATTTTTTGTTTTTAAAATCATTTAATGCATGTTAGAAGCGGGTAAGAAGTGATTTGGGTCTGGTACAGATTTTAGGAAGAAGACCTACTCTACAGTTCACTGAACAGGAAGAAATAATTAAACAAAGTGGTTGAAACTACTATAGAGTTTGTACCCTTAGCCAATATAGGTAAAGTAACCAACTTTGTCTTTGTAGTCTATGTGAAAAAGGCAAACAAAAAGGAACAAGCATGAGAAAATCAGTGACAAAATTAATGAAAATGGGCTTAAATTGTTTTTGATATATGTATTTAGCTGAAGCTCAAGCAAAGCATTTCCAAATAATATCACTATTAGTGATGCGCATTGTCACGCCTGCAATCCGGAGTGCCTATGATAGCCACCAGAGGGCACTCCTTCCATCGGACTTATTTCACCATGAACTACATTTCCCATAACCCATTGCCTATAACATTCTTTTTACTTCCACCTGTGTCTCATTACCTTGTTAACTCTGCCTATATAAGCCCTGTTTATTCAGTCATTCCTTGAGAAGCCTTGTATGTTGTAACACTGTGGTTCTGAGTGTTTGCCTGGTTTTTAGTTTTTTTGATTCTCTGCCTGTATTCTGGATTACCCTCTTTGCATGTGTTTTCTGCCCTGTTTCTTATTTGGATTGTTTGCCATATTTTTGACCCTTTTCTTGTTATATGGATTATGATTCTGGAATGTCCCAATAAAGCTGCATTTGGATCTTCAACGCAAGTCTTGGAGCAGTTCATAACACACATATTGATAATGATTGATATTTGGAAATTTAACAAATATACCAATTAGTGTTTAAAAATGCATGTTCATATCCCTTACATTTAGAATTTTTTTTTTTTTTTGACTATACAATGACAGTCAACATGTCTAAAAACAAAACAAAAAAACCTTATACCCCATTAACTGTCATTACACTGAAGAGAGGGAGAGAGAAAAGACATTTTTCAAATTGCTCTTTCTTTGCACAGAAAAACAAATCTCATTCAGGTTTGGAACAACATGGAGGTAAGTAATTGCAGACAAAATGTTTTGGATGGACTATCCCTTTAGTCTTTACTAAATCTCAATATGAATTTCCATTTTTCCATTTATTCTGTACATATTTCTGTACTTATTACTTTATTTGTAATTTATTTAGACAAAATTTTAATATCAGCCAAATATAAAAATAAGTTACTGACCATAACAATAAAATTAAATAACTACAGTAATAATCCAATTTTAATATCAGTGCATCTCTAATCACTACGTAATATCAGTATCTACCCAGTGAACTCTCTTCTACATCTGATTACATGTACAGGTACAGGCAGAGGTAAACAAGTCTTAATAAATGGCCTTTCAACAAGGGACAGAGACTGATCTGTATACAGACTGACCCTATTTACTCTTTGATGGCTGGCTGACTTCCTGTCCTCTATCCTGCCCCCCTCTCTCCCTGTCTGTCTCACTATTTCACAGCATAAATTTCTCAGACGTACCCTCGTGTCCTGTGCTGAGGCCTTGAACTTTAGACAAGCAAAGACTCCTGCCCTTGACAATGTTAATTCATGTTATCCACATGGTTGAATCTCAATGTCCCACGAACCAATGTAAAAACGCACAGCGCCTGGCCTGGTGAGCAGCAAGTCGGGATGTCAAAGAGGGCACACAGCAGGACAATAACTGAATATGCAGGATTTATTGATGCCACCCCAGAGAGAATGTCAGTTCCCCACAAAGACACAAGGAGAAGATTTGGATGTGTAAAGCCTACTTATTTATCAAAAAGAAACCTTTAAGGATAAGGCTTAACATATGATATGGTGTGTTGTGGTGTATTATAATGTATGACCATATTAGCCCAGTTCTGTCAACATTACATTGGCTCCCTATTAAACATCGTATAGATTTTAAAATCTTGCTACTTACTTATAAAGCTCTAAATGGTTTAGCTCCCCAGTACCTAAGTGAGCTCTTAATGCATTATAGTCCTTCACGTTTATTGCGATCTCAGAATTTAGGCCAGTTGATAATACCCAGAATATCAAAATCAACTGAAGGCGGCAGATCATTTTCCTATTTAGCACCTAAACTCTGGAACAATCTTCCTAGCATTGTTCGGGAAGCAGACACACTCTGTCAGTTTAAATCTAGACTAAAAACACATCTCTTTGCTCTTGCATACACATAACACATTATCAATACATTAACATTTTTCAAATCCGTTAAAGGATTGTTACGCTGCAATAATTTAGGTCGGCCGGAACCGAGAACATTTCCTATAACACTAGATATACCTGTACATCAGAACAAGAATGGCATCTACGCTAATATCTGTCTCTCTGCTTATCCTGAGGTTTGCCGGGTGCTGGATCCAGGCCGTATCCAGGTCAGATGGAGAACCTGCGTCTGGACCTGACTACAACGTAGCCCAGGATCCCCGTATCCGCTTACATATATTTATATATAATCGATTTTTAATCTCTATAATAAAAATGTACAATTCAGATTTTGATCTCCATATACATTTACATATATATATCTTCCAAGGGGTTTTTTCCCTCCTAGGACTTTTTTCCCAGTGCTAGCACGCTGGGTTTTTCTCCTAGGGGGTTTTTTCCACCCCTGGAAGTCAGCCGACATTGGCTTAATGTAGCACCATCTTGTATATGTTACATACTACCACGCTTGTTTGTACAGTTTTAACCACTTCCCTTTTTTTTTCTGTGCTTCTAATATGTAAAGCTGCTTTGAAACAATTACCAATTGTAAAAGCGCTATATAAATAAATTTGACTTGACTTGACTTGTAGTGTAGTATCCACCTTATTTTCTAATGTAAGAGTGGGCGTATCCATTTGTAAAGTGAATGTGAAAGGCTTCCAATGTCATCCACTCCTAGTTATTTTTAGCTGTACAAAGCAAATACTTGATACTGCAAACTAGTATTTCTTACCATATTATTTTAATGTATTGTCATTTTCTGCACTTTGATATATTCTTCTGGTTATTTACCTATAACGGCTTATGAATGGAAAGTATCACATTCAGAGACAATAAGGTGAATAGCATAGCACAGTATAAGGCAAGGCATTTTATTTCTAAAGCACATTCAAAACAGCTCCTGGTGACCAAAGTGCTGTACAGTCTAAGAACACAAAAAGACTGCAATACAATAAAACACATTGATTCACAACATTACATTGATTCAAGCCAGAGAAAAAAGATATGTCTTCAGTGAGGATTTAAAACCATCAACATTAGAAGACAACTTAATGTGAACCGGCAAATCACTCCACAGACGTGGAGCGGCAACAGAAAAGGCACAATCACCTTTGAACTTCAAACGAGACCATGGCACAGTCAGCATCAACTTGTTTGTGGACCTTAGGGACCTAGAACATTGTTGGTGGAGGAGAAGATCAGTAAAATATTGTGGAGCCTGGCCATTTAACCCCTTATACACATACAATAAAACTTTAAATTTCACACGATATTCAACCAGCAGCCAATGAAGTGAAGCCAAGACGGGCGAGATATGTTCCCTCTTTCTGGTTCCAGTAAGAAGCCTGGCAGCAGCGTTTTGTGCTAGTTGCAGGCGGGACAGAGAGGATTTAGCCACACCTAGGTACAGTTAGAGTAATCCAGCCTAGAGGATATAAAAGCATGGATTACTGTCTGCAAGTCCTTGATTGTTAAAAACGGTTTCAATTTAGTGATGGATCTAAGATGGTATAAGCTATTCTTCACCACTGAATTTATTTGTTTGTCAAATTTAAGGGTGTTATCAAAAATCAGTCCCAATTTTATTATTATTTTTTTTTTGCATAAGGATGGGAATTCACAGATAAAGGACCCAATTGGTTATAGCAGCTGGTAGTCTAAAAACTACAATTTCAGTTTTTGAGTCATTTAGTGTTAAAGGTGCCCTAGATTCAAAAATTTACCTCGGCATAGTTAAATAACAAAAGTTCAGTACATGTAAATGACATACAGTGAGTCTCAAACTCCATTGTTTCCTCCTCATATCAATCTCATTTGTTTAAAAGACCTCCGAAGAACAGGCGAATCTCTTACGTAACAGTCGGGGTGTAAGCCCCCAATATTTGCATATGCCAGCCCATGTTCCCAACATTATGAAAGGCATTAGACAAGGGCAAAACGTCTGGATCTGCACAGGTAAATCATCAGACTAGGTAAGCAAGCAAGAAAAATAGCAAAAAATGGCAGATGGAGCAATAATAACTGACATGATCCATGATATCATGATATTTTTAGTGATATTTGTAAATTGTCTTTCTAAATGTTTCGTTAGCATGTTGCTAATGTACTGTAAAATGTGGTTAAAGTTACCATTGTTTCTTACTGTATTCATGGAGACAAGAGCCGTCGCTAATTTCACAATTTTAATAATTTTAAACAATTGCAGTCTGTATAATGCATAAGAATCAATGTAAACATCAATATAAACACTGTACTTACGCGATTAGACATGCTGCATGACGAACACTTTGTAAAGATCCATTTTGAGGGTTATATTAGCTGTGTGAACTTTTTTTTTTATGTTGTTTAAGGCAAGTACGGGCTCTTGGGGCGTGGAGCACCAGATTTAAAGGGCCACACACCCTGAATCGGCTCATTTCTAATTATGCCCCAAAATAGGCAGTTAAAAAAATGAATAAAAAAGAAATCTATGGGGTATTTTGAGCTGAAACTTCACAGACACATTCAGGGGACACCTTAGACTTATATTACATCTTTTAAAAAAAAGTTCTAGGGCACCTTTAAAGAATTGGCTGCAAACCATTATCTTACCTCTGTGAGACAGTTCAATAAAGCGTCTACATCATAATTATCTTTGTTTCAAAGGGAAGTACATCTGAGTATAATCTTCATAAAAATGATAGGGAATGTTATGCTTCCGAAAAATCAAGCCAAAAGGGAGCAAATAGAGTGAAAACAAAAGCGGGCCCAGAATTGATCCCTGCGGTACACCACAAGTTAATGGTACAGAAGAGGAAGAGAAATTGCCAACCTCCACTGAAAATGTTCTATCACAGAAATAGGATTTAAACCAATTTAATGCAATACCTTGAATTCCTACAAATTTACTCAACCGTTCAAGCAAAATAGCATGATCAATGGTCTTTACAGCAGACTTAGTTCAAAAACAACTGACAATTGTGACCTAAATATGATTTTCAGTTACAATAATTAATCCAAAAATTCAACATTAGTAATTTACTTAACGTGGCATTAGCCGCGCACACTAGAGGATCTGGCGGGTCTGTCGGACTTGTGAATACACCCTTTTCCTGTGATGATGTGTTTTAACGGTCATCAATATCGTAAATTCTGCAAAGTTTTTTTTATATCTTCATTTTTAAAAGAATGTATGTACATTTATAACACTATACATTGTATTATATTACATTTGCATCAAATTACAAAAAACTAGTTAACGCTGCTCTGAGGCTGTTTCTAAAACAGCAGCTATGGGAGTGATGGTAAAAATTACATCTTTCTCTCTTCTGACAGCTGTTATCAATTGCTCTCTATTTTGTTCCTATTTTTGAAAGTTGTGAAAACACTATTGTGGAGTTTTTCTTGTGCTATTTGTGCAAAAATATATTTAATGAAGTCTCTCATTCACCCTATAAAAGTTAACCCAACTATGATGACTTCCGCTTCTGAGGAACCCGGAAATGTGAAAAGGGTCTATTCAGTTCACTGGAGACTCGCTCTGAAGTAATCATTTAAATTAGTAAGTGGGTGACTTGAGAACAGCTGCAATTGGAACAGTTAAATTTGCAAATTGTTCATTGCAATTAGCAAACAAGGAAAAGAATCAGTTCGCTTTTGCATATGATCTTATGCTTTGGAATGTAGTGAAGTAAAAGTAAAACTTACTCAAAATAGAACTACTCCAGTAAAGTACAAATACTTGAAAAATACACTTAAGACCAGTAACAAAGTAACTGTCCACCAGTGGTGTATAAACTCCCTTCTCAGCGCCGTGTCAGGACACTATTGGGGTGCAATACCACACAACTGACCTCTTAATATAGGCGGTGAAAAAAAACAAGAACTGCAGATGATGTGTAAAACAGGCCATAGCTTTGAGACTGTTAAATAATATCACAGTGAAATCAGAATATTTATCGAAAACAATTGCCAGTTTTGGTCATGTGGGCCTATATAGTATAACATTGCATAGTGTTTAAAATGGCTGCTCAGTTTTGCACACAAATTCTGCCTTGATATAAAAAATAAGTAAAATTCATAAAAAGATAGAATGGGTATAAGAGAGTGAAATCAGAAAATAGGTGGAAAGAGGACAGCTGCAGGGGGGAAGGGTTGTACAGAAATGAACTGAAAGCCCTTGTGTGGGAGGATAGAAGTTTGAATGGCTCATACCTCCTGTAACAGGCTGAGAGGTATTTTAAAGCCTCCTTCTGACACCCTGATCTATAGGGCTTCTCACGGTCACAGGAAGGGATACAGTGTGAACACAGAGGCACTTATACTCAACGCTTTTTCTGTTTTACACAATGTGCACAGACATGCATGAACACATAAACACCCCAGAAGTCAATGACCTCTAAACTGACACCTGACCCCAAATTTCCAAAATATCTAGTGGTAAATATTATTTCAGTTGTCATTAGTAAGGAAACCATATTGCTCACACTTGATATACTTTATTCATACTTTACTCATTCTTAAGCTTTGAACATCATAGACATACCATTTTCAACGGGCCGTATCAAATGACCCATATCATAGAGACTTTAGGAATTGCTGTTTTGCCCTGGGTCTGTAGGTAACCACCCAGCAACCACCTAGCAACACACTAAAAACCACTCAAAACTACTGCATAGTAAAGCCCTGGCAACCACTCTAAAAACATAACATTGTGGCAGCCATTTTTGCAATAATAAGCATCAGATTCTTCAAAATGTTTAAATACTCTTTCTAATGAGATTCGGAGCTTGTCTGAGGAACTGTGTGAATTCAGAGCCCTTTTGTGGAGCAGTTTGTTTTCGGAAACTTTTACAAAGTCGCTGGACGCCACTGATGTCTGTAGTCATGCACAATAAAAATAATGACTCTGCCTGGCCCTGCTCCACGCTTCACAACATAATGGGTATTAAGCATTTTCTACTTCATAAATTAAATATACTTGCATTTTTATGACTACCGGGACACTCCACAGGTCCAGCTGTAAAGCAGAGGGAAGCTTTGTTGTGTGCGTAATTTGATGTTTGTCTATTTTATGGGCTGAAAGCATGTTTTAGACAGTAGAGAAGAATAGCCATGTTGGAAAAACATTAAACTAGTCTTAATTTGTTTGCTGATATTGTCTGTTCTTCCATCTAGACTCAAGCTGGCTGGTTCTAGAGGGGATTTGTTCACTTTTCAGTTTGAGAGACCATCTTAAACCAGCTGAAACACGCAAACCAGTTAAGGATGGATTAAGCTGTTTTTTTTTTTTTAAAGCAAGGATTGTGATAGATGAGTCTTGAGGTGCTATATAAATATATGCACATATATGTACACAATTATTCATACATTAACATTAACCCTTCCTCATGTTTTAAAACCTTTAAAAAAATCCTACCTGCTTCCGTCTGATGAGACAATCTTTCTCTTTGTCAGATCAATTTAGCACTGACACACAAATCAATCAGATTCTAATGTGTTAGTGCGTATGTTCTGTAAATGGCAATATTGTGAATACCGTGGTGGGCTGCATTGTGGACTGGCTCATATGCGTTCCAGGTGACAGACAATGATTTATACAACACTCACAGCCTTCTGAATTTAAGTCCCACACATTTCGTACATGCAGGGTCCAAAGCCACATGCGAAGCTCTGTGTGTTTTTCCACAGTCGGAGCTTCAACCCTCACAGTCAGAGACAGACAGAATGCATATGAGGAATTGCTGTTGACACCAGCTGAAGTATTTCCAGTAAGTACTATGGAAACAGAATGTCCAGATTTAAAATTAGAACATGATAAAAATAGAACATCAAGACAAGAGAAAAAGAACATAGACAAGGCCATTGGTTTAGTTTAACATGTCACGCACAGTTTGAAATTAAACAAAAGAGACATCAAGCAAAAAAGCCATCTGTAACACTTCTAACTGTACTGAGCTACAAAGACTACAAATTATCCACTCAAAGTCTAAAAATACAAAATGGCCATGAGTCTGTTATTAAAAATCTTACACTGTGGCAACACTTTAGATGTCAAATTTCAGTTTAGCTTTGGTTTCATTTCTATAGACTATTAGTTTGTCATTTATTGTTACCTGTTTCATTTGTTCTAGTTCACTTACTGAAAGTGAAAAGCATGATAACTCTAGTAATGACTGAAGATTTTTTTGTAAGGTTTTGGATAATACTTGCTCCTGACAGATTTAGTAACACTTGAGTCATTACTAGTGGGTTACCATGATCTTCACTTTAGAATACTGTTCCAAATAATCTGTAATTCCTTCTGAAGGATTTGCTAATACTTGAGCCATTACTAGGTCTTTGCTTGAGAATAAATTATGCATTATACGCATTACTCTCATTAATTATGAACCTGTATAGTTCTTAGTAGTCCTTTGCCATGTATGAATAAAATGTTTACAGATTAGCTAATAATGAACTACCTCATTCAACTAAGCGCCATTACTTAATTCGTAGATCAGAGTTTCTTGTTAGTTAATAGTAGAATCAATAGCTCAGGGGCCTTCAACCATTTTCAGATCTTTCTGTGGATACAATTGTGTGTTAAATATTTCTGTGAAATCATGAGTTAAGCGTTTTTAGCCAAGCTTGAAATAATAAAATTAATGCATTTTATGTGGCCATTTTAGCTTTGTTTATATTTGGTTTTAGTGAACTTAAAGGGCACCTATTATGACCCTTTTTACAAGATGTAAAATAAGTCTCTTATGTCCCTAAAGTATGTATGTGAAGTTTTAGCTAAAAATACCACACAGATCATTTTTTACAGCATGTTAAATTTGCCACTTTTTGAGGGTGAGCAAAAACACGTTGTTTTTGTGTGTGTCCCATTAAAAGCAAATGAGCTGCTGCTCCCGGCTCCCTTTCAAGAAGATGGCAGGGCTTCAAGAGCTCATGCAACAAACAAACAATCTCATGCAATAAAAATGTCAGAAACTGTTGGCAGCGATGTTCAGTTCGCCAGACAATGATGTCTAGAGAGCAAGAGAATATACACTCTAAAAATAATTCAGTGGCTTAGTAAATATCACAGTAACAATTTACTTTATTAACTTAAATTCTCTGAATATCATTTACATGATGGTTTGAGTTGAACATACCAAAGTAATTGACTGAAAGTCCAATAGTTAATTTTGTCTAAAATTTACTGGTTTTTTTATGTTTTTTTTCACTAATATACTTAATGTATTTGAGAAATTTCTATAAAAATATTTGAGAATGGAGAATTAAACAATATTATTAATCTTTAACTTTTAACTTTAAGAAATTTTCTCAATTAAAACAATGCAGCCCTCACCCACTCTCTGACGTGATGACAACTCAACGGTTGAGTGTGTGTTTGGTCGTTTGAATTCTCTCCACTCTCCAGAGAAGTTCTCTCTTTTCAGCATTGCAGAATTGATGCATTTCCTCTATGAAATTCAGTTTTGTGTATGTTTTATTTTATGTATAAAATCATGTGTTTTAAATCATTTTATTTAATGCAAAACAACATGGGACTCAATGTGAGTCCCTTAAACTAGCGATGCGTCTGTCTTTTTGCGTGATTGAAATGCCTGATGCCTTGCATAAAACACGTCTTTATTCCTAAAGATAATGAATATAATTAATTTTGATTAAAAAATTCTTAAAACTGTGCACTGTTTGTTTATTGGCAGATTATGGAGTCAGTTGCGTCACAGCATGTTTCGGCTATGAGTGAAATGCAGGACGGCAGTCTGAAGTTACAAGTTCACCTCGTTTCATTACGAGTGGGGACATGCACCAGATGTGTGTTGTTTGTTTGGGAGCGCAGCACGCTCAGGCAGTTCTTGAGGGGGCTGCTTGCGAGCACTGTGAGCATCTCCCGCTGAGAACACTACGTTCCAGCTGAGCTCTCTTTGAGGAGAGTTCCTTGGGGCTCAGGTCCCGCTGCCCCACACATTTTAACACCACAAACTTCCACCTATAGTAACACTGTAGGTATGAGAAAATACAGTTATGGGGCGGTGCCCAGGGTGGAAGAGACGCTTGCGAGCCATCTTTCCCCCCAGGCTGCATCACCCCCTAAAAGCCCTGACACTGCGCACCAAACCGTTAAGAGCAACATCTACTTTGGTGGGCAAAGCGTACTCAGCAGCGGGTCAGGTGGTGTGTATGCCTGCATACTATGTCTATTTTGCAGGCATACCAAGCCGACCTGATGAAAGACCTGGGTGAAAGTGAGGAAGTGGGAGATGACGTAATTCATGAGTTGCGTCAGTCAGCTTATTTAGCTCTCCGCTCCACCAAGGAGATGGGCAAACCAGTCAATGGCAGCCCTGGTGGCCGCAGAGAGACATCTGTGGCTCAGTATCATAGAGATAAAGGCAACGCGGATCTAACGACCATCATTGTTGCTAAGAGGGCTTTGTTGAAGAAATCCATGAAAAGCCATGAAAAGCGTCAGGATTCTGAGGGTGGTGCCCTCTGAAGACAGATGGCATTCACAGCATTACACGGTGCCTGTCTTCCTTTGGTGCCCTCAGGGGGGTGCTCTGCCAACCCCATCACAATGCCAGGGCGCAGAGGGTCCCTATAAGTTATCCAAGGGTGGCTTGCGCTCTCTGAGGAGAGTTTTATTACAGTAAAGCCAGTCGTTCCTTGCCAGTGTGCTGCTTCAGGGCACTGTGCTGACTGCCCAAAGTATACCAGAGGCCAGTCTTGAGAGAGGCCATCATGTACTTGTTTGATCCGACAACATATTGGTGGTCTCATATATAAATCATTGGGGGGGTCTGAGGTCACGCCCGTTATACAAACTGGCACATCAGATTCTCCTGTGGGCCCAAGGGAAACTGCATTCCATCAGGGCAGTTTCCATCCCAGGGTATCTAAATCAGGGAACAGACATCCTGTCGAGACAGGGGCCGAAACCTGGGGAATGGGAGAATTTCTATGGGAGAATTTCGGTTGAGCCGAAGTGGACCTGTACGCATTTCCCCCGATTTCTATGCTTCCAGGAGTTGTAGATACAGTTTTTCACGGGACGGGGTCCGCCTGTTGCTAGTAACCCCATTCTGGCCGGGTTAACTGCCCGGTGGGTGCAGTGCTGGACTTCCTGTATGAAAGATTTTCCACAGGGTTATCCTCCTCCACAATAAAGGTGTATGTGGCAAAAGTCAGAACAACTGTTCATTTGTTTCGGATCACCAAGGAAAGGTTACCCTGCATCTAAGCAGAGGATGAGCAAGTGGGTGGTCAAGGCCATTTCACTTGCTTATGAGTCGGCTGGTCAGCCTTCACCTTTGGCTGTATGAGCCCACTCGACTAGGAGTATGGCTGCTTCTAAAGCATTACAGTCAGGAGTTTCTCTCCAGGATGTATGCGATGAGGCAGGCTGGTCCTTGCCGCATACATTTGTGAGGTTTTATGAACTTGACCTTGGCTCCACTCCAGGGGCGCAGGTGTTATCTTCTTAGTGTACACAACGACTTGCTTCAGGTATATCAGAAGCTGAATGTGTATGTTCTTGGGAAGGCTTTATAGTTTCCTGGTCAGTGACGTTACCGTCACAGCATTGGAGTGATTTCATACTTGCTTCATGACACAATCACGCAGAGGTGTTTCCACAGTGTTTCAACACAGGGTCTCGTTCTCTATTCAGGGAACTAAGGTTACATACGTAACCAAGATGTTTTTAGAGTGTATGCTGCATGGAGATAGAACAGGTATAGTTTAGTTTAATTACAGTTATGATGTTGTCATCTTGCTTTTATCCACTAATAGTACAAGCCTGTTGTAGCAGACCCCGTCTGAATGATGGCCAAAACTTTATTGATGAGTTTTAGGAAGTTTATTGGGCATCACACAAAAGATAAAGCATCCATTTTCACTCCAGAAAATCACAGAAAGAGCTGGATAAAATGCAGTACAAGAAGTGCTCATTAAAGTCTTATCCATAAACTCTTAAAAAATTACACGAATTGTACACCCGTTACAACTAACAGTACACAAATATATACAGACCTTATGCCTTTTCCGGGGGTGCTTAATAAACTGGTAAACTTTTAATCCTTAAACAACTTCAATGAATGCAATAAAGTGTGCGCTCTCCCTTTCATTAATACCGTAAACACTATGGCACCGGAGATTATAAGCTGGATCATGAAAAGTTTGTATTGATCCATCCTTGAGTAACAACTTTTTAGCAAAACCTGTTTTCTATTGTCCATTTGTATTGACCCTCGTTCACAAAGCAGTCTGGTGTAAAATGATTCACGCAGACATAAACAAATTCAGGTACATGAGGATGCATTCTCTTCAAAAATAAAATGAATCTACTGCATCTTCAGCGGCTCTGATGTCAGGAATACATGAAGACCTATGTTCACTCTTACATCCAACAACAAAACACCTGAGAATTGCATATGAGACATTGTTGTCACTACTCATTTTCAGTCTCTCGCGTGCTCCTTTTTCTACACGTTCATCAAACAGCTGTGGTAAGTCGGATCAGTCTACAAATACGGTGAGTAATATCATCCTCTCCTTTTATTGTTACGTGCTCTGCCTGTCACATGCATAGTATAGCTTTCTCTGTCAGTGATGAGGGATTTACATGACATAAATGTAGGGAAATAGTCAGGCAGACAGAGAAAATCTCAGAATTAGAGACATGCATCCAAACTTTAATTGAGGATAGTAAGAATACAAGTGCTTTAGATACTGTTTTGGATACTGTTTTCTAGCTCTGTACATTGTTCGGTTCCGGCTGTAGAGCCCGCGCAGCAGGGCAATTGGGTGATGGTGAGGCGCCCTAGCCGCGGAAAACACCACTCTTCCGTTTCCAATAAGAATATCAAACAGGTTCTCCCCAGTCAGTGACGCACCCACTGAGAATCCTGTTGCCGATTCTATTACACGGAACGTGAAAATAGAGACACCAGCCACCATACAGGTGCTGGTCATATAATTAGAATATCATCAAAAAGTTGATTTATTTCACTAATTCCATTCAAAAAGTGAAATCTTTATATTATATTCATTCATTACACACAGACTGATATATTTCAAATGTTTATTTCCTTTAATTTTGATGATTATAACTGACAACTAAGGAAAATCCCAAATTCAGTATCTCAGAAAATTAGAATATTGTGAAAAGGTTCAATATTGAAGACACCTGGTGCCACACTCTAATCAGCTAATTAACTCAAAACACCTGCAAAGGCCTTTAAATGGTCTCTCAGTCTAGTTCTGTAGGCTACACAATCATGGGGAAGACTGCTGACTTGACAGTTGTCCAAAAGACGACCATTGACACCTTGCGCAAGGAGGGCAAGACACAAAAGGTCATTGCAAAAGAGGCTGGCTGTTCACAGAGCTCAGCCATATACCAGGAAGTTTTAGAGCACTTCATGCTTCCTGCTGCTGACCAACTTTATGGAGATGCAGATTTCATTTTCCAACAGGACTTGTCACCTGCACACAGTGCCAAAGCTACCAGTACCTGGTTTAAGGACCACGGTATCCCTGTTCTTAATTGGCCAGCAAACTCGCCTGACCTTAACCCCATAGAAAATCTATGGGGTATTGTGAAAAGGAAGATGCGATCTGCCAGACCCAACAATGCAGAAGAGCTGAAGGCCACTATCAGAGCAACCTGGGCTCTCATAACACCTGAGCAGTGCCACAGACTGATCGACTCCATGCCACGCCGCATTACTGCAGTAATTCAGGCAAAAGGAGCCCCAACTAAGTATTGAGTGCTGTACATGCTCATACTTTTCATGTTCATACTTTTCAGTTGGCCAAGATTTCTAAAAATCCTTTCTTTGTATTCGTCTTAAGTAATATTCTAATTTTCTGAAATACTGAATTTGGGATTTTCCTTAGGTGTCAGTTATAATCATCAAAATTAAAAGAAATAAACATTTGAAATATATCAGTCTGTGTGTTATGAATTAATATAATATACTAGTTTCACTTTTTTAATGGAATTAGTGAAATAAATCAGCTTTTTGATGATATTCTAATTATATGACCAGCACCTGTAGTCACATGTTTGCCCGGAGCCAGAGTGCCTGACATCAAAGCAAATTTAAAAGAGAAAATGGTGGCCAGACAGCTCGTTCAGGGTGAGGTCTATGCTAACACGGTAGAATCTGTCAGCAGTCATCAGCGGAGCCTGTGCAAAGTGATGTTACTTTGCCCAGAGTCTGCAAACGGCTTGTTCTGAGACACTGCTTAAGATTTATGGGGATTCAAAAATGAAGAGTGGGTGGATTTTTATCATTATAGGGTGGTTGTACACACACTGCTGACACACATTTATGTCCAAACTCCAGGCAGAAGTGTATTTTGCATATTAGGTATAGTTCACAAAAAAATATATATATTCTGTTATAATTTATTCATCCTCATGTCAGAAAGGACAATATTTTGAGTGCCTCAGGCTGCATCCAAATTTGCATTCTTCCCTACTAAATAGTACGTGAAAAGAGTATGTTTAAATTCTTCATAAAACAGTAGGCAAACCCGAATGACTTACTACTTCCGACAACTTTCTGAAGAGTGCATCTGATGGACACTACTAAGAATTTGTGAATGGCAGTGAAATGACACAACTGATTCTGGTAGGTCACATGACAATGAGAACATGATGAATGTAGAACATCCGGATTATATTCCTACTATACACGTTAATACTAAATAGAACATACTTATAACAGTTGCAAAGTAATTACTTATTCAGAAGAAGTACTGTACCTGCACTTAGATGTGAATATTTTTGTACACCACATAATTTAATATTTTAACATAATAATATCTTCAATATTGTACAATAAATGCAGATGCCTGCAGTACAACCACAGGCATCCTGGAGGTTGAGAACCCCTGGTATAGCCTGAATGCACGGTTGCTTTCTGTAATGCATAATGTCTGCAATAAATAAAATGTAAATGCACATTAGTTCAAGTACAGTGAACTAATAAGCTATTGTTTGGCCCAGAGATGATTCCTGACCGCAGCAACACTGAAAACAACCTGTATTTAATTTTGTACTTTTATACATAAACATTATAAATGTGTTTCACTGATCTTTCTAATATATGTGTAATCATGGATATACATCCCTGTACAGATGCAGTGTGTGGGGAATATTTAGTTCAGGGCTGGTATAAACATGCAAATACACAAAGAAACAATGGAAACTGTTACGTTCCTGTGTATATTATAAGTAATTCCTAGTAACTGGAAAAACAAGTTGTACAACAAGACTACACCATGTTGACTCAATTGTACTTGGAATATGCTGGCAGACATGAATTACAGGCATTGATGTGTCTTCAAGAGTCACCTTTCCTGCACTGATTGTGTGCCCTTCCACTCTTTGTTGCTATATTCTTTAAATAAAGTTTCACATTCAGGTAATCAACTAATCAGCACAAGAGGAAGCTGGAATATATAGCTTTCCCTCACCTCTGTCCCACGACAGTTCCACAGCATCCCTCCACCACCCCATCACCTCGCTCTTGGCTGGTTTCTATCCCAGTCAAGGAGGGGGAGTACTCTGGGTTCGGGCCCAATTCTGAGCTCGTAGCCCTCCCCCGGACAGCACGCCAAATAAGCATAAATTACTATATCTGATTTCTTGTACGTGTAAATTTGTGAATATCTTCAAAAGATTCAACATGATATTATAAGGTACTGCCAGTTCTGCTTACTTTAACTGATTACCTAAATTTTTAACTTATACAGGTTTACAGTGCAGTAAAAACAGTAATAGTGAGAAATATTATTACAATTCAAAACATTTGTACACATTTTAATACATTTTAAAATACATTGTATTTTTGTGATAGTGAAGCCAATTTTTCAACATCATTACTTCAGTCTTTCATGAATCATTCTAATGCTGATTTGGTGCTCAACACTTAATGTCGAAAAAAGTCTTTACTGTCACTTTTGATCCATTTAATGTATCTTTGCTGAATAAAAGTATTAATTTCTTTAAAAAAATATATCTCACTGACCCCAAACTTTTGAATGATAAATGTTACATTTAGTCACCTATGTGGCAAGTGACCTCTCAGAATATGAAAATGCCTCTTTTTGTGATTCATCCCAGCACTGATGCTGCCCAGGGAATAAAAAGTGACATATGGGGCATCTCTTGAATTTTGACACCTAAAAAGACAGACTCAGGGGAAATGGCCAGAAAAACTCTCCCATGCTGTGGCACTGAACCTGGTATGACTTTAGTCCCTAAGGTGGAACACTGTGACAGGTGGGTTGTTTCTGTAGCTTGTCTCCAGGGCTGTAATCTGGGGATATGCGTACGAGAGCACACCAAGACAAGATCAGATGTAGGGAGTGTGAAAGACCAACAGCGAGGAAAAGAGAGAAAAGAGAAAAAGGCAGCCAGGCAGAAATGGAATTTTCCCCTGTGAACGCACACATCAGTTTTCCTGCACCACACGCATGTATTTATCCGTGTGCGTTTTGTTGTTGTTGTTGTTGTTGTTGCTCGGTTCCTGTTTGGGCAGTTTTTGTTTTGCATTAAGCAATTACAGAGCACTAAGGGCCATATTTTAATGATCTAAGCACATGACGCAGGTGCACTTAGGTCGTGTCCAAATCCATTTGTTTGCTAGTTTAACGACGGGAAAAAAAAGGCTGACGCATCAGGCACATGGTCCAAAAGGGTTGTATCTTGTCTCTTAATGAATCATGGGTTTGTTTTGGGTGTATGCTAATAAACCAATCAGAGTGTCATCTCCCAGGTGTGCTTGCACTATGGCAGATTGCTATTTACATGACGGAATATAGACACCCTCCATAAGTCAGTTTAAATACATGTGTGTATTGCCATGATTGGTCAAATAATTAGAAAATAGATCTTCTGCTGAAATATTCCTATAAATATATTTCCCTTAAATGTGCATTCTAAATAATAAATAAATGTTTTCCCCAACTAACTTGCCGCAGTCCAGTGCTCGTCTTTTTATTAAGTGTTTCATACCTGTTGAATTTACATTTTTAAATGGTAATTGAGCTCCCTTACGAAAATTAACCATGTTTTTTTTCTTTTTTTTCTTTTTTAAAGTAGTAAGTACTTGTAGTAAAACCACAAGTAAGTACTTGTAGTAAAATCATGGTTAATTTTCATAAGAGCAGTATTTAAAAAGATGAATGAATGTGCCTTAAGTGCCTTAAAGAAATGTAATGTGTTAAGTAATCTTGACAACATGACTGCTTTGAATAATAATTATGAATTTTGACAAATGTTGTGAATTGCATACAGTGAAATGATTTTCAATGGAAAATAATGCAGAATAATGACTAATAATGAATAAATATGTTCATTCTGATCTCATTCATCAAGTCTCTCACACACTGCAGAATTGCCGTTACACAGCTTTCTCTAAAAATAAATTCTGTACACAGCAACCATCTCTTCTCCCGTCTCTGAAAATGTCCGAATTTTGAAATTATCCCACGGATGCTTATTTTAAGAGGCCTTTATTCAACTAGGTGTTAACATCACATTGAAAATATACATAACCGGAAGAATCAATGCACTGCTTCGACGAGCACTCACAGTAATCTATTCCACTGTGATGAAGGTCTATTTCATTCGTCATTACTGCAAATAGGTAATTCTGACACATGCAATGACTATCCATTATGACGTGTATGCATTTTTATCTTCATGTACACACAATAATAATCTTTTACATTGTAAACCTTTTATTTTTAATATTTGGCATGTTTGTATGCTGCTGCGCTTCCCCGTATGTGTAGCAAGCAGAGTGTACACGCGTTGTGCACCCGCCTATAGGCGCATATTACTAACGCACCCTTTAAATAACAACAACAAAAATGCGCCATTGACTTTAGACCAGGTTTTTGTTGGTCAATGGCGAGTTGACTCAAAATAGCAATACGCCAACAATGCAACTGAACAAACCTCACTTTCAGATCATGGGCGCACAGATGGGCGTGAGTGCATTTGCTATTTAAACAACGTGGGCTCTGGAAGTGAATAAAACAACTGCGTCGGGCTGAAACCAACAAAAAACACTTGCATCGCACCTGGCATCACATTGCACCGGGTATATGATAGGGCCCAAAATGATTAAGCGGAGGATCTTCTAATGCACAATTGTGCATGGTGATGTTCAAACCAACAAATGAATTTAAACTGAAATAGGTCAGGTCACTGGATTAAGATTATTGACGTTCTTTATCCCACCATCTATGTGTGCTGGTTGTTAAAAACACACACATCCAAAAGATTTGCAGATAAATAAAATATGCAAAAACAAAAATATGCCATTTTAAATGCAACAAAAATGCTTATATAAACACAATCACGCCAAAACTACTAGAACCACTGTGTTTCATTCATGGTGGTGAGCCATTCCCACTGGGTACAATCAGACCTGACAGAACACTGACTAAACACGGTCCAGGGCCACACAGACAAAGGCAGCCAATTCATATTTATGAGAGAAAACCCACTGAGAATCATAACATTAAACATAAATCCAAAGCCCAGAACACACTCTAGCACAGCCTTACTTCATCAGTTTCTCTCCAAGATGTTGACTCTAGATCAGTTGTCCACTTCAATACATAACCTAATGAGATCAGAAAGAAAATTATGAAAGTTGATTCCATATGAGCTGATATGTATTATAAATGACCTGGAATTAGTATGACCAAGATATATGAACAAAACAAAATCACAACCAGGGAAATGCAGTATTGACATATATCACATTTAGATATTTTCTAATGAACCCTTTAGAACATACACATATTGGGGATTATCAGAAGCAGAAGACAACATAGATTGGTAAACTTATAGTGGTGAACAGGCGACTACGCAAAAATGATTGTCGTGTTTCCATTTGTTTAAATAGTAAAAGAAAAATGGCAATAGCATTTCCACGCCATTCCAAGACAGGAAAAAAATTATAGAGATGGATTACGGTCCTACGGTAGGAGAGAAAGATGTAAAATTTACCATCAACCATTATATTGGAAACACCCTCACAGCAAGTTTTTGCAACGCTATCTTTCTATGAAACAATAGGATAGTTAACTCACTTCCATTCTCAAAAAGCAGACGTCAAGTAATTTTTGAACGACGTTTGTGGCAAAATCATTCATGCAACTCTGCGCTCGAATGATGTCAGCCGTATTGCGTCATTTCATCTTATTCCAGCGTTCACTTTTCGAACCTGTACGCGTCCTCCTCTTTCATGCGGGCGCGCGACTCTACAAGTCCCCGTTACGCATAATCCAACCAGGCACCAGCGGGAAAGAATGTGGAAGTAATCTGAACACATCGCGTCGCAAAATGTCACCACACGAAACCAGCAGTAATAAATTCACAGCTAGTCTGAGACATCCCACTTATTAAACTGACATCACCAATTAATCATCAATTTTAATTCGATCAAGACAAATATTCCTCAGCAACTACAATGAACGTGACCCATTCTCATAAATCTGTCTCTACAAATCACTGAATCTGACACATAAAGCTGGATTTCTTAGAGCAAAGACGCCACATGTAAATGCCAAAAAAGAGAATTCATTTAACAATATTTGACATTGACAGTAAATTGCGAACAATTAAGGACAGACTTGCGTAAGGTTACACTATATTTCATGAAAATGTTTGACTTTATGTGTTTTTACTGATTAATAAGACGCATAATAGATGTAGAGCGATGCGCAGAGGAAACATTAAAGTTCTGTTACACATCACAAGGCTTTATTTCAATACAATCTGTGAGGTTCATATCCAACTACATACAGTAATAGCAAAATCACCAGCAATACCATTCATTAAAATAAGCTTTTATAACATTTACCAGATGTGTTGCCTTAACCTGCGCGCAGGATCATTGCCAAACAAAGGAAAGCCAAATAGAGCAATTATTAGTAATGGCTTAAATCTATTTTTTTTTTTAACTTACACTCTCGTAACTGTGAATACTTCAACCAGACTTCTTTTTTAAAATACTTATTTTTAAGCTCGGGAAAATACAGTTGTTAAAGAAATACGTGATACTTCGCAGTGAGAATAAAGGTATAGGGTTATATTCATTTAAAACGAATTAAATAAATAGACACCAGTGTTTTCTCGCATGTAAAATAAATGTTATTTATGATTAACTCACCCATTAAGAAATCGTCTGTCTTCTCTGACCTGCCGGCATTCTTGCGTTTCTCCTCTCCTATTCTTTCACTTTCATTGATGACGAATTCCTCAAGAACGCAAGCCCGTGGCAGGACTAGGATCGTGGTCATTCAGACTGAAGCGCGGAAAGAGAGAGAGAGCGAAAGAGAGAGAGAGAGAAAGATCGTCGTCACTGCCTGCAACCAGCCGCACACCAAACCACGCGCGAGGATCTACAGGCTGTCTGTTAATGCAGCTGCGCTCTGGCGCGCGGCCAACGATAGCAAGGGTGGAGGCCAGCCAGCGTTTATCAGTAAAACATCTCTTAGTATTCTACGGTCCGGTTTAATTACTCTGAACGTGCAATTAATGAACGACTGAGCACTTTTCTCATCATCCATAAAACTGAAAGACACGCACAGATATTGTTTCAGAAAGTAGTCTTATAGTGCATGCAGTATAAATTCAGTGCCAAAAGTTAATAGAAGTTAACCAGAAGTTCAATTGGTCAGTTTTGTAAATGTCACTTCTTCACGAACCACTTTACAAAGGCCTAGTGCGTCTTAGTCTACTATACAGGCTACATGCCTTGAAATGATTACAAAGTATACAGGTGCATCTCAATAAATTAGAATATCATGAAAAAGTTTTTTTTTTCTGTAATTTAATTTAAAAAGTAAAACTTAAATATATTCTAGATTTATTAGACAAAGTAAAATATTTCCAGACTTTTTTGTTTTCATTTTGATGATTACAGCTTGCTGCTCATCAAAATAAATAAAAAAATCAGTATCTCAAATTATTAGAATATTTAATTTCAAGTTCTATTAAATTACCATTCTCAGGGTATAAATACTGGGTTTATGTCAGTAATCTCAACAGCAGTCATGGGGAAGTCTGCTGACTTGACAGTTGTCCAGAAGAGGATCATCAAGACCCTCTGCAATGAGGGTAAGCCACAGAGGGTCATTGCTGAAAGAGTTGGCTGTTCGCAGAGTGCTGTGCCAAAGCATATTCATGGAAAGTTGACTGGAAGGAAAAAGTGTGGTAGGAAAAGGTGTACAAGTGAAAGGAATGACTGCAGGCTTGAGAAGTTTGTCAGGTGAAGCCTATTTAAGAACTTAAGAAAGCTTCAAAAGGAGTGGACTGAAGCTGGAGTCAGTGCATCAAGAGCCACCACACACAGACGTCTTCAGGAAATGGGCGACAACTGTCACATTCCACGTACCAAGCCACTTCTGAACCAAAGACAACGTCAGAAGCGTCTTACCTGGGCTAAGGAGAAGAAGAGCTGGACTGTTGCTCAGTGGTCCAAAGTCTTCCTTTCAGATGAAAGTAAATTTTGCATTTCATTTGGAAATCAAGGACCCAGAGTCTAGAGGAAGATTGGAGAGGCACAGAAACCATGTTGCTTGAAGTCCAGTGTGAAGTTTCCACAGTCAGTGATGATTTGGGCTGCCATGTCATCTGCTGGTGTTGGTCCACTGTGTTTTCTGAAGTCCACAGTCAACGCAGCCATCTACCAGGAAGTTTTAGAGCACTTCATGCTTCCTTCTGCTGACAAGCTTTATGGAGATGTTGATTTCATTTTCCAACAGGCTTTGGCACCTGCCCACACTGCCTAAGGCACCAAAAGCTGGTTCAATGACCATGGTGTTACTGTGCTTGATTGGCCAGCAAACTCACCTGACCTGAACCCCATAGAGAATCTATGGGATATTCTCAAGAGGAAGATGAAAGACACCAGACCCAACAATGCAGAAGAGCTGAAGGCCGTTATCAAAGCAACCTGGGTTTCCATTACACCTGAGCAGTGCCACAGGCTGATCACCTCCATACCACGCCGCATTGATGCAGTAATTCATGCAAAAGGAGCCCCAACCAAGTATTGAGTGCATAGAAATGAACATACTTTTACATTTCTGTTTAAAATATCCTTTTTTATTGATCTTATGAAATATTCAAATTTATTGAGATAGTGATTGGTGGTGAGCCAAAATCATCACGATTAAAAGAACCAAGGACTTAAAGTACTTCAGTATGTGTTCAATGAATTTATTTAATACATGAGTTCCACAATGTGAGTTGAATTACTGAAATAAGTTAAGTTTTCCACGACATTCTAATTTATTGAGATGCACCTGTACATATGTATTTGTGCATACTGTTGCATTGTAGCCTACTTTAAATAACTTATAGTGATTACACACACAATAGACTAACTGTTATCTATTTGAATATATTTTAATAAAACAAGAAACCATTACTAATAATTGAACACCAGATCAGCATATTAGAGTGATTTCTGAAGGATCATTTGACTCTGAAGACTGGAGTACTTAATTATTCTTATATAATTATGAACCCTATATAATTATGAACAATTAAGTACATATGTAAATCTTACATTTTCACACACACATTTTTATCTATGTATATATGCATTTTTTATGGTGGTAACAATCTGCCCTATTGGTCGAGTATACATTAATTAAAAACAGGGTTAAATTATACTGCTGAGGGTTTGGAGTGATTAAAAAGATGAAACAGACAAAGTTGTGAAATGAATAAATAATGTGTATTTATAATTTCCACATGGAACTTAAAACACAATAAAACTAGAAAAAGTTAGGCTGTTAAAAGCGTGGAGTCCATTTGCACCATATCATAAAACAGTCCATAAGAATCATAGCGTGCTGCAAGTCCCAATGTGAAAGTGTCCACCGGTTTATTATTCAAAGTGATAATCCAATAAAAAAGTGATGTGGTTTGCTGGAAAGGTAAGTCCATAAAATGTAATTCCACAGTCCAACTGGCTGGTCATTTTGACAGTGACCTTCCCTGCATTCCATTCGGAAGGGCTCATTCCTATGCCCTAATCCCTTCAAAGGGTTTACCCTCCGGAGTGAGAGCTTCGAAGGGATGAAGGGTGTAGGGAACAAAAAAAGTCTTCTTTTGGAACGCACTTCTGGTCATCTTAACGAGACAATCAAGGAGGAGTAGATTGTGCAAGCTGCGCCCTTTGTTTAACGTTAGTTTATTTATTTATTTAGGTTTATTGCACCATATTGTGTCTATGTATTTTAAACATTTGGACTGATAAAGGGAGTTGTAAAGTATTTTTGTTGAAGTACAATGACGTTTTGACCATAATAATGCATATAAATATTACAGTAGAATAGAAAAATACTATATATACATTTATATGTAAAATTAAACTCCGAGCCTCCTGTACCTATTCTGTGACATCAAACAACTTCCCTGCACAAAGGATCATGGGGGCCCGAAGTGTCCATCAGTTGTACCCTTCGAAATTCTTCATTCCGAAGGGCCCTTTGAAGTGGCCAGTTTTGAGCACTTCTGTTTGGATCGACCCTTCAATATGGCGGTCATGATTGTTTTCACTCTGAAGTGACCTTCGGAGGGCGATATATCCTGTTAGGAATGCACCGCCTGTTTGTTTGCCATGCTCTCTCCTTTTTGCTGGTCTACTTCCTGATTCCTGTCATGTGATAACTCACATGACAGGCAGACCCATACACATTTAAAGGTGCCCTAGAACTTTTTTAAAAAAGAGGTAATAAGTCTAAGGTGTCCCCTGAATGTGTCTGTTAAGTTTCAGCTCAAAATACCCCATAGATTTTTTTTTTAATTCATTTTTTTTAACTGCCTATTTGGGGCATAATTAGAAATGAGCCGATTCAGGGTGTGTGGCCCTTTAAATCTGGTGCTCCGTGCCCCAAGAGCTCGCGCTTGCCTTAAACAACATAAAAAAAGTTCAAACAATATAACCCTCAAAATGGATCATTACAAAGTGTTTGTCATGCAGCATGTCTAATCGCATAAGTACAGTGTTTATTTTGATGTTTACATTTGATTCTGAATGAGTTTGAGGCTATGCTCCGTGGCTAAAGCTAACATTACACTGTTGGAGAGATTTATAAAGAATGAAGTTGTGTTTATGAATTATACAGACTGCAAGTGTTTAATAATGAAAATAACGACGACTCTTGTCTCCGTTAATACAGTAATAAACGATGGTAACTTTAACCACATTTAACAGTACATTAGCAACATGCTAACAAAACATTTAGAAAGACAATTCACAAACATCACTAAAAATATCATGTTATCATGAATCATGCCATTTATTATTGCTCCATCTGCCATTTTTTGCTATTGTCCTTGCTTGCTTACCTAGTCTGTTGATTCAGCTCTGCACAGATCCAGACGTTCTGCCCTTGTTGTCTAATGCCTTTCATAATGTTGGGAACATGGGCTGGCATATGCAAATGTTGGGGGCGTACACCCAGACTGTTACGTAACAGTCTGTGTTATGTTGAGATTCGCCAGTTCTTCGGAGGTCTTTAAACAAATGAGATTTATATAAACAATGGAGTTTGAGACTCACTATGTGTCATTTCCATGTACTGAACTCTTGTTGATTAACTATGCCGAGGTAAATTCAATTTTTGAATCTAGGGCACCTTTAAAAAGGCACATAAATCAGATAAGAGGAATAAAATGGACTAAAATGACTAAGACCACATGTAAACCTATTAAAACTCTAATATATATAAAATCATTATAATATATAGAGTGGTTAAAACATGTGACTTGTGTGACAGTGACAATGACATTGAAGACATAAAATGTGTCTTTCATCACAATCCCCCTAAAAATCTGTGACTAACATATAGCTGTCATCACACTTAAATATCTGTGATTATGTGATCTCTCTTCACTAAGACCAAACAGCTGCAGTGAGCTATCTGTGGTTATTTCACTTAGAATCAACCCTTACCAGGCTTTTATCTTTCATGATGTTACTATCCTTTGTCAGTTGCAGACTCACTGGCAGTGTTCTGCACGGAGCACTACCCGCACACAGCTGTTCACAGTTGCACACTTCATTTCTCTGTGTCTCATCAGAACGCTCACCGGTCCAGTGAAATCATAACATAAAATGCAACTAAATCTCTCATCTTAACTGATCTACATCTACTGATAAACAAATGGCATTTGTTTATTAAAGCAAAATTGTCAATCAAGCGAGGTTAAAACTGCTGTGATATTCCCGTGAGCCACATCAATTTATGCTAAGGTAGTGGACTGAGCTTCATTAAGACTTCTCCTTCACCCCTTAAACTATCACTAAATTACAAATCTTGTGATAGTTTTTGCAAGACAATAAGTACATTTTATCTAATGCTTTTGATTTTATTTAAAAGACACCTAAACTAAAATGTGAATTTATACCAGCCGATGCATAAATCTAAAAAATGTGTCCAGGTTTCATTTAACCCTACAAATCAAATGAGAAAGAAAGAAAAAGAATTAGGGCTTGCATAAAGAAACTGAAGACAATAAGATATATATATTTTTTATATCTACAAAATTAATGTACCTCACCTTGTTCTCAGTGAAGATTAATTACTCGAATACTATATTTGGGGGGGTTTATGAGGTTCACCCAAAAGCATTCACGCCTCTATACGGACTGGAGCGTCTGCTCTCTTATGGTGTATGACTAATCGTACCTAACAAAACACCTTTTCAAAGAGGCAATTATGAAAGACTGCATGGTGCTGTGTGGAGCAGAATACGATTAGATGAGATCTGCAGTTGTGCATTTTGGCACCATCCCAGTGCTGAGTGCTACGTGTTAAATTATACAAACCCAGCATGGTTCCTACGAATGACTTCGTTGTGCTTCTGACATATCATTTGTGACAACAGCGGGGACCTGAGCTTCACCCTAAAGCCCAGCTAGGACAGATCGGCCGAATGCACAGAAACCAAATGGAGCTCCACAAGGGTTGGAGGGCAAGAGGAGAAGGGCAATAAAATATCCAGTCTATTATATGAATGAAAATTATGGGATTTGAAGGTCAGATCCAACTCAAATGTCTCAAGTATAATCATAATAGCCAAAACTCATTAATGGGTCCTCTGGGGTTAGAGAGAACTGAAATAGACCATATAATGGTCCGGGAAGTTTAGTGGAAAAAATCTCATCCTTAGAAGAGCATAAAAGCACAACTCCTACCTTTAGTACTGTTCCTTTAGTATTGCCCTCCATCAGCACCTCCTATGTGCATTAGTGTCTGTCTAAGTGGCCTTTATGCGAGATGATGAGTGCAGACCCCTAGAGGAAAGAAATTTTCCCTTCTCTCACCCAGGCCACCGGCAAGTCTAACAGGCCTCACAGGAGCATCTCCCAAACACACACACAAAGTGCAATCAAAATAGCTGAAAGGTAATCCAGCCTCCCTCCCCAACTCTGCCAGCAGACAGGATCATTAGACTACTCAACAATGATGAGGGATATTTGAGGCACATTTCCCCCACTTTCAGGAAATATACCTTTGGAGAATGTCAAACGACGACTCCTGCTTCCCACACTCACATATGTCCCACCTGCTGCAATCATTAAGGGTTTTTTGTAGAAAAAAGACATAGAGAAGCAAGTGTGGTGATCATAACCTCATCTACTGGGTCTTCCTTTCATATATATCTCACTATAGAGCTTCTTTGAGCAGACCTTCTTAAACAAAAAACATGTTAAGCCTTGTGGGGAAAATGTTGTGGGTTGTCAGTAATAGAAAAAAAGTTCACACATTATGGGACCGCTTTGTTCACCCCAAGGGAATGTAAAGATAGCCTAGATTTGATGACAGATAATGGCTTGTAAAAAACATCCATTTAAAAAAAAAAAAAAAAAAAAAAACACATCAGTTGTTGCTGCTAAGAGTGGCCCAACCAGTTATAAGGCAAGCACTTTTTCACACAGGGCCATGTGGGTTTGGATTTTGTTTTCCCTTCTTAATAAAAACCTTAATTTAAAAACTGCATGTTGTGTTTACTTGTGAGATCTTTGATTCATATTTAAATTTGTTTGATGATCTGAAACATTAAAGTGTGACAAACATGCAAAAAACTAAAAAATCAGGAAGTGGGCAAGCATTTATTTACACTTTTTATATATATATATACACACACACACAGACACACACAGGTGCTGGTCATATAATTAGAATATCATCAAAAAGTTGATTTATTTCACTAATTTCATTCAAAAAGTGAAACTAGTATATTATATTCATTCATTACACACAAACTGATATATTTAAAATGTTTATTTCTTTTAATTTTGATGATTATATCTGGCAACTAATGAAAATCCCAATACAAAGAAAGGATTTTTAGAAATCTTGGTCAACTGAAAAGTATGAACATGAAAAGTATGAGCATGTACAGCACTCAATACTTAGTTGGGGCTCCTTTTGTCTGAATTACTGCAGCAATGCAGCGTGGCATGGAGTCGGATAGTGGATAGTGGCCTTCAGCTCTTCTGCATTGATGGGTCTGGCATATCGCATCTTCCTCTTCACAATACCCCATAGATTTTCTATGGGGTTAAGGTCAGGCGAGCTTGCTGGCCAATTAAGAACAGGGATACCATGGTCCTTAAACCAGGTACTGGTAGCTTTGGCACTGTGTGCAGGTGACAAGTCCTGTTGGAAAATGAAATCTGCATCTCCATAAAGTTGGTCAGCAGCAGGAAGCATGAAGTGCTCTAAAACTTCCTGGTATACGGCTGTGTTGACCTTTGACCTCAGAAAACACAGTGGACCAACACCAGCAGATGACATGGCACCCCAAACCATCACTGACTGTGGAAACTTTACACTGGACCTCAAGCAACGTGGATTGTGTGCCTCTCCTCTCTTCCTCCAGACTCTGGGACCCTGATTTCCATAGGAAATGCAAAATTCACTTTCATCAGAGAACATAACTTAGGACCAATCAGCAGCAGTCCAGTCTTTTTTGTCTTTAGCCCAGGCGAGACGCTTCTGACGTTGTCTGTTGTTCAACAGTGGCTTGACACAAGGAATGCGATCTGAAACCCATGTCTTGCATACATCTGTGCGTAGTGGTTCTTGAAGCACTGACTCCAGCTGCAGTCCACTCTTTGTGAATCTCCTCCACATTTTTGAAATGGGTTTTGTTTCACAATCCTCTCCAGGTTGCGGTTATCCCTATTGCTTGTACACATTTTTCGACCACATTTTTTCCTTCCCTTCGCCTCTCTATTAATGTGCTTGGACACAGAGCTCTGTGAACAGCCATATATATTGTCTGTGAAAGGTGTAGGACCATAAAATGTTCATCTAATCATTATATTCAGTCTGAATTAAATAATACAATGTCCTACCTGCCTGTCAACATTTGATTTTACATACCCTTGTGCGCCCTGTTCGTGCAGACATCATAAGTCATCAGCACGTTTCATTCCATGCAGAGTTTTTGAAGACAAATGTCAGTAATACATTGCAAACAAACAGCAGCCACCGTAACTAAGAGATGGCAACCATGACATTCTAACCGGAGCTGTTCACGTTCTCAGACTCGGAATTATGTGTTTCCATGTCAACAGTATCAACACTAAAATGAATCTGCAACAGTCAGATACAAGTTGTTTACGTTCATTATTATTATATGTGCTTGAAACATGAGGTAGTTTCATGGTGACTCTTGTGACACTCTGTTGAGAGCAGCTGTGTGCCTTCATGTGTTTTAGAGGAGGTGTGGCTTTAAAGATGCTCTGAAGGCAGGGTGGGATGTTAAGATTTGAAAGCTAAATCGCTATTGCTAGCCTCTGCAAAAATGTCCTATTTCACCTTTAATTTTACATAACTTAGATAAGTAGATTTTACTTTATTCCATACTTGTGAAATTTGCAAAAACTGAAAAAACAAACAAAAAAAAAACTGAAAAAAATTAAGTACATTTTACACTTTTTTTCAGTGTATGCAATGTTAAACATTTACAATTTTTCACTGTATATGGTAAGGCAACTTACAGTTGACCAGTTACATTTTACTGTAGCATTTTTCCAGTGCTTTTGTGTAAAAATTACAAACATTCTTTACAGTATTCAAAATTGTGTTTTGCAGAAAAAAGAAAATCATACAAGTTTTGGCAAGTCATGAGGGTCAGTAAATGATGACAAAACTGTTATTTTTAGATGAACTATCCCTTTAAGGACAAGTAAACAGTCTTGAACAGTTAGAATGATGGTCCATACTATAATATTTCTCAGCCCAAATTATCGCAAAACTCTACAAAAAGCGAGCAATTGGTTTATGTAAAGGAAGAAAGCAGAAGCTGTCAAAACAGAGTTGTCCTAGAAAAGAGATGACAAGTAATTGAGCACCATTTTCTGTCATTATCCTTATTTTGCATCAGCTTAGTGTAACAAATCATGTTGTTTCAATTAGATGTGCATCTCCGAATGACATCCAAGCATGTCACCTGAGGACACGGCATGTTTATTCTTTAGTCGCTGAGTTAACTGGCATGTTTGTTGTTTTTTTTTTTGTTGTTTTTTTTAAGTCTCAGTGCATACACAGTGCCTGTCATTTCTTTATTAATGTTGCTTTATTTTCCATATAAAACCCTGGACTTGTTTCATGCTCAGCCATGAGAGCAGAGCAGTCGTGCATTGAGGATTGCATTTGGAATCTGAATCAAACCAGAGCTGACTGTTCATGTATAGCTCCTCTTACAGTTTTTTTCGATTGCTAAACGACAGTGAGCACAACTGGAGCTACATGTGCAAAACTCTAACTACAGTCTGCACTACCAACAGTCACCTGAGCTAAACAGTTAACACATGGCTCAAAATAGGCTCAGTGCAGCCAAACACTATGCACAACCCTCACTGAGATAACACACACTGTCACTCAGAACACACTGAGAGTAAAAACACTAGCATCAAACACCAACACAGAAAATACAAACTTTTCATCTTTACATTTTGAACAATTTCAGTGACTTCATACAAAGTAATATTTTCTTCAAAGAAAAGAGTGACATTCTTCCACATGATTTATTTAAATTTTTAGAACATAATTATTTAAGGTAAATGAACATTTTAGCAGTTTGCTTCAATAGTCTGTAGTAATTTACGGAATTACAGTAATGAGTTACATATATATATATATATATATATAAATATATATATATATATATATATATATATATATATGTGTGTGTGTGTGTGTGTGTGTGTGTGTGTGTGTTCACTAACAAGTCTAAAACAAGACACCTGCTTAGCCTTTCAGCTGAAATTGCAATGTTTGAAAGGCACAAGACTGAAATCTATTCTGTTTTGAATGTGTGGTTCACAGTTTTGACAGCAGTGTGTTAGCATTTGAACAAAGTGCTGTAAATCCACAGTGTTGTGCAGGTTGTGGTTAAAGTCATGGGATAATTGTGTAGAGTTTTGAAAACTGTGTTCAAGTAATGAAAAACAGACTAGAGTTTGGTCCACATGAACTGCTGCTGTGCAGACTGTAGTTAGAGTTTTGCACATGTGACTCCAGTTGTGCCCACTGTCGTTTAGCAATCGAAAAAAACTGTAAATGTGGATCTGGGCTCAATTTTACAGTCACTCCTCTAATGATTAGACTAATGATTAGTCAGGTTAGCAGAGAACAGCCTTTTACCAGGCAGCCTAGACTGAGCCTGAAGGGTCAAGATTCATCCTCCTCACAAGTCCCACTGACCCCCAACCCCTTCTTCATGCACAACTGAATAAACCACAACAGGCGAAGCATGAAGACCTAAGTGACACCCCTTTTAAAGGGTCTCCTTACTGATCCTAGTGTTTCCCTGGCTTCAGCGATATGCAATGATTTGTGCTACATAGATCAGAATATACACTATATTGCCAAATGTATAGGGACACCCCTCCAAATCATTGAATCCAGGTGCTCCAATCACTTCCATGGCCACAGGTGTATAAAATCAAGCACCTAGGCATGCAGACTGATTCTACAAACACTTGTGAAAGAATGGGTCACTCTCAGGAGCTCAGTGAATTCAAGCGTGGTACCGTGATAGGTTGCCACCTGTGCAATAAGTCCATTCGTGAAATTTCCTCACTACTAAATTTTCCATGGTCAACTGTTAGTGATATTATAGCAAAGTGGAAGCAGTTGGGAACAACAGCCACTCAGCCACGAAGTAGTAGGACTGCACACCAGTGCACAAAGCAAGGTCCATAAAGACATGGATGAGTGAGTTTGGTGTGGAGGAACTTGACTGGCCTGCACAGAGTCCTGACCTCAACCCGATAGAACACCTTTGGGATGAATTAGAGCAGAGACTATGAGCGAGGCCTTCTTGTCCAACATCAGTGCCTGACCTCACAAATGTGCTTCTAGAAGAATGGTCAAAAATTCCCATATACACACTCCTAAACATTGTGGAAAGCCTTCCCAGAAGAGTTGAAGCTGTTATAGCTGCAAATGGTGGGCCAACTCCATATTAAACCCTACAGATTAAGAATGTCATTAAAGTTCATGTGCATGTAAAGGCAGACATCCCAAAACTTTTGTCAATATAGTGTATCTCACCATGGGCGGAGCTGTTCATCTGTAATTTAATTTAATGTTATTTGAGAACTAGAACCAAGCTGACTGAGCAAGTTGAACTTTTTTTCCTGTTAATATGCCAGGTGGTGAGGAATAATAAAAAAAATAATAATTGTCAAATTCACTCAGTATTACATGATCTAATCCTCCACTATCTCACTTACAATTAAGTACAAATTGTCACGGGCACACAAGAACAAGATGTTGAGATCCAGTTGCAGCATAAGTATTTATTGGGGAATCCAGAAACGTTAATCCAAGGGCAGGCAAGGGTCAAAATCCAAAATATCCAGTCCACAAAACACAAAGCCAGAGAAACAAAACGGTGCACGTAACAATACAATAAACCACAACCAAGGACAGAAACAACTCAGTATAAATAGACAGACACTAATAACATAATACAAAACAGGTGTGTGTAATGAAGTGATCATGAGATAATGAGTCCGGCAGTGCGTTCTGGGTAATGTAGTGAATGCAATGGGTGGAAATGAGAGTCCGGGATGGAGTGCCCTCTAGTGGCTGATAGGGCACTCTCACTGGTGATCGTGACATTACCCCCCCTCAAAGGAGCGGCTACCAGACGCTCCACCAGTCCAAAAAAAACAAAAACACAAAAAACCCAGGAGGGAGGAGGACAGGTGGAGGATCAGGGGGAGGGATGGTGGGCCAGGACCAGAACCCCCAACCGAAGGCCAGGGGGGAGCCGGAGGAACAAACCACGGGGGGCTCAAGAGAGTCAGGGTCCTGGCTGAATGCCAGGGCGGCGCTGGAAGAACTGACCAGGCGGGTTCCCCGGGGTCTGGAGTCCTGGCTGGTTGCCAAGGCGGCGCTGGAGGAACTGACCAGGCTGGTTCCAGCGGGTCTGGAATCCTGGCTGATTGCCAGGGTGGTGCCGGAGGAACTGACCAGGCTGGTTCCAACGGTTCAGACGGCCTGGGCAGTGGCGGCAGGGCAGAAAGCCTGGACGGAGGCGGCAGGGCAGAAGGCTTGGATGATGGCGGCAGGACAGAAGATCTGGGCGGTGGCGGCAGGGCAGAAGACTTGGACGGCGGCAGGGCAGTAGGCCAAGGGTGCTTCATGGCCATATCAGGGAGAGCGGACAGCTCGGTGACGGCCTCCGTGGCTGTATCAGAGAGAGCGGACAGCTCGGTGACGGCCTCCGTGGCCGTATCAAGGGGAGCGGACAGCTCGGTGATAGTACCAGGCTCGGGCTGCTCAGGCGGCAGGGCAAGGCGCTTCGGTGGCGCCGGCAGGGCACGGCGCTTCGGTGGCGCGGCCTCCGTGGCCGTATCAAGGGGAGCGGACAGCTCGGTAACGGTCTCCGTGGCCGTATCAGGGAGAGCGGAGGACTCAGGGATGGCAGCGTGCTCGGGCTGGGGCTGCTCTGGGACGGCAGCGTGCTCGGGCTGGGGCTGCTCTGGGACGGCAGCGTGCTCGGGCTGGGGCTGCTCTGGGACGGCAGCGTGCTCGGGCTGGGGCTGCTCTGGGACGGCAGCGTGCTCGGGCTGGGGCTGCTCTGGGACGGCAGCGTGCTCGGGCTGGGGCTGCTCTGGGACGGCAGCGTGCTCGGGCTGGGGCTGCTCTGGGACGGCAGCGTGCTCGGGCTGGGGCTGCTCTGGGACGGCAGCGTGCTCGGGCTGGGGCTGCTCTGGGACGGCAGCGTGCTCGGGCTGGGGCTGCTCTGGGACGGCAGCGTGCTCGGGCTGGGGCTGCTCTGGGACGGCAGCGTGCTCGGGCTGGGGCTGCTCTGGGACGGCAGCGTGCTCGGGCTGGGGCTGCTCTGGGACGGCAGCGTGCTCGGGCTGGGGCTGCTCTGGGACGGCAGCGTGCTCGGGCTGGGGCTGCTCTGGGACGGCAGCGTGCTCGGGCTGGGGCTGCTCTGGGACGGCAGCGTGCTCGGGCTGGGGCTGCTCTGGGACGGCACCGTGCTCGGGCTGGAGCTGCTCAGGGACGGCAGCGTGCTCGGGCTGGGGCTGCTCTGGGACGGCAGCGTGCTCGGGCTGGGGCTGCTCTGGGACGGCAGCGTGCTCGGGCTGGCGCTGCGCCGGGACGGCAGCGTGCTCGGGCTGGGGCTGCTCCGGGACGGCAGCGTGCTCGGGCTGGGGCTGCCCCGGGACGGCAGCGTGCTCGGGCTGGGGCTGCTCCGGGACGGCAGCGTGCTCGGGCTGGGGCTGCTCCGGGACGGCAGCGTGCTCGGGCTGGGGCTGCTCCGGGACGGCAGCGTGCTCGGGCTGGGGCTGCTCCGGGACGGCAGCGTGCTCAGGCTGGGGCTGCTCTGGGACGGCAGCGTGCTCAGGCTGGGGCTGCTCTGGGACGGCAGCGTGCTCAGGCTGGGGCTGCTCTGGGACGGCAGCGTGCTCCAGGCACGCAAAACCGCCACAACATAGAACGTGAGGACAGCCCTCTTGGCCATCACTGGACTGATAGGGAGAGCATGCCGTACTGGAGCGGACTCAATGGCTGGAGCGGACTCACTGGCTGGAGCGGGCTCTGTAGTAGACCCACTGGCTGGAGCGGACTCACTGGCTGGAGCGGACTCACTGGCTGGAGCGGACTCACTGGCTGGAGCGGACTCACTGGCTGGAGCGGGCTCTGGAGTGGACTCACTGACTGGAGCGGGCTCTGGAGTGGACTCACTGACTGGAGCGGGCTCTGGAGTGGACTCACTGACTGGAGCAGGCTCTGGAGTGGACTCACTGACTGGAGCGGGCTCTGGAGTGGACTCACTGACTGGAGCGGGCTCTGGAGTGGACTTACTGACTAGAGTGGACTCACTGACTGGAACGGGCTCTGGAGTGGAGTCACTAACTGGAGCGGGCTCTGGAGTGGACTTACTGACTGGAGCGGGCTCCGGAGTGGACTCACTAACTGGAGCGGACTCTGGAGTGGACTCCCTGACTGGAGCGGGCTCTGGAGTGGACTCACTGACTAGAGTGGACTCACTGACTGGAACGGGCTCTGGAGTGGAGTCAATAACTGGAGCGGGCTCTGGAGTGGACTTACTGACTGGAGCGGACTCTGGAGTGGACTCACTGACTGGAGCGGACTCTGGAGTGGACTCACTAACTGGAGCGGACTCTGGAGTGGACTCACTGACTAGAGTGGACTCACTGACTGGAACGGGCTCTGGAGTGGACTCACTAACTGGAGCGGGCTCTGGAGTGGACTCACTGACTGGAGCGGACTCTGGAGTGGACTCACTGACTGGAGCGGGCTCTGGAGTGGACTCACTGACTAGAGTGGACTCACTGACTGGAACGGGCTCTGGAGTGGACTCACTGACTGGGGCTGCTCCGGGACGGCAGCGTGCTCGGGCTGGGGCTGCTCCGGGACGGCAGCGTGCTCGGGCTGGGGCTGCTCCGGGACGGCAGCGTGCTCGGGCTGGGGCTGCTCCGGGACGGCAGCGTGCTCAGGCTGGGGCTGCTCCGGGACGGCAGCGTGCTCAGGCTGGGGCTGCTCCGGGACGGCAGCGTGCTCAGGCTGGGGCTGCTCTGGGACAGCAGCGTGCTCAGGCTGGGGCTGCTCTGGGACGGCAGCGTGCTCAGGCTGGGGCTGCTCTGGGACGGCAGCGTGCTCAGGCTGGGGCTGTTCTGAGAGCATCCTCCAGGCACGCAAAACCGCCACAACATAGAACGTGAGGACAGCCCTCTTGGCCATCACTGGACTGATAGGGAGAGCATGCCGTACTGGAGCGGACTCAATGGCTGGAGCGGACTCACTGGCTGGAGCGGGCTCTGTAGTAGACCCACTGGCTGGAGCGGACTCACTGGCTGGAGCGGACTCACTGGCTGGAGCGGACTCACTGGCTGGAGCGGACTCACTGGCTGGAGCGGGCTCTGGAGTGGACTCACTGACTGGAGCGGGCTCTGGAGTGGACTCACTGACTGGAGCGGGCTCTGGAGTGGACTCACTGACTGGAGCGGGCTCTGGAGTGGACTCACTGACTGGAGCGGGCTCTGGAGTGGACTCACTGACTGGAGCGGGCTCTGGAGTGGACTCACTGACTGGAGCGGGCTCTGGAGTGGACTTACTGACTGGAGCGGACTCTGGAGTGGACTTACTGACTGGAGCGGGCTCTGGAGTGGAGTCACTGACTGGAGCGGGCTCTGGAGTGGACTTACTGACTGGAGCGGGCTCCGGAGTGGACTCACTAACTGGAGCGGACTCTGGAGTGGACTCCCTGACTGGAGCGGGCTCTGGAGTGGACTCACTGACTAGAGTGGACTCACTGACTGGAACGGGCTGTGGAGTGGAGTCACTAACTGGAGCGGGCTCTGGAGTGGACTTACTGACTGGAGCGGACTCTGGAGTGGACTCACTGACTGGAGCGGACTCTGGAGTGGACTCACTAACTGGAGCGGACTCTGGAGTGGACTCACTGACTAGAGTGGACTCACTGACTGGAACGGGCTCTGGAGTGGACTCACTAACTGGAGCGGGCTCTGGAGTGGACTCACTGACTGGAGCGGACTCTGGAGTGGACTCACTGACTGGAGCGGGCTCTGGAGTGGACTCACTGACTGGAGCGGGCTCTGGAGTGGACTCACTGACTGGAACGGGCTCTGGAGTGGACTCACTGACTGGAGCGGGCTCTGGAGTGGACTCCCTAACTGGAGCGGACTCTGGAGTGGACTCCCTGACTGGAGCGGGCTCTGGAGTGGACTCCCTGACTGGAGCGGGCTCTGGAGTGGACTCACTGACTAGAGTGGACTCACTGACTGGAACGGGCTCTGGAGTGGACTCACTAACTGGAGCGGGCTCTGGAGTGGACTCACTGACTGGAGCGGGCTCTGGAGTGGACTCACTGACTGGAGCGGGCTCTGGAGTGGACTCACTGACTGGAGCGGGCTCTGGAGTGGACTCACTGACTGGAGCGGGCTCTGGAGTGGACTCACTGACTAGAGTGGACTCACTGACTGGAACGGGCTCTGGAGTGGACCCACTAACTGGAGCGGACTCTGGAGTGGACTCACTGACTAGAGTGGACTCACTGACTGGAACGGGCTCTGGAGTGGACTCACTGACTGAAACGGGCTCTGGAGTGGACTCACTGACTGGAACGGGCTCTGGAGTGGACTCACTGACTGGAGCGGGCTCTGGAGTGGACTCACTGACTGGAGCGGGCTCTGGAGTGGACTCACTGACTGGAGCGGGCTCTGGAGTGGACTCACTGACTGGAGCGGGCTCTGGAGTGGACTCACTGACTGGAGCGGGCTCTGGAGTGGACTCACTGACTGGAGCGGGCTCTGGAGTGGACTCACTGACTAGAGTGGACTCACTGACTGGAACGGGCTCTGGAGTGGACCCACTAACTGGAGCGGACTCTGGAGCGGACTCACTGACTGGAACGGGCTCTGGAGTGGACTCACTGACTGGAGCGGGCTCTGGAGTGGACTCACTGACTGGAGCGGGCTCTGGAGTGGACTCACTGACTGGAACGGGCTCTGGAGTGGACTCACTGACTGGAACGGGCTCTGGAGTGGACTCACTGACTGGAACGGGCTCTGGAGTGGACTCACTGACTGGAGCGGGCTCTGGAGCGGGCTCACTGACTGGAGCCGACTCACTGAC
Organism: Chanodichthys erythropterus; assembly: GCF_024489055.1. Taxonomy (NCBI): domain Eukaryota; kingdom Metazoa; phylum Chordata; class Actinopteri; order Cypriniformes; family Xenocyprididae; genus Chanodichthys; species Chanodichthys erythropterus. The sequence goes on along the minus strand of NC_090231.1, from coordinate 8,858,879 downwards.
TGGAGCCGACTCACTGACTGGAGCCGACTCACTGACTGGAGCCGACTCACTGACTGGAGCCGACTCACTGACTGGAGCCGACTCACTGACTGGAGCCGACTCACTGACTGGAGCCGACTCACTGACTGGAGCCGACTCACTGACTGGAGCCGACTCACTGACTGGAGCCGACTCACTGACTGGAGCCGACTCACTGACTGGAGCCGACTCACTGACTGGAGCCGACTCACTGACTGGAGCCGACTCACTGACTGGAGCCGACTCACTGACTGGAGCCGACTCACTGACTGGAGCCGACTCACTGACTGGAGCCGACTCACTGACTGGAGCCGACTCACTGACTGGAGCCGACTCACTGACTGGAGCCGACTCACTGACTGGAGCCTTTCTCCTCCTCTTCCTCCTTTTACGTGAGATAGATGATGTACCTGTGCCCATCTCTTCGGTGGACTCTGGAGCGAACTCACAGGCTGGATCGGACTCACTGGTTGGTAGATCAGGTGAGGTCCTCTGACCCCGATCTTCGAGGTAGTAAACGAAACCCCAGAAATCCAGGGTCCGGAGCCCCTCCAACTCACACTGAGGAAGAGGGTCATCAAGGCATCCATTGAATATCTCCTTTTGCGCTGCATCATTATAACGCAGTCCTCTTGCCATTGTCCAGAAAAACTGGGCGAAACCTCCTACCTCTGCTCCCTCCTGTCGCAGAGCCAATACTGCCCGAAACAGAGCCATTCGCTCTCCAATGGAGGCTGGAGGACGAATCCGAACACTCATGCTGCTGGATCCCTTGGTGGTGGTTTATTCTGTCACGGGCACACAAGAACAAGATGTTGAGATCCAGTTGCAGCATAAGTATTTATTGGGGAATCCAGAAACGTTAATCCAAAGGCAGGCAAGGGTCAAAATCCAAAATATCCAGTCCACAAAACACAAAGCCAGAGAAACAAAACGGTGCACATAACAATACAATAAACCACAACCAAGGACAGAAACAACTCAGTATAAATAGACAGACACTAATAACATAATACAAAACAGGTGTGTGTAATGAAGTGATCATGAGATAATGAGTCCGGCAGTGCGTTATGGGTAATGTAGTGAATGCAATGGGTGGAAATGAGAGTCCGGGATGGAGTGCCCTCTAGTGGCTGATAGGGCACTCTCACTGGTGATCGTGACACAAATTAATTGTATTCAGTTGTGTTGTAGGCACTAAAACAGTTCAGTACTTTATAGTCACTTTTATGTTGAAAAAAGTGAATATTTCTGTGCAACCCCAGACTGGCTGCTGGCCCCTGCCTGGCCACCCCTATGAAAATATCCTGGCTCTGCCATTGCTGCTCATATCCAAAGGCAAGAGAGAGAGAAATAAAAAATATTTTTAGTGAAAATGCCAGTTCTCCCCATAACTCCCCCCTGCCATAACCACCAAGTTGTCTCATATGCAAATATCTCAAGTGCTCAGAAAAGTCTCCATCCACTTAACGTCCGAGTTTGCTTTTGTCAATGATAATGAAAAAAGGAATGCTGACAATATAAAAAATAAAACATACAGTTTAAGAAATATTTTTAAAATGATGATTAAAAAATTGCAAGATATTAAAAACACAATAAGGAGGATTACATTTTTTACATCAAACAATAGTTTTTAAATATAAAATATTGTTATGTGGTCTTCTTTTGGGGTGTACACAGGGTCTTTGGGGTCAAAGCAACAAAATGTAATTTTGTAATAAAATATTTTTTTATGTACCTTTACTCTGTTTATTAATGTTTTACTTCACATTTGTGAAGTTTTTGGAGGATTTATGATATCTTTTAAATTTATATAAATACATTTAAAAAAAAATATATATATATATATATATATATTTTTTTTTTTTTTTTTTTTTTTTAAATACGTTTTTATACAAAAACAGATTTTTTTTATAAAATTCACTATATAAAAGACCCAAATTTCTAATTTTCATTCATGGGGATAACATGGATAATTTGACATGGTTTAGAGTAAGATTTTTGCCCATCTTTTGGAAAATGCAGTTTAAAAGTGAAAAAAATTACCACTTCAACAAGTAGATGGCTGCAGAGCTCCACTATTTGCTATTTGACTAACTGAAAGATATCTTTTCACAAGTTTTTTTTTTTTTTTTTTTTTTCATATATATTTCATATATATTTTTTTATATATTCATATATACATATCATGAAATCACAATTATAACAATAAAATTTACTTTTTTTGTCAAAGTTTAGCATTTTTGTAATTAAAAAAAAAAATATTCAACAATTTTACATTATGATTAGAATCAACCCTGAACAAGATGTTACAAAGAGAAGCCACCGGTCCCCACAATGTAAATTAATTAATAAAAATACTAAATGATGTTTTTGTGAGAAAATAAAGGTGTGCACGGTTTCCTGTGATGGTTAGGTTTAGGGTTAAGGGCAGGGTAGGGGGATAGAAAGTACGGGTTGTACAGTATAAAATGCATTGCGGCCTATGGAAAGTCCCCACAATTCACAAAAACAAACATGTGTGTGTGTGTGTGTGTGTGTGTGCGCGCTTGTAAGCATGATCATTTTGGATTGTGGATGTTTTTTTTTTTTGCATTGTTGGAAGTGTGCCACTTCATTTCTGTCTATGTGTGTTCTGAGTTGTTTCTGATTTTAAGAATGAATTTTGTCCTTTTTGTGTGAATTTTTTCTTTTAACACCAACATAAAAATAGATATCATTCCAATATTTTTTTTAGAAAATGAACACTGATCTGAAACCAGTCTTCATCACAAGCCATTTCTCCCACTCTCCCTGATTTCCTGCCAGTCTGCATGTACACTTTCCTATTAAAAGGCAAAAAGCTGATCAATTCAAATAACACACACTCTATTTCTTTTACCAAGACAGTTTTGGAATTTGACATGTCGTGACATTAGGCTGACAAATGTGTTGTGAAATTTAGCTGGAAAGTTGTACCAGTGTTTCCATGAAACTGGTTACACTAGAGGCAAACTTCACAGGAAAACATGCACACTTTTCATACAATGGTATGGTACAAGGGTTACACGCCAAAAAAAAAAAAAAAAAATGTTTTGTTGCCTACCAGGAAATACAAGTGAAGCTTCTAAATAAGTCTCACAATGTACTGAAAGTATCATGTTCAAACTAGATGAGCAGACCCCATTGCTTCTGCTGGACTTCAAAGGTCTGGAGGTTTAAAAGCAAGGCTCCCGAGCCAACCATTCGAGAGCTTGACTGATCGATCCGTTCTCCCTGGTGCAGTAAGCTTCAAACAAAAAGCATAATGTTCATTAAGCAGAACAGAAATATTCATGATTCTGTTTAGCTAAAATTACAGAATTATTTTAGACAAATATACTTGTCATTGACTACATAAATTTAAAAAGTTTTTAATTATTATATTTTATAAAATAATATATTTTATTTATTAACAATAAACGTAATCTAAAATGTGTGAGCTCCCTGGCTTACCTTATTTGAGGCACTCTTTGTATATGCGATAATCATTGTTTACTATATACAAATATAAATTGTTGCTATCCACGATACATATTGTTGCAATTTTGTATTGCAATACATTGTGACACTATGTATAGTATAATCTGAGAAAAGCTCTCATACTTGTTTTCAATGAAAGTCTTCTATGAAAATGCTGAGCTTCAGCAATACGTTACCTAGTACATTAAAAATAAGAATTCCACCCTTCTCCCAGTTCAGCCACCAGTCCAGTCTAAGTAATCCTCTCTCAGACTGCGGATTATAGTATATTATGTGGGGCACCTGGGTAAACCTTCCTGGTTAATCTCTATACAGCGATACATTTCATTGTCCTTAACTCAAGGAAAGAAACTTGCATACGTCATTCTTTATGTGTGGAAGAGATTTGAAATCCCATAATTAGATTGGAAATACCTGATTTGCACTCACCCTGTTTAACTTGCATAATGCCCTAAGAAGAACTCTGGCCTCGTTGAGGTGAACACTGATTTTTTTTTTCTCTCACACGTTTGAATGGGTCACTACATTATCTCAAATCATCCACAGCAGAATTTATACAGAAGAGACTGTCCCAGTTTCTCTTCTGAAGCCAACGTAATGGCAAAAAGAGACAGGGGGCCAAACACATCAAATGATTCTGAGAGAGTAAAAAAAAAAAACAAGCAGAACCTTCTGCACACAGCTTTCTGTTGGTTCGCAAATTGCCAGTTCGTCCTGCCACTAAGGACCAATTGCACTTCCTGTAGAATGGGAGAGTACTAAGAGAGATAGGGAAGAAGTAAGGGGAAAAAGAAAGACCGAGAGAAAGAAGACCTGTAAATAGCGAAATCCTCTGCAGGCACACTGTGGTGTAATTTGGTTTGCTCCCCTAGGACAGATTCACCAGTGAAAGGAGAGAAAATGAGATTAAACAACATGTACTATTAAATCTTACGACATGCTAGCTTATTCAGAGCAGACACCAAATGCCGTCTTTTTCCTATCCTGGACACAAAGGAAAATGCAAAAATATTTATGAAGCATGAACTGGGTTTGCTTTGTCATCTGACCTGATTTCACATGTACATGATAAGGGTTTGCCTAACATGCTCATTTTGGAAATCACTTAAGCATCGAGAACAAATTTGTTCCAGCTTTGCAAAATGAACAATAGACTGAGAAATAGCAGTGCTGCAGTCAAAAAAACAACAACAGATGTTTGTCTAACTATAAAGAAAAAAATAATAAATAAATAATTGTTAAGTTGATAAACTCTGACATTGTAATGATTGTTTAGATCTTTTTTTTTTTTTTTTATGTGATGGCAAAGAGTTATTTGTAAATGTTTCCTTTATGTAGTTTAAATGTGCAAAATGATGTGCTGTCCTACAAAAGTACAGGAAAAACAGTTATTATATCAGACAAAAATCAAGGTCCTATACCATGATGGTAGTTTTACAAACTCAGGGTTACAGGGTTAGTTTCAGGTGGACAAAACCAAACTAATTCAATCAGGTTTTGTTGGTACCATGACGCTGATCATCAACTTTATCTGTCAACTCAGGCTTTGATGCTGACTTCATGGAGCATGTGCACATGCAAGTGTGACATTAATAGCGAACAGCATTTGGAGATAGAACAGGCAGAGGTGAGGATCTAAGTGCAGTTTGTGTTTTTGTTTTTCTTTATTATCTTCATTTTAAATGTAGGGATTTAAACTGTCCTTTTGCTTTATAACTCTTTTGCATATATCATAGATAGACATAGTATTTTTGATCAAATAAATCCAGCCATGCTCCGCATGTGAGACTTCTTTCAAAAACATTTAAAAATCATACTTTTAAGCATATTTAGTGTATATTATTATAAAATGATAAGTAAAACTTTGGTTTGGATTATTCAGCAAAATTTATTGGCTCCAACATCCTTTTTTGGCAGTGTGGACAATCAATTAACAGCAGCATTGCGTCAGTCCCTGCACAGTGCATTAAAGTGGCTTCTTTCTGTCTGACCCCTGACAACTACCTTTACGGTTTACTGATCAATTCTCATTCTGTCTCACTGTCCGTTTCTTTCTTCCTCAGGCAAGCTGACATTATTCATTGATGTAAAAAATATTAACCAGATCCAGGTGTTTTTTTTGTTTTTTTTTTTTGTCCAGCTGATCACTGTCCAGCTTCCATCTTCTAACAGGAAAGCCAACCTCAGAGTAAAAGCGTGATCCTTCATCAGCAGAACACCATGCCAACGTTGCTACCACTAGCCAAACATGCTATCTGTCACACAGACCCCAGAGACCACCATACTGTCAATATCTATCCTTTCTACCTGAATAATGGCAGAGCCAGCAGTGAAAAACAATGACCCAGCACATGCTAAAACAATAGAAGCTTCAACTGTCATTCTCAAAGTGAAACCCAGAATCCCAGCATCCCCCAGGGTGAGAGCCAGACCCTCCTGCCTGGCTGGAGATAACAATTGTGACAAGCTCCAGTAAACCTGGGCCCTGCAGAGGGACAACACAATCTAGCATGTCTCTTACCAGCATAAAGGAATAAAGAAAGAATTTAACATGTCAGTCATGCAATATTTATCAGTTTACACACTCTGATGCTCTTCAGGAACACAATGAGATTGTCTCGCCATATTGTTTTGTTGTTGTCCGGCTTGTCATATTATGTTATCTCACTGACTACATCTAAATCATGCAGTGTTTGTTGTCTTGCCACAAGCTTCCTGTTTTTTATCCGTTTGTTGCTTTTTTAGAGCTCCTCGTGTCTCCTTTCACTCTGTCTCTCTCTTAATCCTTTTCTTTCTGTGTATTTCCATTTCTGTTTCCCTCCTTTTCTTTCAGTTCCCAGCAGGGGTATGACAGGTCTTCGTGAGCTGCTGAGGGATTTAAGTTGCTTTGCTTTGTCTCAAATATATTAAACCAAAATCCCACAGATAGCATCTTACTTCTAAAAGATGTTAATTGACTGTGACTTTTTGATGTTTGAGGCTTTCGCAAATAGGATATAGCAATTTAAGGTATACAAGATTAAAATCAGCCAGAAAGTGTTTACATAAATTGGATATTCTGCTTGTGCTTTGGTAAAGCTTCTGTGGTACATGCTTAAGTAAGATGTGTTGATCTAAGATGAACTTTTTAGCAGGGCGGTCACGATTATGAAATTTGGATGACGATGCATTGTCTAAACAATAATTGCAGTTATGCTGATTAATTGCTCATTTTAGGGCTTTGATGGTTAATTGTCTGTTTTAGGGTTTTGTCATACATTTCGGTGTGCTTCATTCATTAAAACATTGTGATGAATTTAATAGTTTGTAAATTATCATTTTGGAGTGTAAGATTACAGTTAACACCTTTAAATATTAAAGAAATGTATTAAATTCTGGTAAATTACAGAAAAGACCATAAAATGTATCATTCATTTACTGAACTAATGATCACTTTTTTATTTGTTAAACACAATCCAAAATACACACTACTACATTATATATTATTATTGATATGTTGCAGTATAATCATAAGCTATGACAAAAAATAAAAAATAAAAAAAATAAGTGAGTGTATAATTCAGCAGCAAAAAGTGATTGAAAAAAAATCTTTTATGCAGAGTAATTTTATAAAATCTAAACATTAATAAAAACAAATTACAAATTACTGTTTGTATTCTCATAAAATACATTCATGTATTCATACATTCAACATTTTTTTTTATATGTACAGTGGGTACGGAAAGTATTCAGACCCCCTTAAATTTTTCACTCTTTGTTATATTGCAGCCATTTGCTAAAATCATTTAAGTTCATTTTTTTCCTCAATGTACACACAGCACCCCATATTGACAGAAAAACACAGAATTGTTGACATTTTTGAAGATTTATTAAAAAAGAAAGGACCATGTGATATTTCAGTTTAAGTATTCAGACCCTTTGGTGTGACACTCATATATTTAACTCAGGTGCTGTCCATTTCTTCAGATCATCCTTGAGATGGTTATACCCCTTCATTTGAGTCCAGCTGTGTTTGATTATACTGATTGGACTTGATTAGGAAAGCCACACACCTGTCTATGTAAGACCTTACAGCTCACAGTGCATGTCAGAGCAAATGAGAATCATGAGGTCAAAGGAACTGCCTGAAGAGCTCAGAGACAGAATTGTGGCAAGGCACAGATCTGGCCAAGGTTACAAAAAAATGCTGCACTTAAGGTTCCTAAGAGCACAGTGGCCTTCATAATCCTTAAATGGAAGACGTTTGGGACAACCAGAACCCTTCCTAGAGCTGGCCATCTGGCCAAACTGAGCTATCGGGGGAGAAGAGCCTTGGTGAAAGAGGTAAAGAAGAACCCAAAGATCACTGTGGCTGAGCTCCAGAGATGCAATCGGGAGATGGGACAAAGTTGTAGAAAGTCAACCATCACTGCAGCCCTCCACCAGTCAGGGCTTTATGGCAGAGTGGCCCGACGGAAGCCTCTCTTCAGTGCAAGACACATGAAAGCCCGCATGGAGTTTGCAAAGATGGTGAGAAATAAGATTCTCTGGTCTGATGAGACCAAGATAGAACTTTTTGGCCTTAAATCTAAGCAGTATGTGTGGAGAAAACCAGGCACTGCTCATCACCTGTCCAATACAGTCCTAACAGTGAAGCATGGTGGTGGCAGCATCATGCTGTGGGGGTGTTTTTCAGCTGCAGGGACAGGACGACTGGTTGCAATCGAGGGAATGCGGCCAAGTACAGGGATATCCTGGACGAAAACCTTCTCCAGAGTGCTCAGGACCTCAGACTGGGCCGAAGGTTTACCTTCCAACAAGACAATGACCCTAAGCACACAGCTAAAATAACGAAGGAGTGGCTTCACAACAACTCTGTGACTGTTCTTGAATGGCCCAGCCAGAGCCCTGACTTAAACCCAATTGAGCATCTCTGGAGAGACTTAAAAATGGCTGTCCACCAATGTTTACCATCCAACCTGACAGAACTGGAGAGGATCTATAAGGAGGAATGGCAGAGGATCCCCAAATCCAGGTGTGAAAAACTTGTTGCATCTTTCCCAAAAAGATTCATGGCTGTATTAGATCAAAAGGGTGCTTCTACTATATACTGAGCAAAGGGTCTGAATACTTAGGACCATGTGATATTTCAGTTTTTCTTTTTTAATAAATCTGCAAAAATGTCAACAATTCTGTGTTTTTCTGTCAATATGGGGTGCTTTGTGTGCATTAATGAGGGGAAAAAATGAATTAAATGATTTTAGCAAATGGCTGCAATATAACAAAGAGTGAAACATTTAAGGGGGTCTGAATACTTTCCGTACCCACTGTATATATAAATGTAAAGAATTATATAGATACACACAAATAATATACAATTAAAAGATGCTCATTTTAAATGAATTGTGCAGCTTTTTAATGAGGCAAAAAGACAGAACAAGATTTTTAATAATTTTATTTTTAATAATCTTTCATTGTGCAAAACCATGATAATATGAATCACTTCAAAACAGAGTGGCGCAAACCTCTTATGCGCATCCCGGGTGCAGAATGATGTGCTTAAAGCAATATAGAGTCACAGTGTGCAGCACTGAGCAAGTGCGCATTGAAAAGTTCATGGCACAAAGTGAAGAAATGTCGAGCCACAAATCCTAGTGTATATCTGTCCAAGGTTATTGATCATTTATTTCTTCACAGTTTTAAATTCCATTTGTTGTGTGTTTGATGGCAATTCATAGTCCTTGTGCTGTGTGATCTAACAGACATCCGCTAGAGAGTAGGCAGAAACAGCAATAAACTCCAGCAAAATAAATAATTTTATGCAAATCCACAGCCCTTTATCTAAAGATCAACATTATAATGGGAATATGTCAATTTGAACAAATCTATGAATCGTGAACATCAAGATGAACATCATTCATTTCGGGTTGACTGTGCATGCGCAACATCCTATAGGTTTTGTACAGGAAACAGAATCGATTAGTTCACCTCACAAGTCTTCGGGTTCAGGTTTGAGTCATTCGTTCTTCCCATGATAGCCCCATAGGATATAATGCAGTCTGTACTGGAAAGAGAAATGATTAGTTCACCTCCAGAGTCTTCGGGTCTGAGTAGTTCTTTCTTTTGTCAACTGGAGTACACAGTAATTTATGACATTTAGGATTAGGTAAATCTAAAAATAATCTATGAATATGAATCTATTAATACACTTGTCTCAACGGGAAGCCTACACCACGGCATGTTTTACATACAAAGAACAAGACAAAGGTTTTCAGTAAAATCGTAAGATTGGTTTTCCAATTGTTGACAGTTCTGTCAGATTCATAGTTTTGCTATTTTCATAGGTGTCATTTTCAAACAGGTGTTGCTATTCATTGGAAAAGTCTAACATAGATGTGAATCTCTCATTTACATTTAGATTTAAATTGTAACCAAGCAACTTAAGCAGGCAACACCCATTTGAGTTCTCCTAGTAATAATTTACAAATCGGTTATATAAGCATCATGCATACTTTTTCCGCATAGCAATCAAAGCAGCAATGCAAATAACCAAACAGAGTCACAGATGGTTTGTTCTGTCGGTTGAGTGATTCTAACCCTAATCACCAGACTCAGGAAATAAACTTTAGGTCTAATATATATTATTCATGAAAGAAAGGTTATTTGCAGTTGGGTCAAGGGAATTAAAAGTTTTATGTTTGTCCGCAACCAAACTTATGCCAGTGAAGGGATATTCATATAAGACCAGACCAGTCTTTCATGAGTGCCATCACACATTTCACCATGGAAAACTGCTAGTGACCTGTATGAATATTGTAATAAGAGCATACCTACTCTATAATTCACAGTCCATCTCTGTTAATTTGCCTCTGAATATCATTACTGAGTTTAAGCATGAATGAAGTAGATTTTTAATTCATAACATTCAGACAGTGCATCAAATATGTTGTGACAGAGAACACCAACTGGACATTCAAAGGTCAGTTGTAGAGGTTTACAAGCCTACAAGAGGCTTCCAGCATTAATCACATCTAGGAAAACACTGAAAAGGGATTTTTGATTGTAAAGATGCATTAAATTAATCAAAAGTGACAGTAAAGATTTTAACATTGTTGCAAAAGATTTATATATAAAAATGCTGCTTTTTTAACTTCCTGAAAAAAAATGTATCATGGTTTCCACAAAAATGTTAAGCAGAACAAAAACACTTTTACATTGTTACAAAAAATCTTTCAAATAATCCATTTAAAAATTGATTCTTTTAAAAATAAATATATTGCAAATAACATACATACATACATACATACATACGTACATACATACATATATATAATTATATATATATATATATATAATTATATATATATATATATATATATATATATATATATATATATTTTACATAAAACGTCTATTTTCATATTCATTGAGCACCAAATGAGCATATTACCATGTTTTCTGAAGGATCACGTGACTGAAGATTGTAGTAATGACTGTTTTAAATGATATAATATTATATATGTAGCCATATGGTGTATAAGAATGTCACTTCCCAAACAAAAGTACTGATACTGATAACCAAGGGGAAATTTACATGTCACATCAGCACAATAAAATAAATAAATAAAAACATAAATAACATTCACAACAGCAAAAACACTTATTCTACAGTATAAATTTAGCAAAGCATTATGATTGTATACAACCAAGTAATCCTAGAATATAGTCTATCATCTTGTGCAATGCTGGTTGTACAATCTAATAGCAGTTGGTAAAAAGGACTTCCTAAAACGCTTCTTGTAACAGCAGGGATGAATTAATCTTGAGCTATAAGTACTTGCAAAAGCTCGAACAGTTTGAAGGGGATGACAATCATGATGCATCATAAAAACCAGTTTTCTATCTCCTCTGAGGTGAGGTGGGTAACACCCTACCCACAACAGAACCTGCCTTCTTTATAAGTTTGTTTAACTTATTCTTCTCCTTTTCCAACAGTCCCCTCTCCGACATGTGACAGAATACAAGATTACAGATGAGACTACAAAAAGTGAGTCATAAAAGCTCTTAAGTAGTACATGACATACCCCGAAGGATCTCAGTCATCTTAACAAATGAATACAAGTCTAACCCTTCTTATAGACTTGTATCGTATTGTCAGACCAGTCTAGCTTGTTCAAATATACACAGATACTCATAAAGCTGTTACAATCTCAATTTCTGACTCTGGTATATTTACTGGTACCACTTGCTGAGGAAATCTGCTAAAATCAACCACAATTTCCTTTGTCGTACTATCATTTAGCCTGAGACTGTTTCTCTCACACCAGTCCACGAAACTCTTTAATAGCTCCCTGTATTCACTCTCATCACGGTCCATTATACAGCCAACAATTGCTGAATCATCAGAAAATTTCTGGAGATATACTGAAAGTCCTCTCAATATTATTATGTGTAACTTTTAAAAATAACATTGCCAAACACTGTTGGTCATGTTTCTAAAATAGGCAATTGAAATATAATGAGTAATATCTTGCTACGGGAACTAAGCTGCTCCACACATACCCTCAAGAATTCAGCAATATCGCCTCACAACACTGTGAAAGTGAAGCTATTAGAGCTGGGTCTACCAGCACCAAGCCAGAGTGTCAGACTCTACTAATCTAACACATTACAGTGATTTTCAGCAGGGCGTTTGATCCACCTGTGTCAGAGTGCTGCTACTTCAAGTGCCAGGAAATGCCTTGAGATTACAGGCCATCACTCATTAATTATGTGGTTCAATGCAACTCCTCGCATTGACTTCAGTGTGTATGGAGGGTGAAGTATTTTCGCAGTTTCGCTATTTGAGGGCTTATACTGACTCGTGATTTCTCCTTGATCAGTGTAAATAAACAGGAGGTAGAAAACAGATTCCTGCCAAAAGGAAAGAAGCCAAAAGCAATGACTTGCTTACTGGACAGCAGAATAAGATCCTGGCATTAACATATGGGAATCTGATTTACAAGTCTATAGTGGCCAAGATCTACACTCCAACAGACAGCATGCTGTGGACACACACACATATTTTCTGGAAACATACACACACACACACACACACACACACACACACACACACACACACACACACACACACACACACATACTTGTTTTTGTGAAATGTGGGGACATTCCATAGGCGTAATGGTTTTTATACTGTACAAACCGTATTTTCTATCCCCCTACACTACCCCTAAACCTAACCCTCACAGGAAACTGTGCACACTTTTACTTTGTCACAAAAACTCATTCTGTATGATTTATAAGCCTTTTGAAAAGTGGGGACATGCTGAATGTCCTCATATTTCACCTCTTTTTGTAATACCTATGTCATACCCATGTCATTATACACATTTGTGTCCTGATATTTCACAAAAACAAGTACACACACAGGGCACTGAGAGCTTAACATGATAGCCTGTAATTAGACAGGACACAAAGGTCATGGCCAAAATCTTAGATGCTTTGGACAAAAACCTACATAATTCCACAAGCAAAATAAACTCCCTCTCCTCTTCCTTTGCCTCTGTTCTTCCGCTCTTTCTTCCTTAAAGGTAATGAATATTACGATAAATATTTATAATGAATGATATGGAAAAAAATACTGTGATAATATTTTGGTCATGTCACCCAGCCCTACTTTTTTTTTAACGGATGAGGAGTGATATCAATCGCCACCAGAAGTTGTTACAAACAGCTCCATCCGACATACTAAAAAAACACAAATATGGAGGATAATCTAACACTTTTCCTAGGATTCCACCTGTCCTTCACAGGGCCTTGAAAATGCTGCAGTGTTCACTAAGTTAAATATTCAGTTAATCAGATTTTAAAGTAGTGGTTTCCTTTTGATGTTATGGCAGTCATTGATCTGCATGAATGTGACGATGTATGTGAAATAAAAATTTCACAGGTTATTAGCAGCTGACCGCAGAGATCTGATCTTTTCAGAGAGTTGCTGAAACACAGGTCAGAGTAAAATGTACTGAGAGGATGAAGAGGGGGAGGAGGGGGAGAGAAGCGAGAGAGAGAAAGCACTCACAAGCCTTATGGTGGAGCCTTAGGGACATCTCAAGGTCGGTGGCTGAGAGTAGCTGGAGAGCTGCAGGGCAACAGAGGCCACAGGTAACACCTATTACATCACTCAACAACCACATTAATCCTCACAATCACAAAAACTATTGTGAATAAATGATCCGATGTTTACTACAGTTTGCTGAAATAAAGCCTAAAGGTCACTCCGGGTTGTCGAGTCAAACCTCTGGTTAAAGAACATGTCTGCACTGAACTGAATCAATTTTTCAAAACATTTTAAAAGCCAAGTAAATTCTCACTATTTTTTTAAATAAAGTTTTTCTGATTAACTAAATGAAATATCCAATCTGAGGAGGATGAAATCTGGAGTTTCAAAACAAACAAACAAATCAAGCTACACTATAATTCAAAAGTCTGGGGTCAGTAAGATTTTTTTTTAAAGAAATTAATACTTTTACATTGTTACAATAGATTCGTATTTTAAATATTATTCTGTTCTTTTGAACTTCCTATTCATCAAAAAATCCTGAAAAAAAACCCATCATGGTTACTACGAAAATATTAAGCAGCATAATCAGCATATTAGAATGATTTCTGAAGGATCGTGTCATACTGAAGAGAAGACTCAAGTAATGGCTGTTTAAAAATTCAGCTTTGCCACAGGAATAAATTACAATTTAAAATATATTCAAATTGAATACAGTTATTTTACATTTTAATAATATTTCACAATAATTATATATATATATATATATATATATATATATATATATATATATATATATATATATATATATATATATATATATATATATATATATTATATATTATATATATATATATATATATATATATATATATATATATATATATATATATATATTATATATATATTTATTAATTATAAAATATTTATTTAATTTACATTTACATATACATTATATATATATATATATATATATATATATATATATATATATATATATATATATATATATATATATATATATATATTTATTAATTATAAAATATATAATTATAATTATAAAATATTTAATTATATATATATATATATTTTTTTTTTACTACTGCATTTTACATCATTAAATGCAACTTTGATAAGAGACTTGTTTCAAAAATATTTTTAAAATATTACCGACTACAAACCTTTGAATTTTTTTTTATATTACTATTATTTATTTATTTTTTTTACAGTTTACCTGCAGCTCTAATCCTTTGTACTGAATGTCAAAGCAGGTCTTTCTGGTACACAGATTATAATCTGTAATACTGATTTCCGTTTTAAACATTAAAAGAAATAATTCCTTGCTGTGTAAAACCCCAAAAGTGCCATTTACACACACGCACACAATCACACACACATGTTTGTTTTTGTGAATTGTGGGGACATTCCATAGGCGTAATGGTTTTTATAATGTACAAACTGTATTTTCTATCCCCCTACACTACCCCTACCCCTAAACCTAACCATCACAGAAAACTGTGCACATTTTTACTTTCTCACAAAAACTCATTCTGTATGATTGATAAGCCTTTTGAAAAGTGGGGACATAAGTCACCTCTTTTTGTAATACCTATGTCATACCCATGTCATTATACATATTTGTGTCCTGATATGTCACAAAAACCCACGCACACACACACACAGAAGTAATTTAAGTCAGCAAGGAGGTTTGCTGCACAATTTCACACTGCTGAATACTTTGTGCAGCTGAACTGAGAGCTGTTGAAAGCTCTTGACCACACTCCTCCTTAAGCAAATCTTCCATATAACTGTATACACCTTGAATCAATGCAAAGCTGCACAAATGGGATGAGGGAAGCCAGGCTAAATACCCAAACCGCTTCGCACAGTCATCGATGAGAGAGTAACCAAGCATACCTGCCTCAGCTGAAAACAATCACAACCGGCTCTGCTATGGGGGGTGGGTGGGGGTTGTAGCTTATACGCTTTACAGACAGCATACTAATGCAGAAGTAAACCAGGGAAGCACGTCTGCCAAAGTCCAAGATTAGTTTGGGCTTTTCTATAGGTTGTGGAATGCAATTATATGCAGGATCTAAAGATGGTTTTAGGTAAGCACATTTAATCATGGAAGGTTGGGGAATACAGACAGAAGCTTGACAGAGAGAGAGAGAGAGAGAGAGAGAGAGAGAGAGAGAGAGAGAGAGAGAGAGAGAATTTGAACTGAATTTTAACAAGACTTTTATTACAAAATATCCACAATGCACTCCTACTGTCACAGACACGCCAGGCTCTAGCACCGTCCAATCACAGCGCACTCGCTCACCAGAGTACTGATCACACGCACATGCACTCAATCAGCACGCCAATCAGTCACCACATAAAAGACACTCACACACCTTCAGTCACTGTCCGGTTTCGTTCTTACCTGTCTCCAGCGTTTCCAAGTCTCCTCCTGTATCTCCAGTCTGTGTGTGAGTTGTCTGTCGTCTACGTTGCTTCATCTCTCCACCATCGCCCAGGATCTTCACCACTACAACACAAAGGACAGTATCACTCATCTATCACTCTCCATTCACTTAAAGATCATCTCCATACTCAACTGCAATACTGTTATATCTGCTGTGTCAATAAACAACCATTAACTGTACTCTTCAGTCTCCGACCCTTCTGTATTGTAACAGTAGAACGGACCAACACCATCAGACACCAGCATGAGTCACCCGGATCCATTCCAGGAGCTTGTTGACGCTTTGCGCCTAGCTCTGGTTTGGCGGAGGATTGCAACGGATTTCTCCTGCAATGTTCGCTGGTCCTGGAGATGCAACCGCACTTATTTCCCAACAATCACTCCAAGGTAGCTTTCATTATTTCACAGTTAAACGGAAAAGCACTTCAATGGGCCGAATCTATTTGGTCACAAAATAGTCAAGTCAAGTCACCTTTATTTATATAGCGCTTTTTACAATGCAGATTGTGTCAAAGCAGCTTTACAGTGATAACTGGTATATAATTTTGGCTGCAGAGCAGCTCTTAAAGAATAGTGTCAATGCAGGCAGATCAAAAGCACTGTTGAATAAATATCAAGAATACTGTTGACTATCGAATGTCAAGTCAAATGTCAAGTGTGCCCGACTAAGCAAGCCAAAGGCAACAGCGGCAAGGAACCCAAACTTCAACAGGTGACATCAGGTGGCAGACAGGTGGCAAATACGTGTTAAAATGGAGAAAAAAAAACCTGGGAGAAAACAGGCTTAGTCGGGGGGCCAGTTCTCCTCTGGCGAATAGTGCTTTGTTACAATGCTAAATAATACTGTCACCCAGTCTCATTCCAGTTTTGTTAACCACTTCAAAGAAGTCTTTGGGAAACCCTGGGATTCTTCAATTGGTGAGAAATTATATAATTTAAAACAAGGCAACATGACTGTGAATGAATATGCTCTTAAGTTCAGGACTCTTGCTACAAGTGGATGGAACGAACAAGCTCTGTTAAACACTTACCGTTAAGGATTGGACCCTCGAGTGCGGTTGCATCTCGTTGCATACGAGGAGTCCATCGTGCTTGAACGCTTCATACAACTCTCCATATGCTTTGCCACTTGTATGCAGTCATGTCTCGAAGAGTACCAGGGCCAGCCACAGTTCACCACCTCCCACTGCCGACCAGAATCCGTCAGCCCTCCAGAACCAGCCCTTGAGCCCATGCAACTGGACACCACAAGACTGATGCCCACTGAACGGCAGAGGCGGCTGACCCAGAATCTGTGCCTATATTGCGGTTCTCCTGGGCATGTAATCTCCACATGCCGAATTCGTCCTCCTCTTCCCATGGTGAGTTCCATCATTCCTTCTATTAATAAGATGAAACCACTCACCACTGTTGTAAACCTTACTGCTGCTGATGTTTCCATTCCAGTCAATGCACTCCTTGATTCTGGGTCAGCAGGCAACTTCATCTCTGGCGCCCTCTGCCATCATCTGCTGGTTCTTACATCTGCTGGTTCTGGAGGAATCCACCACTGACATAATCCTAGGGCACCCATGGTTGGAGCAGCACAACCCAGTCATCTCTTGGAAGACCGGTGAGATCCTGAAGTGGGGTGACACCTGTTTCCTGAACTGTTTCTCTGCATTTCCTGTACCATCCTCTCCACATACTGAACCTCTCTCTGTCTGTGCCACCTCCACTGAGAGTCCTGTTGAAAAACGTTCTGTGGATATTCCAACATGTTCAGTGATGTCTTTTGCCCAAAGAGAGCTTCCAAGCTGCCTCCACACTGGCCATGGGACTGTGCCATCGATCTGCTGGTGGGTCAGTGTCCAGGGGAAAGATCTACCCCCTGTCAATCCTGGAGGATAAGGCCATGGAGGATTACATTAAGGAGGCTCTGGCGCAAGGTTACATCCGGCCATCTACTTCCCCTGCTGCTTCGAGTTTCATCTTTGTGGTGAAAGGACGGAGGCTTGCGGCCATGCATTGATTACCAGGCACTCAACAACATCACTGTCAAGTTCAGATAAGGAAGGGGTTTCCTGATATACTCCAGGAGCATGGCCGAACATCGCTACCACATTGCGGAGGTCCTGAAATGCCTGAGGGAATTCCAACTCTTCCTGAAAGCAGAAAAATGCTCCTTCCATCTGCCCCCAGTGCAGTTCCTTGGATACAACATCGACAGCAGTGGCATCCGGATGGACGAGAGGAAGGTGGATGCCATCAGGAACTGGCCAACTCCTTCAACAGTCAAAAAACTCCAATGCTTCCTTGGTTTTGCCAACTTCTATTGTCGTTTCATACAGGATTACAGCACCATCTCCAGCCCACTTACAAGCCTCCTCCGTAATAAGCCCAGATCTCTGTCCTGGACACCAGCTGCCACCAATGCATTTAACATCCTGAAAGAAGCATTCACCACCGCTCCTCTCCTCATCCATCCAGACCCTGACAAGCCCTTCGTAGTGGAGGTTGACACCTCCACCACAGGAGTAGGAGTGGTCCTATCTCAGCAGCAGGGGAACCCAAGTAGACTCCATCCATGTGCCGCCTTCTCCTGCAAGCTCAACCCGGCGGAGGTAATTTATGACATCAGCAACAGGAAACTTCTCGCCATCAAGTTGACCCCGGAAGAGTGGAGGCATTGGTTGGAGGGTGCTAAACATCCCTTTCTGCTACTTGCAGACCACAAAAACCTATCTGAGAGTAGCTAAAAGACTGAATCCACGACAAGCACGCTGGGCGCTATTCTTCACCCGCTTTAACTTCTCCTATCTCCTATCGTCCAGGATCCAGGAATGTCAAGGCTGACGCCTTAGCCCGTCTGTACACTCCTGAAGAAAATTCAGAAGAACCTGAAGCTATCCTTCCTGAGAAACTCATCATCAGTCCCATTACCTGGTCTGAGGAAACCATGCCCTCCTCCAATGCCTCCACCAACACTCCGCTGGGTTGCCCACCAGGCTTGCAATATCACCAGGACACGGCGCACTACACTCAACCACACTTCCAGATCCAGGACATTGGTCGCTTCCTCCTATTGTCACCGCCACCAGGACTCTTGGAACCAGTTCCTGGGTTGGGCCGAGTATGTCCAAAACTCCCTGCGACAACCTTCCACCGGACTCATTCCCTTCCAGTGCGTACTCTGTTACCAACCCCCATTGTTCCTCTGGTCAGGGGAACTGTCAGATGTACCATCAGTCGACTACTGGTTCAGAGAGAGCGAGAGGGTCTGGGACTCTGCACACCACCAGCTGCAACGGGCCTTGCGCAGATGCAGGATGACAGCCGACCTTCACCGTTCCAACGCTCCAGCATACCAACCAGGACAGAAGGTCTGGCTGTCAACCAGGGACATCAGACTGTGTCTGCCTTCCTGGAAGCTGAGTCCCAGGTTCACTGGCCCATTCACCATCACCAAGTAGATCAACCCAGTCACGTATCAACTTTAATTACCTCCTCAATACTGCATTCATCCCACATTCCATGTGTCACTTTTAAAACCTCACCACCCTTCTGTCCCTGTCTCCACAGAGCCTGGCGCAGCAGCTGAACCCCCCCTTCCTCTCATCCTGGACGATGAAGCAGCCTATGAAGTGCACAAGATCTTGGACTCCCGGCATCGTGGTGGTCAACTGGAGTATCTTGTGGACTGGTACTTGTTACACGCCAGGCTCTAGTCGTCCAATCACAGCGCACTCCCTCACCAGAGTACTGATCACACGCACCTACACTCAATCAGCATGCCAATCAGTCACCACATAAAAGACTCACACACCTTCAGTCACTGTCCAGTCTCGTTCACATCAAGACTTACCTTCATGCTTACCTCAAGGACTCGAGATCACAGTCGATCTACTTGCCTGTCTCCAGCGTTTCCCAGTCTCCTCCTGTGTCTCCAGTCATAGGAGTGTGGGCTAATACTTTTAGCAAAAAGAATAGCAACGCCATCACTTACTTAGTGAAAAACAGCAATCCCATTCCATTCTACTGCCCAATCAGCAGCAATATTAAAATCAGTTTGTTTCTCTTGTAACAGAGTAACATCAATTTTTTCTGATGTATTATTTCAAATAATTCAGCTCTTTTCTGCATATCTCTAGCACCAAGAATCCCTGCCCACAGGAACATTATATTATAATACATGGAATTAGGCTTTCTCACTGTCCTCATTACCAAGCTCAGGGTTAAGTTTCCTCACAATTTTTTTTCAGCCAGGAGCCCTCCATCATGAAGCACCTTGTTTTCTCAACAAACTGTTTTATGTCAGGAAAGTATTCATTATTCTCTCATTTTTAGTAGCTCTGAGGAACAGTTTAATGTCATCTACCTCATAATGATGTCCAGAAAAATCACTCTGAGAAAGAATAGCACTTGAATCAGAAGATTCACTGTCACTTTCTGTTTAATCTTGATCACTTAACTCAGTTATATCTGCTTTCTTTGCATGTCTGACAATCAGAGCTTTACCATATTTCTTTCTTTTTAACAGGACTGCCTGGTTTCACAAACATTTCTCACAGCAGATTACAAGTCATTACTGAAAGCAGCGTTTAAATGCATATCTGTCTCAATAACAGCTATCCCCACCTGAACATTAGACACTTCAACAATAGAAGCTGTGCTTTGAGGCACTAATTCTTTTAATTTCGCTAATTCTAATGCATCATCATTTTTGTCCTTCACTACTCCTAACCCTGATATGCTCAGAGTCTCGTCTGACACCATGTCCTAACTAGATGCGATGCGACAGGCGATAAAAGTATGGAAGGCCAAAAGGGCCAAAAACACATGAATTAATATTACGTCCCGCGTCTAGGGCAGTCGATAACTCCAAGCGGGCATAATAAAATAGAAAGGTTGTGGTAATGGAATCCCAGTTTCATATCACTCCGGCCGATAATCAAACAAATACACAAAGCTAATTAAGGTATATAGTTAAATTTATTAAAGATAACATAACAGGGAAAAGAGAGCATCTCTTCAGGGTGTCCAAAGGCCAAAATAACAAACAAAACAACTCTAGAAAAGAAAAGGAGAAAGGGATTAAGTAACCTACATGAATATAAAAAAATAAGATACATTTACCTTCCCTAACTCCCTAACGAAAAACAAAGTACAAAACCAAGATATCAAAATAAATAGGCAGGACACCCCTACGCTCCACGTTCTTAAAGAGTAACTTCAGAAACAATAAAACATGTTCAAAAGGCACACTTTCTCTAAAAGTTTGATCATCGGCCGGAGGAGGGATCCAGGAGCTCCCAACCCAAACGCAGCCGAACCAGAAATGAGCTCCCCGGTGAACGCCAGCAGCGTCCTTATAAAGACCACGCTAGGGATGTCCCGATCACGTTTTTTTGCCCTCGAGTCCGAGTCATTTGATTTTGAGTATCTACCGATACCGAGTCCCGATCCGATACTTCTATAATACATGAAAAAGAATAAAGAAAAAACAGATCCAGGAACAGTGCTTTTCAGGTTTTTCAGGTATCTAACAGTCGTTTTCATGTACAGAAAATGGATAAAGTAATCAAATATAAAATATCACTGCATATTATCTTTACTGTATAAAATAAATAAAGATTAATCATTATTGAAGTTACAAAAACTATTCAGTCAAGAGCAGTAAGTGATTTCTTTGTTATTTGTTGTTTTATTTAACATTAAAACAGGCAGCAGAAATAGTTTTTCTCCCTTTAAGACATGCGCAATCCAGTACATACCTATACTGTTCCACATGCGCTGTCTTTCTCGACTAATATACGTTCACTTAAGACATAACAGACTATGTTTGCTAGGATACTCGCTAGGACGGGCATTTTAACTAATTTTTGTATGAATTTGTCCGCTGAAGTGCAAGACGTGAAAGAGAACTCAGTATTTGCGCGCTGACTGGAATAGTTCGGATGAGCGCACACAAATCTTCTCACAGCGCGTGAGAGTTCTCTTTCGCGTCTTGTTCTTGAAGGTTTAAATCAACAAGGCTTAAATGAGTTAGTTTAAACACAGATAGCAACGTGTGCTGTTCAGGTCTCACCTGTATCAACACCCGGGTGATGACGGCGTAAATGACTTGACATGAGAGCAGACGGCACTCACAGTTAACAGTTTACAAAGAGTGACTGTTTTGTCCACGCCTTTTTGATTATCGTTGTTGTAACGTTTTGCGCATCCATCGACTGAAACGTACATTATTTGAACTCTGTCTGTCTGTTTTCCACGTTGCTATTTTAAACAAACCATACGGTACGGTTCGATTTTTTTACCGAAAACCGTTGCACCCCTAATACATATATATCCGAGTCCTGATCGGGAGGTAACGTCCGATTCCGATCGAGTCTGAAACCACGTGATCGGGCCCGATTTCCGATCACATGATCGGATCTGGACATCCCTAGACCACGCCTCTTCTGAATCACCAATAGAGAGAGGAGACATCATCATTGGACAACCTATTGGAGCACAGGCAAAGCAAAAGGAAAAAGAAAACATACCAAATACAAGAACGCAGGTCGTAACACTCCCACACCCAATGAATCTACATGTAGAGTTACTCAAAACTGAACGACCGCGATAGTGCATCAGCAAGCACATTATCTTTACCTTTTTTGTAACGAATTTCCAGGTTAAAATCCTGGACAAAAAGTGACCATCGCATAATGCGTTGATTAGAATTCTTCATTCGGGACAAGAAGATTAATTGGTTATGATCTGTAAACACGCTCACGGGGAGGGAACTAGAACCAATATATACCTCAAAATGCTGTAAAGCCATTAACAAGGCCAACGCCTCCTTCTCAATGGTACTGTAATTTAGTTGATGTTTCAAGAATTTCTTTGAGAAATACCCAACAGGATGCTCCACTCCATTCTCATCATCCTGCAGCAGGACAGCACCGGCTCCAGTCATACTCGCATCAACATCCAACTTAAAGGAACACTCGTACCGTGGAGCAGCCAAGACTGGAGCGCTACACAAGAGTGTTTTAACAGAATCAAATGCAGTTTGACACTCATCAGTCCACTCAAAGTTCTGCGAAATATGTAGCATATTAGTTAAGGGCAACAACATCTGAGAAATTTTTGCAAAATCCTCGGTAATACCCAGTCATTCCTAAAAATCTTCTGAGTTCACGTTTCGTACGGGGTACTGCAAAATCTGCAATAGCTTGCACTTTCAGAGCGACAGGTCGGACTTGTCCCTGCCCAACCTGTTTCCCTAAATAGGTGACAGTTGCTTTGCCAAACTCACACTTAACTAAATTAAGAGTGAGTGATGCCTTAAACAACCAATCAAATACAACCCTTAAAGTTGCTAGGTGCTCCTCCCAAGTATTCGAATAAACAACGATGTCGTCTAAATAAGCTTTACAGTTTTGAACCCCTTTCAGCACTTTATTCATCAAGCGCTGAAACGTAGCTGGAGCGTTGCGCAATCCGAAAGCCATCACCCTGTAATTCAGAAAATCATCCGGCGTAACAAAAGCAGATATTTCGGCCGCACGCTCCGTCAAGGGAACTTGCCAATATCCCTTCAGTAGATCTAACTTCGTGACGAAGCGCGCAGAGCCTACCTTATCAATGCAATCCTCCATTAATGGGAGGGGAAACGAATCTGGTTTTATCACGGCATTCACTTAATCCGTGCAAAATCGTTGTGTGCCGTCAGATTTCGGAACTAGTAAGCACGGCGAGCTCCAGGCGCTAGAGCTGGACACCGCAAGACCATTCTCAACAAGGTATTTTACCTCGGACTCCATAATTTTACGTTTAACCGGGTTCACTCTGTAAGCACTTTGTTTAATGGGTGGATGATCACCTACATCAATATCGTGTTCCAGGACTTGAGTGCGAGTGGGAACATCTGAGAACAATCCTAAAAAAGAATTGATCAACGTTATTATGTCAGTTTGCTGAGGGTCAGATAGATGTATCAAATGAGAGCTTAAGCTCTCCAAAATCTTGGAATTATTCAGTCTACCACCTGAAACTAAGGTATTATGCAAGCTCAGCCCATCTTCATCGACATCACTGTCAGAAACAATCTCCTGTGAAGCTACAGGAGTGATACCAGAGCTTTTTGACTCTAGATCTTCCTCACGACTAACATAGAGCTTCAGCAGGTTTACATGACACACACGAGTCTTTCTCTGGCGATCAGGAGTTCGAACAACATAATTCGTGTCACTCAACTTCTTATCAATGACGTATGGTCCAGAGAATTTAGCTTGCAATGCAGCACCCAAAACTGGCAATAGAACCAAGACTTTTTCACCCTCAGAAAATGACAGAGCAACAACATTCTTGTCAAAACGCTTTTTCATTTTTGACTGCGTACCCTCCAAAGCAGTCTGAGCTAACTCACAAGCATTGTGCAAACGTTCTCGAAAAGAACTGACATAATCCAACAAATTACACTCAGGCTGTGCTCAGATAACCAGTTCTCTTTCAGCATTTTAATTGGACCCCTCACTGTATACAGCTCTGCTGGGCTAAACCCCAGCGACTCCTGAACGGTCTCACGGACAGCACACAAAAGTAGAGGCAGCCCTTCGTCCCAGTCTTTCCCCGATTCAACACAATATTTACTCAACATGGACTTTAAGGTTTGATGGAACCTCTCCAAAGCTCCTTGAGTCTCAGGATGGTAGGCACTAGATATAACACCTGTTTGAACAGACGAGACATGAAATTAGTTCCCTGATCCGTTTGGACCACTCGAGGGAAACCAAAGGTAGAAAAGAACATAACCAGAGCTTTCACCACTGCCTTCGCTTTTAATGAACGTAACGGTACCGCCTCTGAATTGGGCTTGTTGAAGGTACCGTTACATAACGTGTACATTCGATCCGGTTTAGTAACAGGCTTTGTAAAGTTGGCAGTGCGTCACAAACTGCCTGTGAGTGGTATTGCCTTAATTGTAGGTAATGATTTAGCTGGGGAAAAGGTACTCCCAGTCCCCGAAGTCATTGAAAACCCTGTGTATGGTTCTGTTTCTTCCGGTGAGTTAGCATCAGAATTCCCTACAGTGGACAACCTATTGGAGCACAGGCAAAGCAAAAGGAAAAAGAAAAAGAAAACACATACCAAATACAAGAACGCAGGTCGTAACAATTAACAACATGTTAAATACCTTCCATATAAGAATTATATGAGTTTTTGACCTAACTAGCAACAGCAACACACGAATATTCTATTTTAGAAACGGTTTCTATTTCTCCTGGAACAGCAACACAAAGTATGGCAATGATATATAATGTTACAAGTATCTAACGTGTGTTTGAATATAATTCTGTGTTCACAGCTTTTAGCTGTAATGAAAACAACACTAATTCACCTCAGATCTTGAAAATAAATAAATGGGCACAAGAATGTTCAAACTGTCAACTCAATGCGAACAAACAAGTGCATTCTATGACAAAGATTGGTTCAGTCACTATGTACTTTAAACAAAGTTTCAATTGTGTAATATTTTTTTATTTTACTATATAATTGCCCATTTCATTGTGTCTGCTGTGCTCTTGCCTAGAGAGCCCGCCAACACTCTCTTCTGATTGGCTGTGGTTTTTGATTGAATTTATCTCTTCTCATTGTCGCGTCTAGTGTGGACAGTCAGATTGCTTGTTGCTGGAATCTTATCGCATCACGTCTGTGTAGGACACAGTGTGATGGTCCTGCTTCATCGGGTTCAGCATTAACTACATCACTTCTGACAGCGGCAACGTCATCATCAGCTGGCGGGACGAGCACGGATAAGATGACCAGATTGCCCACAATTCAAATATTTCATTTTATCAGTTGTTGCGTAAATAATGTAATCGTACTCATCAGCCCGAAAGTGCAAGGATACATCTAACTCAGCATCGTCGTTCATAATCATGTAAACGAAACACCTAAACTAAACAACATTATAGCCTATCACAATATCTCATCACATAAGAATGGTGGTACATTGGACAACGTGACTTTCTTTGATGGTGTAGTAGAAAGTGGAAGCACAGGAATAAAAAAATCATCAACAATCCCTGTTTCAACTAGTTCATTAGCCTTTTCAACTGTGCAGCGAAATATAACAGTAGCATTATTCATTCCTGGAGGCAGACAGTATGCTTTCATGCCCAACAACATCACCCACTGCCAGCCACCGCCATCATGCTCCCAATAAAACAGGTAGCACTCAGCCCAAAACAACTACAATGTAAACCAAAAACAACTAACAAAGAGAAAAGACAGAAAAAAAAAAAAGATTCACTCACAGAAATCCAACCACACTCGCACCACTCAGTCCACATGCTCACCCCCAGCAATCACACCGGAAGTGAGATAGAAAGAGAAAGAGAAAGAGAAAGAGGAAGAGAAAGAGAAAGAGAAAAAGAGAAGGAGAGAGAGCTTTTTTTTTTATTTCAACACCAACATTTATTACCATTTTCAACAATATAATACAATCAATTCCTACTTTATATACACAAAAATCATTTTAAAAACAAAACAAAATAAACAAAGATTAAATAAAAAAATTGTGAACTCTAAACTCCCATCACTAATTTCACACAGAGCCCCTTTGGAACACCGAATCATTTCAAATCACGTAAGATCTCCCATAGCTTTATAATACCGAAAGACTTCACATAGTTTGTAGATTACTATTTAAATTCTGTTCAATTTTAATTTTCCTAGTATCATAAATTGCCATTTTTGCTTGGCCTAAAAGGAAATTTAACAATTGGCAACGGAATCGCTATTTCCAAGTATATTTAAAACCACAAATAAACACTTTCAATGAAAAGATCTCATCAAATCGATTAAATAAACTCCTTAGAACTAAAAAAGGGAATTGAACCTATTACAAAAAGCAAAGGTATGATAAACAGTTTCCCTCTGGAGACAAAAAGGACATTCATCATATCATATATCATATCATAAAAGGACATTCATGATATCTGTGTTTAAAACTGAAACAAGCATGTTCACAGCAATAGCGCCATGAAGGATTCTCCATTGTAAGTCTCCTACTTTCTTTGACAATTGTGACTTTTACAAGGCTCTCCATTCTGGTTTAAATGGAGGACAGCACGCCAAGGAGTATCAACCCTATTATATATTTTTAAAAAAATATTTAAAGACTCAACAACTTTTATACACAATTTTTCCAGATACAGAATTGGGTCCCTTTAAAATCAAAATACTGTTTTGTAAAAACACATCACACTCATTAAAATCAGTCAACAAATACAAATCATGGAATGGATCATTACAATTTTGAGTAATTAATCCTTGAGTAATTA
Source organism: Chanodichthys erythropterus (assembly GCF_024489055.1). Classification (NCBI taxonomy): domain Eukaryota; kingdom Metazoa; phylum Chordata; class Actinopteri; order Cypriniformes; family Xenocyprididae; genus Chanodichthys; species Chanodichthys erythropterus. The sequence continues at coordinate 8,831,539 of NC_090231.1, read as the reverse complement.
ATCTCTTAACAATTTAACTTCTTCAGGTACAAGAGCAGACTTCCATTTTTCAAGCAATTTGCCTAATATGTTTCGACTTTACCCCCAGACAACTGATGACAGCATCAAAATTCTCGAAGGCCAGTCCAGTCAGTTTAAACAGATGCCCAAATGTTAAAACTTCAGCGTTAAGAAGTATCAGGTTGACAGAAAGGAGAAACTCCTCATGTGACTCCCCATTCTTGATCCATAAATCAGAGGTTCTTGGAGCAACCAATGTAAAGAGGTTGTAGTGTCATGTCTCTGCACTTTAAAAAGAGACCAAACCTTGAATAGATTCCAATAGAAAATGGGTAAATTAGACAAGTCCATCATCTGTGGATTTAACAAAAATAAGGACCTCTCAAAGTCCAGGCCTCTGAATCCTCACAAAATGGCACAGGCAGCAAACTTGCAGCTTGAATCTAATTGACCACTCAACAATCTTTGAATAAACTGAATCCTGAAGGCCACTATTCTGCTCTGTACATGCATTAGACCATGTCCTCCTTCTGTCTCCTTGGGTATAGACTTTGGTACCCAATGTATCTTGTCCCAAAAAAAAGTCAATTAAAATTGATTGCAATCTTGGCAGCAAATCTCGTGGAGGATCCACACAAATTAATTGATGCCAAAGAACCAATGCAATTATATTGTTGATGATCAGTACTTGTCCTTTGTATGACATTTTAGGCAGCGAGAATTTCCATTCAGCAAAGCGGCCTTTAACTTTTTCAGCAATTTCTTCAAAAACATTTTGCATATACATTTCATCCCCCAAAACACTCCCAAATATTTTAAACCCTTTTTATTCCAAGATAACCCTTCTGGGAGCTTCGGGGCTCCATTGAGCCAATTTCCAACCAATAGTGCTTCACTCTTAGACCAATTTATTTTTGTGGCAGAAGTGTTTTTAAAATCATTCAGAATATCCAAAAAATATTTACATCTCTCTGTTCATTAATTAAAACAACAACATCATCAGCATACGCAAAGAGTTTAAATACATTTGCACAATTTGGAATAGATATAGCTTTGTTCTTATTCTGATTAAGCCAAAGTATATAACATACCAGATAAGGCACAACCTTGCCTGATACCTCTGGAGACTTTAAAAGGGCCACATAATTCCCCATTCATTTTTAAAACACTTTCAACCTTATTATACAAAACTTTTAACATAGACACAAAGTCATTATTAAAACCAAAAGCTATTAATGTGTTCCACAAATATGTGTGCTCTACCCTATTGAAAGCATTTTCTTGAAGTCCAAAATTCAAATTAAGATTTTTACTAATATCTAAGATATCTCTATTAAAAGAGATGTTATCAAATATTCGCCTTCCTGGAACACAATAAGTTTGGTCAGAATGAATGACGACTGAGGGCTTCATTCAACCTGTTAGCCAGAACTTTGGAAAGTAATTTATAATCAGTACACAACAAACTGACAGGCTTCCAGTTTTTTATATCGTTTAGATCATCTTTCTTGGGCAATAACATAAGCACTGCTCTCCTGAAACTTAAAGGTATGATTGACGGGTCTGATAACAAAACCCCAGTCTCAGAACGTAAATTGTGTATGAACCTCTTTTGCCCATTCTTTTTTTCTAAATTAAAGAAAAATGTTGAAAGTGCATCCATCAAATCAATATTTTGAAATCTTGACCTGACCAAAGCTCCTTATGTAATCAAATCCAATAAATTATTTAAAGATTTTTTTTTCTCTTTAAAACCCTTTGTAAAATTTGAATCTCCTGAGGCATCTGTACATTCCTGCATATCCATTAAAGGTGCCATAGAATGCTTTTTCACAAGATGTAATATAAGTCTAAGGTGTCCCCTGAATGTGTCTGAAGTTTCAGCTCAAAATATCCCATAGATTTTTTTTTTATTAATTTTTTTAACTGCCTATTTTGGGGCACCATTATAAATGCGCCTATTCAGCGTGCTTTCCCTTTAAAATCCTCACGCTCCCCGCCCCCAAGCTCTCAACTCTACAATAAATTGCATAAACAAAGGTCACACAGCTAATATAACCCTCAAAATGGATCTTTACAAAGTGTTTGTCATGCAGCCTATCGGATCATGTAAGTAAATTATTTATTTGGATGTTTACATTTGATTCTGAATGAGTTTGATAGTAGCATATGCTCGGGCTAATGGGCTAAAGCTAACGTTACACACTGTTGGAGAGATTTAAAAAGAATGAAGTCGTGTTTATGAATTATACAGACTGCAAGTGTTTAATAATGAAAATAATGACGGCTATGGTCTCCATGAATACAGTGATAAACGATGGTAATACCAAAAGTCAACCAGAAACCTAGACGCTCAGAGAGAAAACCACAACACAACAGACCCAGAGCAGCACCAGCGAAGAACAGCATCTCAGCGGCCCAGTCCACAATCACACCGACCTGATCAACAGGAGCAGCTGAGTTGTGCTGCAGTCCTGAAAGGACCGAGCCACAACAACCTGGTAGAAATTAAAGACCTTCTCAAACTTATATGCACATGGCTGGAATATTTATATTTAAAAAAAAAAAAAAACATGTATACTGTTACTGGACAGAGGAGATCAAAGACAACGGCAAACAGGTAGGTGGTGTTTATTGGACAACAGCAGTAAATGACAGTGAAGCAGGTGAGTGAAATAGCAGATGACATCTTGTGCTGGTGATACTGGGTGGATGGATAAAAGTCCTTAGAGTTGCAGGGATGATGATAGGGAGACACACTCACAAAACCACAGGAAACAAGGGAGACGTTGGAGATCACTGGAGAAGTAGATAACATTAGGATCCTTTTGCAAAAGGAAAAAATACTCTATTTTGCAAAGAAATAATAGTTCTAACGAAAACCACAGCAGAACTAAAACACAAATCTGTGTTTCGCGAACAATTCTGCGGCTTTGAACGAATCGTGAGAGTCAATGATTCAATGATTTATTTACAGCCACTTGCTTCGTTACTGAATGAATGACTCAATGACTCACTCATAGAAACAGTGACTTGCTGTCACCTACTGGTGGGATTAGTTTAATACTTAAAAGTTTTACTTAGTTTTTTACAATCATTGCATATTTCTCTATTGAACATTTTTATATAAACATTATTTATTTGATTAAGTTATATTCATAAAGGTAAAAATATGCACTGGAAAATCAATTTAGGGGGCAAATACTGTCCCTCAATGGTAAAGGTGTGACTGCAGTCTAAGTGGAAGAGAGGGGGTACGCAGAAGTATAGTAATCCCTTCAGGGGGTACTCCAAGCTAAAAAGTTTGGAAACCACTGCTCTAGAGCACTATTAAGATTGTAGAACTTGTTGACAAAAATGAGATCATTAATTACTACAATGTGGAACATACAGGGTATTCATTCATACAGTATCCATTCAACTGAAACCTTAGATTAAAAAAAAACAAAAAAAAAACAAGAAAATGCAAAATTGTTTGATTTAGACTGTAAAACAATGAGGAAAAAATGTAGACAATTATAAACAAAAAACACAGACAACCAAATGATGCACATTTGCTCCATCAATATTGTGAGGAACTTAAACAGTATAAAAATACACTCAGAAAAAAAAAGAGAGAGAGAGAACAGTGCATGCAAAATCAGCTAAAAACTATTGAAGAATCTATAACTGCTAACAAATTTTGGGACAGTTGGAATTCCCTGAATAAAAAACAACATGAACAAACAGCCATGGAGACCACTTTGAACAACTTTATAGTGAAATGAAAATGAACCCAGAACAAATCCAAATACATGAAAACATGATCAATATGGAAGATACAATTGGTAAATTCCAAAACCCATTAGACTACCCCATCACAGAAAATGAACTATAATATCACTTCCTTACAGAGCACAATGTCCTGAGCAAAAGTCAAATTGGATTCTTACCAAATTATAGAACATCAGACCATATCTTTGCTTGCTTTGTAGATTTCCAGAAGGCCTTTGATTCAATTTGGCATGAAGATCTTGTGTCTAAATTTCTAGAATCAGGTATCAGGTGTAAAACATTATAAAAACAATGTACATGCACTATTAAAATTGGCAGTAAACAAACAGAGTTCTTCACTCAAGAGTGGAGTGTGAGACAGGGCTGCCCACTATCACAGACCCTTTTCAGTATTAACATTAATGAATTGGCTGATTAATGAACTAGAACAGTCAGCAGCACCTGGTCTCACACTACATGACTCCAACATAAAGTTCTTCTTTTATGCAGATGATCTGGTCCTGCTGTCTCCAACAGAAGAGGGTCTACAGCAGAACCTGGACATCCTGCATCAGTTCTGTCAGACCTGGGCCCTGACTATTAACCGTAACAAAAATAAAGTACTGACATTTCAAAAAAGACCCAGATGTCAGGGAAAGAGACACAATTTCACCCTTGGTATGACCAAAATTGATCATGCCACAAGCTGCACATACCTTGGAAAGCTAAATTTGGCCGTGAATGAACTGAAGGAGAAAGCAAGAAGCGCCTTCTATGCCATCAAAAAATCAATCCAAATTGAAATACCAACCAGAATCTGGCTCAAAATATTCCAATCAGTCATAAAACCGATTGCACTATATGGCAGTGAAGTGTGGGGTCCTCTCCTAAACCATGAATTTGACAAATGGGACAAAAAAACAACAGAAGCCCTGCATGCCGAGTTCTGTAAGAGTATCCTGAGAGTACAGAGGAACACACCGAATAACGCATGCAGGGCAGAATTAGGTCAATGCCCTTAATGAATCCACATTGAAAAACGAGCCATAAAATTTTGGAAACATCTAAAAACGAGTGACCCCAAGTCTTATCATTTTAAAGCCCTTAAATACCATGAAGTGAACACTGAAAAAAGACCCCTGATTGAGATGGTCCTGATGCTGCAAAAACAAACTAACATGACTCATGCTGTGTTCACACCAAATGCGAATAGAGCGTCTGGCGCGAATGATTTCAATGTGAAGTCAATGTACAGACGCGTTTACGCGCGTCTGGAGGTCTCGAGGCGCGAATGAGGCGTTTAGCGCGGCGCGGAAGACGCGGATTCACCTCATTCGCGTGTCTAGTTCACGCGAATGACGCGAATGACGCGAATGACGCGAATGACGCGAATGACGCGAATGACGCGAATGACGCGAATTGAGCGTTTCGCGCGATACGCGTGTTACGCGCGAATGGTGCTTTTTGTGCATTTACGCGTTTGACGCGAATTCGCGTCTGACACCAGAGTTGAAAAATTTGAACTTTGGCGTAAATTCGCGCCGCGTTAACCAATCAGGAGCCTGCTTGCTGCTGTGGCGGCAGGCCCGCCCGGAGTCACTCATTCAAAATGGAGGAACGAATGATATTATCAGTGAGCAGTCACCCAGAGATTTATGACACAAGTTCATACTTCAGACAGGAATAAAAAGGAGCTCGCTTGGAAGAGTGTCGGTGAGGAGATTGGGCTACCTGGTAAGTTGTAAATACACATTTCACTTTTGAGTCACGTACACGTTTATCGACCCGCGGCCTTCCCGACGCTGACCCCTACGCTGCTGTTCTGCTCTCCAGAGTAAATACAAAGCAGTGGCTCTCTCGATGAACGCACGATCAACATCAGCCATCTTGCAAACAGACAACCGCCAAGCACTTGCCCCTCCCACAAGAAGCGGATTTCGCCTCGGACGCTTGTTTTTTACGCGCGTCTATTTCGCTCTAGACGCGCGAATGCATTCAAAATGTTCAAGCGGCAAACTAGACGTGGTAGACGCGAATTTGACGCTCTATTCGCGTTTGGTGTGAATGCAGCATAACAACGGCCAGCCTCAGGACACTGACACCCTCATCCAAAAAATTCAGCCCAACCAAATTATAAAAGCACAGAAAGAAAATTACTTGACCTATTGCACTGAAACAACAGAAAAACAAAAGCAAACTTGAATGTTATTTGGCCCTAAACCGAGACTACACCACAGCAGAATATCTGAGTACAGTGAAAGACTGTAAATTAAAAGGAATAATGACGAGGTACGGACTGAGCAATCACACGCTGACTGTAGAGACGGGCAGATACAGACAGAACTGGCTGCCCAGAGAGAAACATATCTGCCTGTACTGTGACCAGGGAAAAGTGGAGACAGAGCAACACTTCCTCACCAGCTGCCCTAACTATGAGGAAATCAGAATGATATTTTATCTAAAATTTGAAATACTTTGCCCTAACTTCATAAAATAAAACAATAAAACACAAATTCAACATTTATTAGGTGAAAAACGAAATTGTAGCAAGATACATTGATACCTGTCACAAATAGAGGGATTATACTAATCATTAATGCACACACACACACACTGACACACTCACACACTCACACACGCAGACTCACGCACATACACACTGAATTCTAAATTGTTCATAGAATTCTAAAATGTTGATTGATTGTTCTACTTTATTTTTTTATTTATTAATTATGTGTGTGTATATGTACATGTATTTTGATTATTTTGCTTAGGCAATACTTTATAACAATTGTCATGCCAATAAAGCACACTTTGAATTGAATGGGGGGGGGGGGGGGGATTAGGAATACAAACACCTTTAAAATGCTTAAAATGCTTCCTCAAATTACTCTGACCTGTTTAAATGGCTAAGTATCAGAGCTGTGCATGACTATGGAGAGGGACTAAAATCTTTGCATGGCAGGGGGAGCGGCTGCTCGACCCGTCACTGCTAGGGGCAGCTGCCACTCGACCTACCATAATATGGCAAGCCAGAGTATTCACATACACCTGGTCGGACATTTGATTGCACACTGACACATCACAAAAGAGTGTGTTTTGACAGCAAAACGCGCATCCTCGACATGTGATTTGCCATAAAAATGTGCATTCTCAGTGTGCACTTTGGAGTCACTGAAAATGCAAGTTTTTGACATGCATTTATCATAACAAAAATGGGCGTTGAATACGTGCGTTTTGAGTTGGACAAAACGCTCATTATGAACCTGTAAACAGGTAAATCAAACAGCCAGTGCAAATGTGTGTTTGAAGTGTCCAACATGTGAAGGGAACGTGCTCTTTCCTGAGTGTTCTCAAAAAATTGCCAGTTGAAAGCGTGTGCTCACTTTTTAGGGCTTGAGTCTGTCACGTTTTTGTCCGCTACAGGTTTAGGACTCTTGTATTATCATTAAACCCAAAAAACAAAAAAACAAAAAAAAAACAGACAAACAGATAGAACCTTGAAAAACAAAAAATATGGTTACTCCAAAGCGGATGTCAAGAACACGCGTTTTTAATAGCAAATCACACGTCAAGGATGTGCACGTGTTTTGGTGCACAAAAACACGCGTTTCTGACGTATGTTTTCCATTATCCCAAAGCGCGTTAAGAACGTGCATTTTGGTACACAACAAAACATGTTTTGCTGTCAGAACACACACATTTGATGCGTCAGTGTGCAATCAGATGTCCGACCAGGCGTATGTGAATACTCTGAGTTGCCATAGCAGGCGCGTATATCCATGACGGGTCCCGAGGCAGGCACAGATAACGGTGGCAGGTCGAGTAGCAGCTGCCCCTAGCGGTGACGGGTCGAGTCGCAGGTTGAGCGGCAGCTATCTTTAAGTCGTTACAGGGAACCCGGCCATTCAGCAGTGATTCAGAGCTATGGCAAGGGGACGCAATGTCTCTGTTCCCTCCTTCAGGAAATAGGGGTTACAATAGTAACCTAGACATTCCCATTCAGTCATTCATGTTCAGCTTTATGTCAATACTGATGTAATGGGGTCCCAATGGAAAACGCCATAGCAACTGAACCACGTTACGAGAATTAGGGAAGCAGATGCTGGCAAGTCATGGTGTGCCCAATGCAAGTGCTACCACAGATGTCGTAACCTTCCAGTGTCCGGAGTAAGCCAGAGGGAGTCCTCCATAGCAGAGGGATGGAGTGGACAGGGCGTTACTCAGGGAATGATCAAAGCTGCTGTTCCATACCCCAGGGGAAGAGTGCTTCGGGACTCAATTCCCACGTTTTTTCAGCCATGACCAAAACACCAGGAAAGCATTTTGAGTCCAAGTAGTGAGACCACTACAGAAACCACACCCTGCCTGAAGGGAGATGATGTTTGAAACACACATATGGACTGACCCATGGGGAAGTAACACATATGGAAATCTCTAGGGTAGAACACTACAGTACAGAGAGCAGAGCAGAGCCGCCCAGGAAAAGACACCGATTTACTGTCAGGGAAACCGTACTGTGGATGAAACACATATGGGATTACCCACAGGGAATCACATCATATGGGCATCTAGCCCAGTACAAGGGCTGACCAACCGGACATGCACACGAGTACTGGACCTGGTGTTGGCCGCCTCTGCCGCATCTGACTTCCGCAGGATGCAGAAGGAACTCCACAGGGTTCACCATCTGGGGAACTAAACTGAGGAGCATAAAAAAGTGCTTGTACTCCCTCGTCAGAGGGAAATGGCACAGCAAGTGAGAACCCATGGCTATCTACTTGTAGACTGCACATTTGGAGGACACCGGGTCCACTCGGAGATTATAAAACCTTGTGAATGTGTTTGAGACATTGCCAGCCCGAATTCTAGGCATGATTCACTGACCAAAAAAGCTTGTAGGTCCCCGACCCTCTTAAAGGAAGCAAGTGCGGTCAGGAGCACTGTCTTAAGTCCTCCACATCCCATCCAGAGACCACACGTGGAGGTTCCAGAGGTGGGGACATGGATGCCATATGATGCCCCATCCCTGAGAAAGCAGGTCCTTCCTCAGGGGAATCCACCAGGGAGGGGCTGTCCTGAGCAGCATCAGCTCTGGGAACCAGGTCCAGTTGGGCCAGTACAGCGCAACTAGCAAGACCTGCTCCTCGTCCTCCCTTACCTTGCACAATGTCTGTGTGAGAAGGCTCACTGGGGGAAATGCATATTTGCATAGGCCCCAGGGCCAGCTGTGTGCCAGTGCATCTATGCTAATGGTCCCCTCGGTCAGGGAAAAAAAAAAACACTGGCAGTAAGCGGACTCCTGGGAGACAAGTCCACCTATGCTTCCCCAAATTGGCTCCAAATTAGCTGAATTTTTATTTCCCCGGGAACGTAAGCTGTTGTGAAAGCATGTTGGCCACATGATTGAGCTCACTCAAAATATAAATGGCGCGTAGCAACCTGAGCTACCGCTGACTACAGAGGAAGAGATGTCGGGTGAGTTGCGACATGCGTAGACCACCTTGATTGATGAACGTTACGGTTGATGTGTTGTCTGTCCGGACTAGTACATGCTTGCCATGCAGCAGCGGCCAAAACGACGCAGGGCAAGGAGTACTGCTAGCAACTTGAGGCAATTGATATGCCACTGCAGATGGGGTCCTGTCATGGGGTCCTGTCTCTGTGGGTCCTGTGACGGACTGGCTAGGGAGACATTAGGAAGCAGTGCATCCTCTAACACACACTCCATGCCTGTGGCAAAAGAACAGGGGCGGGGAAGGAGGAAGCAGTGCGTCGCTCGCTGCCCTTGCACACCCTGTATGACTGGAAAGTCAGGAAACCACTCTTTCTTGAGAATTTGGGACCACTGGCCATTGGGACAATGGCGGAACAGTTGTATAAGATTCTGCACCTGGTCCTCCTCCAGGGGAAGGAGTGGTGCGTACACCAACTCCTGAGAAAGAGCTCACCAACTCCGGGTCACCCGATCCAGGGCCACCTCGCTAACCATTTAGGTTTAGCAGTGACCTGGGGAAAGGCTGCATCACCTTCCTGCATAGCACTCGGCCTCATGGCTGAGCCGGGGCGGAGCACTGCTCGCAGGGGGATATTCTTGGCAACAAGCAGACTGGACCATGGTCAGAAATGTCTACTTCTGAACTGTCGGGAACTGCTGTGCAATCCACGGCAGTGTCGACAAGAGATCACCTTGTCTTGTCACCATGAGATGGGAGAGTCAAGAAAGCGCACTTTGTTGACATCTCAACAAAGCTTATTGGTTTAAACAACCGTGGAGGGCCTGTGAAGCTCATCTGCTTGGACAGAGGAACAAATTTCGTAGGTGCTTGCAAGGAGCTTAACATTTCCTCTAATCTTGACAATACCTCTGTTAAAACACTTCTCATGGACCAAGGCTGTATCTGGCAGTTTAACCTACCTCATGCATCTCATATGGGTGGGTCCTGGGAGAGGATGATTGGACTTGCTAGAAGGATATTAAATGCAATGTTCCAACAGCTTGGGTCTTCAGCACTAACACATGAGACACTCACCACTCTAATGGAAGAAGTTGCTGCTATAATTAATGCCCAACCTCTTGTCCCTGCTAGGGTAACAGTTATGAGTTGAAGGCTCTCTGTGAGCCTACTCATTAGTTATCCTAAGTGTGGAACGTTGTTTAGTCCTCCTCTCAATAGGACAGTCGTTATGCTGAGACCTCTGTTTTTAGAGCTTGGCTATTATTTGCTAAGTCATCAGACTTTCTTTGAGCCTCCTTGGCAAATATGAGCATCGTAATGTCTCTGCTCATTAGTGGGTGTTATCTTATTGAGGCTTCCGCTCTCTAGAGCTCCACTAGGGTAACAGTTATGAGTTGAAGGCTGCCTGTGAGCCTCCTCATAAGTTATCCTGAGTGTAGAATGTTGTTTAGGCCTCCTCTCAATAGGAGAGTCGTTATGCTGAGGCCTCCGTTCCTAGTGCTCCGTTATTATTAGTTAAGTTGTCAGGCTCTCTGCGCTAACATGGGTGTCATCAGTCAAGTCAAGTCACCTTTGTTTATATAGCGCTTTTTACAATGCAGATTGTGTCAAAGCAGCTTTACAGTGATAACTGGCATATAATTTTGGCTGCACAGCAGATCTAGAAGAAAATGGTGTCATTGTCCAGTTTAAGTAAATTCAGTATTGATTAATTCCTTTGTAAAAATAATTACTTATTAATTTAGTTAATTTATATATACAGCAGCTCTGGAGAAAACGGTGATGCCATTGTCCTTTTGAGTTTTCTTATTGAGGCCCCCGCTCTCTAGAGCACCACCAGTTGCGGCACCAGTATATCAGTTTGTTGTGTAGTAATATAAATCCAGAGATATCACATTTAGGTAACTTACACGGTTTCTTTACTAGCACTGCATGTTCAAAAAACAACCTCTCTTCTTTTTCTTATATGCATACCAGTTCCCACTTCATACAACAACTCCCTCTAGTATACTATACAGTATAGTAAGAAATTATGCAATTTTGGATGCAGCATAAGAAAGGCCTAAGAAAGGAAAAGGAAAAGGAAAAGAAAGACAGAAAAAAATAAAACGGAAATAAATAGAAAGACATAAAAGAAAAGACAAAAGGACAAAGAAAAGTAAAGGAAAAGGAAGACAAAGCGGGAGAAAGGAATTACAGAATTCTCAGTTTGACCTGAGAAACAATATGAGGTCCAGTGGAGGGGAAGATAAAAGACATTTAGTTATTTCATTGGTCGATAACTTTGATCAGAGCATTGTTTGTCATTCCTCACGCTCTTGAGGAAATTTGACCTTTTCTCATTTTTTCAGAAAATACCCAAAGAGTGCATAGCTTGTTTTACCAATATAATCATTTAGTTAAGAGAGAGAAAAAAAAGCTTTGTCATGCTGGCAAGGTTATCAGAGCCATCAGATCAAATATTTACCCATGCAATTTAATGTTTTTCAATAAACAGCAGTGAAGTAAATAGTGGTGAAGGGAAAGCAGCGTCTGTGGCTCTTGTTGGAGGCTGGAATAATAGACTAATCTTGGATCAGTTTCAAAGCACTTAAAGGCTCAGCACTCATGGTTTGTGATTACCATATGTTCCCACGTCACAAATAATAACCAGATCTGGAGATGTGATTGAGGGTGACTACAGAGGATGTCACACTGACTTTGTCCTCCAAGTTTATCTCAAGTTTCTGTTAACTAATAGAAGCAGAAACTAATGATCCTCTGAAGGCAATTCTATCAAATCCCAATGGCAAATTTGGACATAGTCAATATCGCAAGGCCTATTAATAGAGCCTATTAATCTCACGGGCCACTAAAGACAAATCATCATAGAAAAGAATAAAAGAGGTGCACTTTGCTAATGGCTTTTGATGACATAATTGGCAGATGTTTTATTAGACACCGAACATTACGATTCCGAACATGCTTCAGTTTCAGAGTAACAAGTAATGTTTTAGTAAGCTTCATTGCACAGAAGATGATTAAAATAGGGATAATTGTGCAGCTGCTCAATTCTGAACATCAAATGTACGTTCGCGAAATAAAACAGCTGTGATACCATATACCGGACAAATGTGGATTTTTGAAGATGTGATAATTGTGAGATGCATGTTCAGAGCAACAGTACATAAATATGAATGTTTTCAGCCAGACTCAGACAGTGTGATATATTTTTAATGACTTCTAGAGATCATTGCTAAAATTACACATCAGATATATGACTGGTAAGTCTGATGAATCTGTGCCTATTTCAAAATCGTGTTACCTTGGCTGTTATCACTTTCTGCCACTGAAAGACTTTAATTAAGATGCTTGTGATAGTTTTATTCCTTAGGTCTTGCTGTGCAGAGCTTTTCCCAGGGTATGAAATTAGCAGCGCTAGGTTTCAGACCCGTTGACAGCAGATCGAAGGAGTTAGAAGTGACAACCATGTCTTGACTACCTCATTGCAGACACCACACCTTGGAGCAAAAAGGTGAGAGAGCATGTCTGTTTAAGAGAGTTGGGTATATTAACTCAGTGGAGCTGAGAAGAAAAACAGATGAATTAGCATTACACTATTACAAACAGATATTCACAACATACAATGGTTTGCGCCTCGCTCCCAACTGGGTAAACTCCCTTTTTGCGAATGTTTCATATTTTTGTCGCTTGCTTGGAGGGGTGTATGAGGTGATACATATTAGCAGCAATGGTTGTGACAGTGGAACAGAGGGGGTGTCTGCGGGAGGCATCACTTGTCTAATTAAGGTAGAGAAAATGGTTGTCATCTGCACATATTGTGTCTATGGGCAAAAGGAAGGTGAAAAAGAATGAGACACTGGCATTGTTATGGGGCGGGGTTGGTTGTAAACAAGGCAGAAAATAGAAGCTAAATTAATAACATGCATGGGACAATGACAGGATAAACAAGCAATTCTGTAAGACATTATTTTGAACAAGGATGACAGACAGACTGAGTGAGACAGATTCATAGAGGTGTATAAGCAGGAAAAATCAATGCAAAGCACTGACAATGAAGATGCATCAGCTATCAAAGTCACCACCTGTCCGAGTCCTCTGCTGTCTCCTCTCTACCACCCAAAATGTGGGGGAAGGATAAATGCACTTTAAAAGGTTGAACATGAGTTATGTTTCACACCAATGCATTTACTGGAGACATTTAACTGGCACCTGCTCTGATGCCAAAAGATAGTGCCAGTGCAACCAGGGAGTTAAACTAGCTCAGAATAAATACAACAAGGCAAAGAAAGTTGCCAAAATCATCTCAATTAATCTGCTCTCATGAGTCACAGCAAGCTTCAGGCAGAATTTATCTCCTCATGCTGATCATAATTTTTGAAACTGCCACCTTGTTTTTAGAAACGAAAGAAGAACGGCAGGTTACATCATAATCAGGTAAAATGTCCATGGTGCATTACACCCTCTTTTTTTGGGTAATGAGATTAAGAGGCATGAGATGAACAGAAGTTGGTGGTCACAGCCGATTGCGTGTGCATATGTGTGTGTGCTCTTCCTTTGTTGGGTGCTCTTCCTTTATTATCATGTAGGAGGAAGCATTGTTTGTTCATTTCCCTAATTACTGTTTGCTTTAGTGTCCCACTTAATAGTGGAAAACTGGTCGTATATCTCATTCAACTCTAAAAGGGGTGTGAGGTGACTAAATTTTGAGTGGAAAATGTGTGAAAGAAAGAAAAGAATAGGATGGAAAAACAAAGAGGAAGTACAAAAAGGCAGTGAGACTTGGCAAACCATTGTTCATGCTTATTCACCCCCCTTTTCATACAAGACTCATGGCACAGTCTCATAATGAATTACATAAACCTTTGGTGCTGCTGTCAAAATGCACAGTCACATGGAGAGTGAATGAAAAAGCCCAGACCTTCTTCCCCAACCAATCCACCAGCTATTTATACAACAACAAAAACTCTGCCCCAGAGGTTGAAGGGTGGCACTAAAAAGAAATGACCCAATTGTTCCATGAGCTAGTAGTAGAATTTCAATGACCAGGCTTGGACATGTCCCTGTCGACCAAAAAGTGTTAATAGATATACTGAAAAATGTGGCATATTTATTATTTGGAAGACTTAGGGCCCTATAATACACCCGGCGCAACGCGACGCAAGGCGCAGCGCAAGTGTGTTTGCTAGTTTGCGTCCGGCTTTGTTCGCGTTTTCCCGTTCAGCACCACGTCCTTAAATTAGTAAATGCATTTGCGCCAGTTAGTGCGCCCATGTGTTCAGGCGCATTGACGGCGCATTGCTATTTTAAGGAGCTGAAAATAGACTGCGCCATAGACCAACTCAAACCTGGTCTAAAGTCAATGGCGCAATATTTTTTTGTTAGAGGGCGTTGGTAGAAACTGCGCCTCTGGGCGCGTCCACAGTGCAGGTTGACTTTGCTTATTACACACAGGGATGCGCATCACACAAACATGCCAAATATTAAAAACAAAAGGATTACAGTGTAAAAGAATATTATTGTGTAGGCTACATAAATATAAAAATGTAATTATGAATAGTCATTGCGGGTATTAGAATTAGGATACCTATTTTCAATTCAGCCTATTACTACTTATAATGATGAACAAAATTGGCTAATTAATTGAACAATCGTGCCAATACACACACATATATTAACTGACTCATCGCGTGGAGCTATTTTAAAGCCTGCATTTGCAAGCCCGCTTTAACTTCGCACACAAGCAGATCAGTTTCTTCGCTTGAAAAGCATTCAGCTTTTCCGCCAACAAATTCCGCCATATAAATAGCAATCCACCATGGCGCGAGCACATCTCGCTCTTAAAGGGAATGGGAGATGATACTCTGATTGGTTTATTGAACGTTACGCCCATTACTCATTAAGAGAATAGGGACAACCCATTTCAAAAATATTTAACCGTTTTTCGTCGTTAAAATAGCAAAAGTGGATTTGGACACACCCTGAGTGCACCTGCGCCGTGCGCTTTACACTTTGCGTTTATATAATTAAAATAGGGCCCTTAAAGTTGGTCTTAAATATTAAATCTGAGCTAAATCTTGCAATTTAATTGATTACCATCAGAATAACAAGTAGAATATGTCTAATAAAATGAAAATAAAATGTCTAATAGCTGGTCTATGATAATTATCTACCTTCAGTGTCCACATTTATTGTGAATTATTGAGAAATTATTACTGGCTACATTTACATAAACCATTATTAAGGCAGAAACTATGATATTTAGATCTCATACTGTGACTATGCTCATTATTACTGCATTATTATTGCATTGTCTCCCTTTTAAACATTGAATAGATTTTAAAATCTTGCTAATTACTTACAAAGCACTTAATGGTTTAGCTCCCAAGTACCCGAGTGAGCTCTTAACGCATAGTCTTCATGAACACTCTTCCTAGCATTGTTCAGGAAGCAGACACACTCTGCTAGCTAGATTGTGTCAACATTTTTCCTCCAATTTTGTCACCTAATGGAGTTTGGGTCCCTTGCTTAGTTGGGGACACTTGATATTCAACAATGTTTTTGATCTGCCTGGACTGACACCATTGTACATTGTACATTGTACTGAACTGAGCTGGATGATGACATCACTGTTTTCTCCAGAGCTGCTGTATACATAAATTAACTAAATTAATAACTAATCATTTTTACGGAAAGAATCTGAACTTACTTAAGGTGGACAATGACACAATTTTCTTCTAGAGCTGCTTTACAGCCAAAATGATGTTCCCTCTATCACTGTAAAGCTGTTTTGACGATATCTGCATTGTAAAAAGCGCTATATGGATTTAAACCACACTATACTGCATTGTATATGCTTTGATTGCATTCTTCTCTGATCATCTGGCACATATATTGTAGTGCTACAGGCATGTTTGTTCATGGGCAAGGTTTAAAAACATGAAGAGAAGAGAAGTGAAAGAAAAGTATTTTGCTTACCAATTCAACAAGTTGACATTTTTTCTACTGTATAACTGTATACGGATGCAATGACAATAAACTCTAATCTATTCTAAAACTTTTGTTCCACTTTATCTAACAGATGTCTATAAAGCAGGACGGTACTTAAAACAGACTCACAAATAATCTTCTGTACCATACAAGTTTACCCACGCTATCAAGAGAGAAACTCGTAATCTAGAGTGCAAATGAAGACAAACTCATTTAGAGGTCTTTAGAATTGCGTGGTAAGACTGCACTTCCATTATAAAAAGGCTGGGCCGAGCATCTCCGCAAACTCATAGAAAATAACCAAAACATTCCAAGATTCTTGTTTAGTACAGTGGCTAGATTAAAAAATAAACAGACATCACCTGAAAAAAAATATTCCATTACAGTTTAGTAGTAATGACTTTATGAATTTCTTCAGAAAAATCAGAAATACAATTTGTTAGCCTCATATCATAATTGCCTAAGTCATTTTTTGGCCGAATTGTGATATCTGCCTTTGAAATATGATCTGGGCAATTATGCTATGAGGCTAACGAATTGTAAATGTACAGCCTTTGACAGCGATTTAGGCTCAATTTTTTGATTCAGCCTCGATTATCGCCCCTCAAGAACAATTGCAGTGCTTTAGAACTATAGGACAGGAAGAGCTTAATAAACTTATCATTAGTGTACGTCTAAACCAACAACATGTTTATTGCAGAAGAGCCTCTTCTCAATATTATTAACTCGTCTTTATCTCTAGGTCATGTCCCAAGACCGTTCAAGCCATGTATTAGCAAATTACAGACCCATTTCAAATCTCCCATTTATGTCTAAAATACCAGAAAGACATTGTGTCTCCCCAATTGTTCTCGTTCTTGCAAAAAAAAAAGAAAAAAAAGAAGAAAAAATATCTATGAAAAATTTCAGTCAGCACAGAAACTGCTTTTTAAAATGACAAATGACTTTTAGCTTCTGACAAAAGCTGTATCTCAGTACTAGTTTTACTTGATCTCAGTGTTATGTTTGACACTATAGATCATAAAATCCCTTAGATCAACTACAATATTACATTGGTATTCAAGGACAGGCATTAAGGTAGTTTATTTTGTCCCTATCAGACTATTGCCATTTTATTTGCCTCGGACCTGTAGCACAGAGCCCAGAATCACGCTGCATTTCTACTGTTGGGCCAGAAGCTCCACAGCACTTCACTAAAACCCTCCGTAAAACGACTCTCTGGAGCAACACAAACCCATCATTTCATCCAACAAATGGAAGTTTAATCAGAAAGAAATCACTGGAAACTAGCAATATCGTAAAACCCAAGCACTGATGTTTTACCACAGTTTTACAATAAGTGATAAATTGATCATAATTAATTAATTTGTGTCAAGATTAAACATTAGTCACAGAAATAAAGTGGTATTTACCATTATTTCACTAAAGAAAGAGGAATTATTTGCAGTCACATGATAGTATGTTTACATCTCATTTAGAAAGAATGATCATTTCCAAAAAAAAATTTGAAGAAAAAATGGAGTTGCTTTATTTTATGACATGCGGAGCTAAATATGAATATTAGACAAATTTGAGAGTCGAGACATATTGAGGGATAAAATAAATACAAGATTGTGATAGCCTACATATATGTTTTGTCTGATTTCTTCAAGCGGTTGTATTTACCATGTTCACTAATAGCGCGCAAAGTCTTTTGCATCACATATAAATATTTCTGCCTTATACGGTGATCAGAATCAACATCAGATCACAAACAGAAGTTATTTCAAACACTCACTGATGTCTGAAAGTGAGTTTTGAGCTAAAATGATTTTTAAAAAGTCTTGATGTTAGCTGGTAACCTATATGAAATCAACCGCAGCGCTGCCGTCTCCAGACTCCAGATAAACTCCGCCTTTGTTTGTAACCACTCCCTCAAGCCCGAGCTGGCCCGTTTTGGACCAAGATATTCGAATTCAAATATAAATACGTTGGCCACGAGGAAGCCCCAAAGAGGTACTCATAATCTCTTAGAATACAATTTGCATTTAGAAGGATGTACTGTTACTTCATCCTATACAGTTAAAGACCTGGGTGTTATAGCTTGTCCTTCAAAAATCATATTTCATATGTTACAAAAACAGCCTTCTTCCACCTCAGGAACATTGCTAAGCTACGGAATATGTTATTTGTTTCTGATGCAGAAAAGTTTGTTCATGCATTCATGACCTCTAGACTAAAATATAGTAATGCATTACTAGCTGAATTTTATGATTTTGTTAAGTAACAGTTAGCTAATCAATAACCAATTAATTCTGTCATACCTCCTTAAGAACTACTATTAATTATCTACTGATTAATGTTCAAGAAAAATAACTATCCAAGAAACTATTCTGAAGTGTTACCAGCCCAGACAGCAACATAATGTGGCCCAGATTCGGCCCACATCTGATACATGTGGATTACACACAGACCAGATGTGGGCCGGATCTGGGCCGAAATTATGTTGCTGTCAGGTACCCCCTTTCCAACAGAACAAACCAGGTGCTAGTTCTTGCTAGTGCCAGTTCGGAGTTGGTTCAACTGACGAGCCTTCTAAGAACCGGTTTGCCTTTCCACGGGCTTGAGAGCCAGCACAGTGCCAGGTCTTACGTCACATACTGCAGCGCCAAACACAAACACACCAAGCTTGTTTGAGATGCATCGGCTTCTCGCATAGCATCGGCACATGACATCAAAGCTTCACGAGAACGATCTAAAAGCACAAGGAGTCGTGCTCTACAAACGCTCCCGCGGATCCGCGGCACCTGCCAAATAGGTCCGCGCTGCTCCGATGCATCTCGAACAAGCCTTCTATCAACAATCGCGGATGTTTCACTACTGTTGATGCTCATGGCTTTGCAAACCTACATCAGCATCCAAATATTAGCTCGATTAGCTGCTATTTCAAAAATGGCGGTCACAAGTCTCTTGTTGGTCACGGTAACCCCGCCCCTAGCCCTTAAGCCTAGGCGGTTCTTACTTCTAGCCCAGCAATGTTTTGGTGCTATTTAATTATGAACCACTTTTCCTGGTTCGGAGCTGGTGCTTTATGTGTCGAAAGACAAAGAACTGATTTGAAACTAGGCTCTGGCTCCGAACCAGCACTCAAACTGCCTTGGTGGAAAAGGAAGAAGGGAGTATTGCTACTGACCTATAAGGCCCTAAATGGTTTAGCTCCTGTGTATGTAACCAATCTTCTGTCGACCTACAACCCATCACGCTCTTTAAGATCACAAAACTCTGGGCTCTTCTAGTAGCACCTAGGGTATCTATGTCTACTAAAGGAGGAAGAGTGTTTTCACATTTGGCTCCTAAACTCTGGAATAGCCTTCCTGATAATGTTCGGGGCTCAAACTCACTCTCCCAGTTTAAATCTAGATTAAAGAAGCATCTCTTTTGCCAAGCATTCACATAATGCATCTCATATCCTTGTACTTCAGTTATATCAGATCAAATGTACATGACTATCTTTGCTTAAAGGTCCCATGGCATGAAAATTTCACTTTATGAGCTTTTTTAACATAATATGAGGTCCCCTAGCCTGCATATGGTCCCCCAGTGGCTAGAAAAGGCGATGGGTGTAAACCGAGCACTGGGTGTTTTGCTTCGCGTTTGAGGAAATGAAAGCTCAGATGGCCCAATCTGGAATCTTCCCTATATGTCGTCATAAGGGGAAAGGTTACCTCCCCTTTCTCTGCTTTGCCCGCCCATGAGAAAATGAGCTACTACCATGAGATTCGAGCACAATATATATTTTTTTTCCTCGAGAGACACATGGCTTGTGAATGAGCGAATCACGACAGTTGCTCAGTGTCTGGATGTACAAATGAACACCTTAGTATTTTTTTAGTTCCTTCATCCGAGCCTATGAAGAAACTGGGTTAATTTTATTTTCTCTGGTAATGCGCTGATACAACTTCCCATAGTTTTGTATGTCTGCGCCACACATTTCACCGACCACTGTTTCCTCAACGTGGGCCAATACAGCCCAGTTACTGTCGCTAATGTAAAGTTAAGCCGCCTTTCCACTGCACACGACAAACGACAGCCGTTGGACCGGAAGTCATTCGTTTCCAATGGAGAGTAGTACGGGGGCTGCGTGGAGTTCCGATCATATGCGAATGCGGAAATTTCGGATCCGATTTGAGCTTCAGATGCGTTGAAATATTTGAACTTCTGCGGCTAGACCGTATGCGACCGGCCGACCGGATATGATGTACTCTAGTCAAAACGATGAGCACGAAGTTAGAATTACCAATATTTTAACACTTTAACGTTATTATATAAACACTATTTCTTTAAAATGGTGGTTATCAATAATTATGTAAAACAAAAAAAGATATTTTATGATTATTAAATAAATTTTTACGTTGAAGCTCTATAAAATCTACTAGTATGTTTTTATTTCAAATGTATTGAGGGTCATTTGCTTTGTATGGATATATTCATACATGCATTAACGTTACATTCATTAAAATCGTTCAGTTTACCATGGTGGTTGCTTGGGTTGGAATAAGCCGAGGGTAACGGTTGCTTCACTACCAATTTCTAAGTTCCGTGCGATTGCCGCTAGGGGGCGAAATGCGACAATCGGATGCGAATGTCGTGTGCAGTGGAAAGGCGGCTTTAGACAGCATCAAGTATGTGTGTGAATACACGCGAGTGTTGTACATTTCTTTGTTGTTTGAAACCGTTCTGCTGTTATGGCGCACGCAATATCCACATTTCCAGATTGCAGAGCTTGATGTAATTGTAAAAAGATTGTAAAAACTTTTAAGATTCATGAAATATAAAATATGTAAACAGATAGGCTAAATGATGTTGGCATGGTAGCACATTTTCCACAACGGCACCTATCCGAAAAGGTATTTGTAATAATGGCAGAGGTCTGACTAATTTAGTTGCGCTGGTTAGTGTCTATAGCTGATAATTATAAATATAATATATATACGATAGCATATCAGAGCAACATGAAGAGCCAACAATGTAGGCTGGCATTAGCTACATGATGATAACTGTAACAGCATAACGTTACATAAACCAACTAAAGTACGTTACCGTATCCAGACACAATGTTTTAAACTAACCATTCGGTGACGTCCCTGCAAACACGTCCAGTTGGGGCCCACATGGGCCTCGCTTGGGCTAGTTGGGCTTCGGCTGGGCATGGGCTCAGGGTGGGCTGTTGTTGTTGGGCCCCACATGGGCAGTAGATAGGCTAAAGGGCTCCATTCAAAATTGACTGTCAGACATGGATGCTATTTTTAACAATATAGACTCTGGGCTAGGTCCACTTTTTATACAAATTTTATTAGATTAGCTGCTGTCTGTAACATTTTTGTGTGTTTTAAGATTTACAAAAATTTTATAATGAAAATGTACAACATTCATTTTCAATCCATCCATCTAACAATCAATTTTCCTAACCGTGTTTTTGTCTTACCCCGAATCATTATACATTTATAATAAGTGTTTACATTAGGACTATTTCAGGCCGGTCAAGTAGGAATCGCTGCGGAGGAGCAAAGTCCCTGCGTGACTCGTCATAGACGTATCTCCGGCTGCAGTGTTCTTCCGCAAGAATAATTCTGTTTATTAATCGCTAGAGCGCCAAATTGGAGACTGCAGCTAAACAGTTGTCTTAAGAACGTTGTACGAGTTTCAAAAGACAAGTTTGTACGGTTTCCCCACAAAATGTTCAAACCGTAAGCAGTGCGCACTCTGTGCAGCGCACATCTGGAAAGCTCCACCCCCATCGCCGAGCGAAAGAATCTGCCCAGCAACAACTTTGCCGCCTTTCAGTAGTCTGCTGTCCGTTAAGGATCCTCGAGTTCACCGGTGTCGTCGTGTGGACAAAAGGCAGGTAAGAGTATAATAAACTGGGGGATGATTTTTACCACATGATGTTAACCTAAAGCTTTTTTGTAAAGTATTAGTTTCGAGGAAAGCTTTTAGCAAATGTTTGTGCATTAGCAGATGTAGCTTAAACTTGGTTAAAGCGTTGAACAGACGACTTTAAGTTAAGTCAGTAACGTTAGCATTTGAGCTTGTTTTGAGTGGTTGACTTAAATATATTGTTTAGAACTATTTGGTTACAGTAAACTTCTTAGCAAGGCAGTCGAACAAGTATTGGCAAGCTGTTAAAAAGACTGTAAATTTCAGCCGCTTTTACCAGCTCGTGGAATTTTAATATTTGTACTTGTTGCATTTACAGTTAAAGCAAAAACACTGATGAAAGTCCATGTGAATGTCAGCAAAGTTTTATCGGCCAGGGTGTCGTGCCAATTAAGGCACATATCCCCGCCAGGATTTGCATCCCCTGGCCGCGGGAGCGCGCGAGCACTCTGCTGCACTTCGAGACACGGCAGGTGAAAACATCGGTTTTTTCATGCAGTGATCAATTTTTAGATTTTGGGCCAGTTTGCTCCCTTAACATTTAAGCTTTAATGTCAAAAATAAAAAAAAATGTCAACATTACATATTAAGGTGGTTATTTCATTATATTTTGTCAACTTGTGCCTTTATTTCTACCGTAAATCACCAAACCTTAACAGGGTTTTCCTGCGTTTATTTTTTTAGCGGCCGACAAAACAAATTTTTGTCCCGCCAAAGCCTGGTTTTGATCAGTTATTGTGATCTATGACTGATGTAGATGACTGCTGCGCTTGTGATAGAGCGCATGTTAACTGAGTGACAGAGAGAACGAGCAGAGAGCCCCTCCCCCGCCCCTCTCTCGGTCTTCACAATAAGCACTGTCTTAACTCTCTCATATTTCACATATTAATCAAAATCAAAAGGTCAGAAGACCCAATCCATTTTGCACATGGCGCATTCGGACACTTTTGTGGGTGTGCACTCAAAAAATGTTGACTCTTCTCTAACAAGAGAAGTAGTTATCTTCTATTGCTATTAAAAGTTTTTTCATTTATTTCAATGTGTTTTAAATATTATACACTTACTGATAATAATTAATTTAATATATATATTTTGTTTGTAGGTTGTGGGTGTCATTAGAAATGTAAAATTTGCTCTGAATGAAACTAATTGCCACTATGTCTCCCACAGCAACGTATGAAATTGCCTGCACAAAATTAGTCGAATATGAACACAGATGTACGAACCGAGTCCGATTCTACAGAGAATATGGGAAGGGGGAAGCGCAGAAAGAGGTGAGGCTATTTGAATTACTACTACTAAATGGATGGTGAAAAATTTCCCAATGATACAGGAAGGACATGTTTTGTGGGAGTTTTGTTAAGTGTATTTGGCTCAAAGCTGTCAAAACGAGGGAGGTAGACAACAGATATATGATTAAGAAATAAATAATATTAAATGTAATGTAATGTCAGTTAATAAAAATAACAATCGCATGTTTTGGGGGGATAAGAGATGTATACAAATGGATGTGTGCATGCCTGAAGGGAGCATAGGGTGTTGGAACAGATGTTAAGGATCAATGTGAGGGTCTCTCTGGTATCTAGAGTGTAGATACCAGAGATGTATATATTTTTTAACCAACTGTTTTTAAAACACTTAAACTCATTGATTGTGCTTGTATATTATAGATTTCTAGGCGAGTGATTTTGTCCAGTGAGGATGAGCCCCATCAGGCCTACACCTCCATCCACCCTCAGGTCATCACCTCCACTATAAAAAAAAGAAAATGTAAGTCAACTTGACATTATTTGTTTTCTGGAGAAAACTATTCTGTACCAAATCTTTTGTAGTTGAGCCAATTCAACATTTAATGTCTATTGGATACAGAAGTACTTAAGAATTTAAATTTTATATATATATATATATATATATATATATAAGATTTTTTTGTTGTACAAGATTTTTACAGTGTGGATTTTTGCTGAACCAACACAACAAAATTATTCTTTTTTTTTTTTTTTTTTTTTTTACAGCGCACCGGCTGCATCCACCCTCTGATCTGTGCCGGCTCCATCCACCGGCTCCATCCACCCTCAGATCTCTGCTGACACCTCCACGCCCTCCATCCAACTGGCAGTACAACTTTGTGGGCCGAAACGGGAAGAGAGAGTTCAAGGCCTTAAAACTGTATGAAGTAATGATAGGTGTGCATGTAGATAATGTTTTAAGTTGTACTGATACTAGAAAGCTGTCACAAGACCCCAAAGTTATAAACATTATTTACTGCCTATGTTTACTTGCACCCAAATAATCCATTTGTAATCGGATTGACGGCTCAATCAAATTGAAAGACGTTCATGTAAACACCTTAATCGATCCGACTGAGCTTGATGCGAATGAAATTTAGATCGGATTGAAAGGGGTGGTTTATTCCTTTTCTAATCCAATCCAACAGCAAAAAATGACCATGTAAACGCTTGAATCCGACTACTATCTCATTCGTTCTCAGAAGATCTGGGGCACATGCGCAGTGCAATGTTGACACACATTACGCAGTGCACAAAGTACGTTCACGTTTTGAGTTGAAAAGATGCCAACAGGCAGTGACGTAGTTGTATCCCTTCATCATAATATTGGAAATATTTCCGTTTAAAAACAAGAAGGGGAGCCAGTGGATATCATAAAAGAAGCAACGTGCAAACTTTGCGCAAGAGTTATTGCTGGTGAAAAAGTCACAGAAAGTGAAATTAAAAAGTGACGGAGCTGTCTGACGCTGCATTAACGGAGCATATTCTCTCAGAGATGAATTTCAATATAATATGCTGGTAACGGTATATAAAAAAATAATTTATTCCATTATTTATCTGGTGGCTGTACATATAGGCAAGTGGAACAAGTGAGAATAATAGAGAATACGGATCTTTGAGTTCTGGGTAACTTCTTTGTTTATTCGCCAGTTTATTTGTCTATTATTATTTTGTGTTAAACAGTTTTTTTTTTTTTTTTTTTTTAGTCGGTGCTTGAAGTAACGCTGCACTTAATTTTCATTGATGACTGCAGTGTTAGGAAATAGTATTATAGCCTACACTCTAAATAATTTTAATTATAGGCTATAATTCATTGTAATAATAGACCTAAAAAAAAAATTAAATCATTTTTAAAGATAGCTAAAAGCCTAATCTTTTATTATCCTCACAGCACATATAATATTAATTTAATAAAAGAAGCTGAACCTAATAGTTATAATAAGACTAGAAGAATGTAACACGCCTACATTAATTGGAAATACTAAATCCTCTTAATATTGCCAAGATTTGAAGCTGTTGACAATATCTCCCGCTATCGTCGATACATGATAATCGTCTGTTGACGCAACCTGGGTTACCGCATGTGTGACTGATATGACGTCACGCACGCACAGTGCGTGCGCAAACGTTTTAATCATAATGTATATAAAACACATATAAATGGATAGTTGAATCAGATTACAATGTTTAGAGTACATGTAAACAGATCTGCAATCAGATTCAATTCATTCGGATTGGTGAAAATTGGAGCATGTAAACGTAGCCACTGTGTATGGAGTTGCAAGTAAGTTGCCTAACTTGTGTGTTTAAGAGTATGTGTGTAGTTCTAATAATAATCTTATTGATTTATATAGCACTTTTCTTTACATAGGCTACGTTCACACTGCAGGCTGAAACGACCCAATTCCGATTTTTTTGCCCCTATGCGACCTGTATCTGATCTTTTCATGACAGTCTGAACGACACAGATCCGATCTTTTCAAATGCGACCCAGGCCACTTGGGTATGTGGTCCTGAATCCCGATACGTATCCAATCTTTTGAAATGCGACCTCCGTCTGAACGGCCAGACCACATGTATCTGACCCGTACGTCATTGATATGCTACAAATGTCATAATTGTGCGTTGAAGTAGGCGGGAACGAGAAGATAAACAACAACCATGGCGGACGATGCTGCTGAGACCAGTCAATGGAAGGGAAGCTAGGTCACAGATTTAATTAATATTTGGGGTGACAGCTTTATTCAGGCCAAACTCGAGGGCTCTTATCGGAACCGGGCGGTTTACGAAAACATTTCCAGCAAAATGGCCGAGCGTGGTTACAGACGATCCTGGCTCCAATGCCAGCGACAAATAAAAAGCCTCCGAGCCAAATAAAGGAGGGTTAAAGCCTGGAACAAACAAGGTGGCCGTCTACTTCCACAAACAACGAGTGACGTCGTTGACCGTTGCGTACTCTTCTGCGCATGCGGGTCACTTTTGGGTCATTTAACGTTCACACAGGAGATAACAAAAAGTCGCATTTAATTGAAAATGTGAACGGCCTTGCAAAAAAATCGATTTTTTTCAAAAAATCGGAATTGAGCATTAAGCCCTTCAGTGTGAACGTAGCCATAGTTGTCTTTACAGTCCTGGCTGAGAGCTGTGGTGGCACATATAAAGTAAGTGACTGTTATATTTGTTTCTTGCAGGAGGCTTAAAGAAAAGCACCATGACCAGCCAAATCATCTGTAAAGATGTAGAGAAGGCAGTCTCCAAGTGGCTCATTGGTGCTAGGGACTGGGGGGGGGTAATAGACAGGCCACGACAGGCAACCCCTCAAGGACTTCAGGCTTCGGGTTCATTTGAGGTGGAAAGTAGCTAATCCTGTCTCTAACAGTGAGGGAACACTGAGCAAAAGTTTTCTTAATGAGAGTTTTCTTAATGTTTTTGTTAATTTTACTTAAATAAAAAGGTAATTAATTGTATTACTGGTCTTGTTATTATTGTAGCTCATTTAACCCAAGATGTTTGGGTCTCAAGGACCCGTTTTAAAGGTTGCTAAAAGAAAAAATATGCTATTTATTATTTTTTTCTAACACAAACTCATTGGCCGTCTGTGTGCAGGAGTGTTGTCTTTCTGCACCTGCTATTCCCACACAAAGTTACAAAATTGTTACATTTCAAGCATTTTCACCTATTCTGATTAAGTTCTAAGAAATAATCTCTAATAATGATATAATCTTTTCTATGTTTTTTTAATTTTTTTTATTGAATTTCCTTGGTTTCTCACAAAAAACAAACAATCATAAATGCGATCTCACAGGGGTAAATGGCTAAAGTAAACTTCTGTCAAGTATTTTTTACATGAATTGTTATGGCTGTATTGATTTAAAAGCCTAATAATATGGTGGGTCCACCAGACCCAGTAAAATTAGCTGTGTAAAAAAAATATGAACATGGGTTACAGAACTGTATGGGCTGACTGTAAAATAAGATGAATTTGTTAGCCCATAATAATGGTTATTACCCTTATGGGTAGAATAGCAGGGGCCCATGTGCAGCCCACATGGGGCCCAGGTAAGTGTGGGCCCCAGATGGGAGAAACCTGGGTTGCCCGTGTGGGTTTTAGCTAGGGCCCATGTGAAGCCCAACTTCAGCCCATCTGGGCTTGCCCACATGGGGCCACGATGGAACCCCCGGACAAAACTAACTGGGCCCCATCTGGGCAGCCCAGATGGGGCCCACTCACCAGCCCATATCCAACCCTTATGGGCCCCACATGGGTGTGTTGGCAGGGGTCCTGCTGTAGTCGCTGAATTGCAACTTCTTCATCCGGATCAGATTCTGGGTCAAACTGAAAAGCTTGAAGGACTGCGTGTCTACGACCCATTGCGATACATCCACTGTCAACACTAATGCATGGTACCGTAGCCGCGAGCTGGTTAAGGCCACACCCACCCTCCACCTTGCCCCGCCTCTCTCCTCCTCATTAGCATTTAAAGCTACAGACCCAGAAACGGCACGTCCTAAGGAAATCTCATTGTGGGACTGGCTTGTAGTGGCTGAAATTCTGCACCAAGGCTGAATTTCGGGAAAGAGACTTCAGATGCAGTACTAGGGACCACTTAGGCCTATATAAAAGCATCCAAAAAGTAGCATGTCATAGGACCTTTAATGTTATGAACAGTAGCTACGCTAATTATTTTACATTTGCTTTTCTGTTTTATCTCAGGACGCCCGTCCCGAGGTGACTAGAGAGGACATCAGCTTCAGTTTGGATCCAGCCTCTTATGAAGACATCCGATGCCTCAACACTTGTCAAGAGATGACCCCAACCCCTGCAAGCCAAGGACTTCAAATGATGTAAACTCTAGATCAACATGCACCATTCCAAATTTTTCTATATTTCCTAATCATTGTTAACATGTATTCATTACTTCAATGAGCTCATTGTTTCTGCCTTAAATTAATAAATTGTTTAAATTAATAACTGCGTGATTTGTATATGTACATTTCTGAAATTACATAATTTTGACACAGTCACCTCTGATAACAGATTCTCTAAATTGTAATGTTGACGTGCATTTTCTGTCAAGCTGCTTTGAAATGGTATGTATTGTGAAAAGCGCTATACTTACATCCCCACTTTTTTATATTCTGTAATCTGCAAATTAACCAGCAAATGTGCTGCCAATCTGTCACTTGTCTATGTCACAAATAAATGGTGCACTATCAGCCTATTTCTGAAGTCCAAAAAGAAATTCCAAAAGACTTCATGCACTGTGAGAATCCAATCTTTAGGACTGCAGAGCCGTTTTCGTCAAAACACTTGTCAAGCTTTGGATCACCAACAGCTATGCTTAAAAGTTTTCTACAAAAAGCATCTTTATAACCTCCTTTTAATGTTCTTTCATGTATCTCTGTATAAGTGAGAAGAGTATGCGCATTTGAGTATGTTGTCCAAGGGGAAGGCTCCGAGCTCAGATTTTGGCCCAAATCCAGAGAACTCCCCCATATCCCTGGCTGGTATATGAACGTGTTCCTCCCGAACTTTGTTAATAAAACATAATTTCATGTCGCCATTGTGTTGACACACACCATTCAACAGAAGTTACAATCATGTAATGCTAGTCTGTGGTTGTTTGTAGATACATTTCTGCACACTCACAGTGTTAGCTCTGTCTGTTTTTTTATTTTTATTTTTTTTTTGTATCTGGAATTTGATCTGCTTTCTTAGGTTTGATGGTGTCATTAACACTTGGCTTTGTTACAAGATAGCTTCTGAAGTCTTGGTTACATGAGGGCAACTAAAGTGAATAGAAAATTATCAAACAAACAGGAATACTAAAGAAAGAGTTTAAAAGATGAGATGACACACTCATAGTTCAAAACACCAAAGACTAGTTGAAACAATACATAAATTAGAGAGTGCAGCTCCTGTTCTGCAGATGACAGCTCCGAAACAATGATAATAAGGACTTTACTTCAGAGAGAGAGAAGAAGAAAGAGAAAATATTAGCAAGCATATTGTTTAAACATGGTGGAATTAATATTCATGTGATAAGCACCTCCGTCAGCTCTGTTGTCAGACCTGGAAAAGTGAAAGAGGCAGAGAGAGTAAGAGGGAGGTTAGGAACACAATTGTTCCTTTCCTCTCCTCCACCTGGGTCCTGCGAACAATTAATCAGCAGTGGGCTGCTGATACCAGCATCACTAGTGTGATCAAAAACATCACACAGCACTTGAAAAAAATGGTTTCAAGCGAGGATTTATGTGCCTGGATCCTGTCAAGTTCTCTGACAAACAAATAAAAGGACCATGAATGGAAACTTATGCCACTTGAGACCCTGGTAAAGTCAAGTCAAGTCACCTTTATTTATATAGCACTTTTTACAATGCAGATTGTGTCAAAGCAGCTTTACATTGATAACTGGTACATAAATTTTGGCTGCACAGCAGCTTTTTAAGAATAGTGTCAATGCAGGCAGATCAGAAGCACTGTTGAATAAATGTCAAGAATACTGTTGAATATCAAATATCAAGTCAAATGTAAAGGAATAGGGGAAATTATTGCTTTTTCCATTTTGTGATGCAATATGAGACAAAATATTGATCATAAAATACCAATATTGAACCCACAGACTGAAAAAAGTATATTGAAAAAAAAAAAAGCTCTGATATACAAACCTGATTCCAAAAAAGTTGGGACACTGTACAAATTGTGAATAAAAACAGAATGCAATGATGTGGAAGTTTCAAATTTCAATATTTTATTCAGAATACAACATAGATGACATATCAAATGTTTAAACTGAGAAAATGTATAATTTTAAGGGAAAAATAAGTTGATTTTAAATTTCATGGCATCAATACATCTCAAAAAAGTTGGGACAGGGCCATGTTTACCACTGTGTGGCATCCCCTCTTCTTTTTATAACAGTCTACAAACGTCTGGGGAATGAGGAGACAAGTTGCTCAGATGTTGCCACACGTACTCATGCAACCCCATACCATCAGAGATGCAGGCTTCTGAACTGAGCACTGATAACAACTTGGGTTGTCTTTGTCCTCTTTAGTCCAGATGACATGGCGTCCCAGTTTTCCAAAAAGAACTTCAAATTTTGATTCGTCTGAGGGCCCGAAGATCACGGGCATCCAGTATGGTTTTCCGGCCTTGACCCTTACGCACAGAGATTGTTCGAGATTCTCTGAATCTTTGGATGATATTATGCACTGTAGATGATGATAACTTCAAACACTTTGCAATTTTTCTCTGAGAAACTCCTTTCTGATATTGCTCCACTATTTTTTGCCGCATCATTGGGGGAATTGGTGATCTTGACTTCTGAGAGACACCGCCACTCTGAGAGGCTCTTTTTATACCCAATCATATGTTGCAAATTGGTCCTCCAGCTATTCCTTATATGTACATTTAACATTTAAGATGGGGACTTTGTTCAATCCATCAGTTGTTGACTGGATTTTGAGATGTGCAGTCTAAATGTAGAAGCCTAACATATTTCACCAGGGAGAAGTCATGGGAAGATCGAGTTATGACATTTTCATTAAAGAAAAATAAATAAATAAAATAAAATATGAACAGATAATGTTTTTAAAATAAGATCTATAACTTACATTTAATTTCATGCTGACATAATAGGCATTATACATTGTAAACTGTACAGTAAACAGCACACTAGTATTCCAATCTAAGTGTGTGTTTGTTTAGTAACCCTTTCTTATATTAGTTTTCCCTTGCAGACACTCACAACTCTTCTCTATCTCATTATCACTTTAAAGGTTGTAATTGGTTGTTAATGAACTTAATTAAAACCAGCTGTAGCTGAGTCTTCAACCCTATGCAGATAAAAGTGGTTATTAAGACATTTCAATTGATGTTGTGGTAATAAGGAAGAATATCTTGGGATATGTTGGAGAATCACAATGGCAGGGGTGGGAGGAAAATTGCATTACTGAATAACATCACTAATTTTTCTTTTCATCTCATTGCTTTTTTGTTCTAAGGGCAGCTTACTAATGGTGAAAAAAAATCTTCTCTTTCTGCAGTTGGTAAAGAAACTACTGGCAGTATCTTTCAACATTAAACGGCACACAGAGTGTTCTGTCTGGTGGCACACTTCTCCTTTTCCCATTGAATTTCATTACCCACTGAACTATGCACTAATTTGTTAAACTGCCGCATAGATTGGTTCTGACATTTTGCTTATTTTCTTGGAGCAAGAACCTGCTCTGTCCATTTATGAACACAAATATTCAACTTTTATCCACTAAGCCGATAGTATTCATTTAAAACGGTCCTGGTTGCAAAACACAGCCCTTTCACTATCACTTCACTGGACTAACAACCTCAAAGAAACTTGTCAGGCTATGCTGAGTTTTGCTAACAGGTCATCAATCTGTCTGATTAGCTTGGCCTGGCTACAGGCAGCCACCCATTCTGTGCCTCCACAGTATTAAGAGGGAATATCCCACTCAATTGCACCAAGTCAAGAGGGAACAGCAAGCCTTTCTAAAACAGAACTATGGGTAATAGGGATTTAAGTGTTTTGTTGCTTATACTGTTAGCTGTGCTGTGCTGTTCAGGTTTTGATTTTTTTATCTGTTAGTATTTGATAGAATCCATGATAGCATGAATCTGAACAAGATGTCAGGACCTCCAGCAGAAAAATAGGCTCACAACATTAAAGATCCAGCAATATATTTAACCATGGGCATTCTTTTTATCCATGTGTGCACCAAATCCATCTTGTGGGTTTGCTGCCAAAAAGCTCTTTTTTTAGTTTCATCTGACCATAGAAGCTCGTCCCGTTTGAAGTTCCAGTCGTGTCTGACAACTGAATATGCTGGAGATTGTTTCTGGATGAGAGCAGAGGATTTTCCTTGAAACCCTCCCAAAGAACTTGTGGGGATGTAGGTGCTGTTTGATCAGTATTTTTTTTTTTTTTTTAGGCTTTCTGAGACTCAAGACTCAACTAATCTCTGCAATTCTCCAGCTGTGATCCATGGAGAGTCTTTTTTCACTCAAACTTTCCTCCTCAACACACATTAGGACGATTAAGACACACATCCTCTTCCAGGCAGATTTGTAACATCTTTAGTTGATTGGAACTTCTTAATTATTGCCCTGATGGTGGAAATGGGGATTTTCAATGCTTTAGCTATTTTCTTACAGCCATTTTCTATTTTGTGAAGCTCAAAAATCTTTTGCTGCACATCAGAACTATATTCTTTGGTTTTACTCATTGTGATGAATGATTAAAGGAATTTGGCCTTTGTACACATGT
The DNA here is from genome assembly GCF_024489055.1 of Chanodichthys erythropterus. NCBI lineage: Eukaryota > Metazoa > Chordata > Actinopteri > Cypriniformes > Xenocyprididae > Chanodichthys > Chanodichthys erythropterus. The sequence goes on along the minus strand of NC_090231.1, from coordinate 8,798,845 downwards.
TTATACTCCTGTGGAACAGGAAGTCATGGCTGGACAATTTCATGTTCATGATCACCCTGGTGTGCTAAAAAAAAAAAAAAAAAAAAAAAAAAAATGTAAATATGAATGGGAATATACTTCAGAGATATTTTACTCATAAATTGTGCCAATAATTGTGTTTTGGAGAAAAAACATTTATTTCATAATGTGATTTTCACCCCACTTTCAATTCTTTGCCTTCAATGAAAGGTTAGAATTTTGCTAATTTTACAAATTAAAGATCAAAAGGATAAACAATGCAGATTTATTTTTATAGTCATCTTTGATCATATTTACCAAGGGTGCCAATAATTTTGACCACCATTCTATTGATAATTATCAATTAATGGGCTGGAACCAATCAGGAACCCCCACATTCTGCACCAATAGCATTAGGAGTAGACTGAGGGATGTCACAGACACCTAGAAAATACACTAGTATTACCATATTGTACAATATTCAATACATTGCTTGGGCACATTAAATTTTCCCAGAGCTGTTTTTTTGTTTGTTTGTTTGTTTGTTTGTTTGTTTGTTTTTTCCTTTTTTCAAAGGTAACTCAGTATGACTAGATGTCTAGGAAAAGCTCATCCCATTTGGTCTTCTACTGCTGAGAAGCCTGAAATATACTTCTGCTCTCAGGCAAACAGGATGAAATAGATGCTGGGGGCTCAGGCACAAATGATCTCCTGTCAGTTCAAAGAATCAAAAGAGAGATATGTTAAGCTGTTGAGCAGATTTACCATTCAAAGTAAATGTGTGTGAGAGACAGGTGACTCCGCACCATACCTGAATTTTCAATGTGCATCTCCCTCACAAATACGCACCCACACATGTAAATGACACGTCACCTAGCATCTGCTGTCTTCTCTCTTCCTCTCCTTGGTATATTGTCAAGGTCCACTCTGCAACAACCTCTGCAAGAACAAGGCCATGGACATCAGTAACTATGTTTCAATCTACCTATTTTTATGCACATTTTGGGATATCGCATAAAAAAACGGTAGATAGAAATGCCAAGATGCGCATACATTTAAAAAATACAAATAAAAAGCTGTGTCCACTCAAATGAGGTGGATATATTTTTTATTAGATAAGAAAACATGCTCATAAACACACATTTACTGAATAAATCTTTCGCTTGATGTGCAACAAAAAACTGATGTGAATAGAGGATGTGATTGGATAGATACAAAGTTCTGGCATGAAACTCTAGATGGCACAGGCTGATAGGTCTTTAATTCAATTTGTAGCGATCACATTGTCATCTCAGGCAGCTGATTAGTTGCTGTATCAACAACCAATGAGCTTTCTGCTCAAACAATCAAATACTAGCATTTTTTTGCTGTCAGCAGTCTGCAGCGTGCTTTCAGAAACCATCCACAGCTCCAACTGTATAGATGTAGTGATTTTGGATTAGCCTCACAAGAGGGCACCACAAATGTAGTTATATACGTGTTACGGTTCGCTCCAAGGAACACGGAAACTTCAGATAGGAATAAGACAACGGGGTTTAATCTTAGAAACAGGTAGAACAGGAAACAGCAAACACACTAACATAAACAATACCGGACACTGAACAGAACACAGGCAGGAACTTAAATACACAATACAAATGACAAACAGCTGGGAAGGTAATCAGTGTCCATGGCGAGTGATGAGTGGCGGGAACAGGGAAGCACATGGCAAACAGAACAAACGGGACAGGGCGGTGACTGTGACAATATGGTCTTAAATATTAATATTAAGATTTTATATTAATATTAATATTGAGTCAGATGATTCCTTCCAATATTTTGGGGCACCAGCAAGGAATCTAAAACACATCACTCAGATGTGTATTTCATGTTGTGATGTGCTCATCATCTGCTGAAGATTTATCATTGAAGATTTTCCTGTTAGATGTTAAATAAACATTTAGTAAGCGTCTTTGTTATATAAATGGTTTGGAATTCATGAAAATCCACTTTGGAGACGTATGTGTGCTTATTAGAGCTCCCCTGATAAATTTTTACAGCAAAATCACAACTTTATACTATACTGTCTAGCATCTTTACACATTCAACAATTTAACCGTTTACTCTACAGTAGTTCAACAATTGTGATTTTAACACAAGGAACCGTGTTTTGGGTTTTTAATAATCATATTTGAAAGCATCCTTTTTTCTTCTTTTCTTCTCCTTGTTCGATTATTATTTATCCTCTCCCCTGGGCTCCTGGGAAGGCTGTGATAGAAAAGTATCCATCGATAAACACTTCAGAATCTGGGCGGGATGCAGTAGGCCATACGGGAACTTGCCTACTCTTTTATGATTACTGAGTTTTCGGACATACTACTCCTTTCACGTTTTCTCCTACTATATAGTAGGTAAGTAGGCATATTCAAAACTCTTTTATGAATACTAAGGATTCGGACATACTTATTCTACTATATAATAGAGAAGTAGGCGGTTTTAAGGGGGCAAATACAGTTGTGCTCATAAGTTTACATACCCTGGCAGAATTTATGATTTCTTGGCCATTTTTCAGAGAATATAAATGATAAGACAAAAACTTTTCTTTCACTCATTGTTTGGCTGTTTACTTTTTTTAAAATCATAATGACAACTGAAACTACCCAGATGACCCTGATCAAAAGTTTACATACCCTGGTGATTTTGGCCTGACAACATGCACACAACTTGACACAAATGGGTTTGAATGGCTATTAAAGGTAACCATCCTCACCTGTGATCTGTTTGCTTGTAATTAGTGTGTGTGTATAAAAGGTCAATGAGTTTCTGGACTCCTGACAGACCCTTACATTTTCATTCAGTGCTGCACTGACGTTTCTGGATTCTGAGTCATGGGGAAAGCAAAAGAATTGTCAAAGGATCTGTGGGAAAACGTAGTTGAACTGTAAAACAGGAAAGGGATATAAAAAGATATTGATGGAATTGAGAATGCCAATCAGCCGTGCTAAAACTCTAATTAAGAAGTGGAAAATGAGGTGTTCTGTTGAAACCAAACCACGGTCAGGTAGACCAACTAAAATTTCAGCCACAACTGCCAGAAAAATTGTTCGGGATGCAAAGAAGAACCCACAAATAACTTCAGGTGAAATACAGGACTCTCTGAAAACATGTGTTGTGGCTGTTTCAATAAGGAGGCACTTGAAGAAAGATGGTCTGCAAGGTCTAGTCACCAGAAGAAAGCCATTACTACGCAAATGCCACAAAATATTCCCCTTACAACACGCCAAACAGCACAGAGACAAGCCTCAAACCTTTTGGCACAAAGTCATTTGGAATGATGAGACCAAATTTGAACTTTTTGGACACAACCATAAACGCTACATTTGGAAAGGAGTCAACAAGGCCTAAGATGAAAGGTACACCATTCCTACTGTGAAACATGGAGGTGGATCGTTAATGTTTTGGGGATGTGTGAGCTACAAAGGCACAGGAAATTTGGTCAAAATTGATGGCAAGATGAATGCAGTATGTTTTCAAAAAATACTGGAAAATTTGCACTCATCAGCCCAGAAGCTGCGCATGGGACGTACTTGGACATTTCAACAAGACAATGATCCAAAACACAAGGCCAAGTCGACCTGTCATTGGCTACAGCAGAATAAAGTGAAGGTTCTGGAGTGGCCATCTCAGTCTCCTGACCTCAATATCATTGAGCCACTCTGGGGAAATCTCAAACGTGCAGTTCATGCAAGACAGCCCAAGAATTTACAGGAACTCGAGGCTTTTTGCCTAGAAGAATGGGCAGCTTTACCATCTGAGAAGATAAAGAGTCGACTTTTCGTCAACTAAAACTAGCCTAAAACTAGACTAAATCTATGAAAGACAAAAATGACTAAAATGTGACAGACTAATTTGCATTTTTGGCTGTAGATGAAGACTAAGACTAAATAAAAAATGGCTGTCAAAGTTAACACTGGCGTATGTGCACACATGTGTTTGAGTGCATTTTAAATGCAATTACAAAGCAAATACTTGGTTTTGTTTAACTCTGAAACATAAAATGTGGAGTTATCTGCTGTTTAAAAAAAAAAAAAAAAAAAAACTTTTAATATTTCTCTGGTCTGGCTGATCAGGGAGTCTTGACCAGGCCTGGAGACTCAGAGTGAGGCTAAGTCTTGGTAGGTAGTAAGCTGGGTAACTTGAAGATCACCAAAGGTTTGAATAAACTGATGTGGGCTTGAGCTTGACGGAGATCATTAAGATTATTACGGATGTATGAACAGTATGCTTCAGATGACCAGCGACCCAGGACCCTGATTGTCTTGTCTGAGATGCCTACGCTGGCAGCCATTGTGGCTGCTGCTACAATCCGGAAGAAATGGATGAAGTAGTGTTCGGGAGATAAGCCAGAGTTGCTGAGAGTATTTTGAAAACCAAAATCTCAAGGCCATTTTCTGCAAGAAAGGGTGGTTCTTGAGGAGATGAATGATTGGCATATCTGGAAAGAACGTATTCCAAAAGTGCTTTGTAAGGACTGAGGAAGTTGAGGCGGAAAATGTAAATGGAAAATGACTCTCCAAATTGGTCAGTTTTACTTTTCTTCAGAGTGTATCCAAGAGAATCTAGAGTGTGAGCTGTTTATGTCTGAGAGGTTAGGATGAATGACTGGGTTGAAAGCGGAAGTTGATGGAGCAAATTCCAAGCACCTCAGGAAGCCAAAGAATGCAAGTAAGGAACATGCATTCTAACATTTGTTCAATTGTACAGTTCGCCTTTACTGCACTGATAAGAACGTCTCCCAAGCGTTTTAGGTGTTCTGTAGCTGGATGGATTAATCCACATAGCTCTCTCCATTTACTCCCTAAATCTGAGCCGCTCAAGACGGGGTGGATTAATTTTGTTTTAGAAGAAAATGCTCCCTCAACTCTACCAAAATTAGTTTATGTCTGCGCAAATCCTTTCACACCGGACTTCTTTGTGAACAAATGTCAATAAAAAGGGACAATACAAAACAAAAGTTGTGCTAAAAACTTGTTACTCAAGGATAGATCAGTAAACTGTTCAAGATCCAGCTTACAGTCTCCAGAGTGATACTGGATAAGGCAGTAATGATGGTGAGAGCACTTTATTACAGTTCATCGGAGTTGATTTACGGATATAAAGTTTACCAGTTTATTAAGCACCACCCGAAAAGCATAAGGTCTTTATATATTTGTTTACTGTTAGTTGTAACAACTGTTTCTGTGTAATTCGTTGTGTATGTTTATGATAATGCAAGGGAGAGAGAGAGTTTATGGATAATATTTTAATGCACACTTGCACTGTGTTTTATTCAGCTCTTACAGTGATTTTCTAGAGTGAAAACGGACACTTCATCTTCTGTGTGAAGTACAATAGACGTCATAAAGCTCATTGGTAAAATCAAACGGGGTCTGGTACAACAGGCTTGTAGTAATATAGTGGATAAAAACAAGAAGACAATATAAGTTATAAACGTAATTGAACTAAACTATACCTGTTCTATCTCCATGCAGCATATTATTCACAGTTTCTGCATCCTGACTGACTCCTGACACCAGAGAACAAGCTCTTGACGCTCCACCCTCTTAGGCCGACTGCAGCAGCTCATTTGCATTTAAAGGGCATACACTTAAACAGTGCGTTTTTGCTCAACCCAATGCAATGAGTGTCAATTTTAACATGTTATAAAAAATTATCTGTGAGGCATTTTGAGCTAAAACTTCACATACACACTCTGGGGACATCAGAGACTTATTTTACATCTTGCAAGATTGGGCATAATAGGTCCCCTTTAATGAATGAAATGTTCAATGTGTCTGAATAAATTTTGGATTGAGTGTCTATGCAGAGCTCTTACCACAGCTATTCAGTCAGGCTGAAGTCCGCAAAACCTTTATTCTTCTCTTTTTCAGCCATACTGTTGTAGATTTGCTGGTAATCTTCAGATCATTGTCTAGTCGTTTTGGCCAAGCTTTAGCTGTCGGATGGATGGTCTCAAATTTGACTCTAGAATACTTTGGTATACTGAGGAGTTCATGGTCAACACAATGACTGTGAGATGCCAGGGCCCATGGCTATAAAAACAAGCCTAAAATCATCATCTCTATACCAGCAATGCTTGACTTTTGGTATGAGATGTTTGTGCTGATATTTGGTTTTCACCAAACTTGGCACTGTGCATTATGGCCAAACCTCTCCAGTTTGGTCTCATCTGTCCAAAGGACTTTGTTCCAGAAGTCTTATGGTTTGTTCAGAAGCAACTTTGCAAACCTAAGCCATGCTGCTATGTTCTTTTTAGAGATAAGAGGCTTTCTACTGGAAACCCTTCCAAACATGTTGTACTTGTCCCATCTTTTTCTAATTGTACTGTCTTGAACTTTATAATTTAACATGTTAACTGAGGCCTGTAGATTCTGAGGTGTAGCTTTTGGGCTGTCTACAATCTGAGCATTACACGGTCTGATCTTGGGGTGAATTTGTTGGGACGTCCACTCATGGGAAGATTGGTGTCTGTTTTGAATGTTTTCCACTTGTGAATGATACAAGGGGCAACTATACATTTTTTTCACAATATTAAAATGGTGCTTATAACAACAAAACCTATCCATTCTGGCTAGGGACATAACATTTTCTCTTGCATGTGCCGTATATTGTCTGACATCATTATTAAGCCCCTGCCATATGTCACATAAACCACAAGTCTCAACCAGCTCATCTATCACACAAGCTGAGGGAGCATGTGACTCTTATTCGTTACGCCTATTGTAACGAAGGGGGACTCAGGCAGAGATCCATGTGCAAGCTTTTATTTACAGTGAGCATGGTTGTTCAGGCTGGGTCGAACAGGGTTGAACAGGGGCAAACAGGAACAGCAAGGGACAGGCAGAATCGTAGTCAGGAAACAGGCAATGATCAGGACAGGCAGATATCACTCATAGGACGTTAGACAAGGCAAGGGTCAGGACAGGCAGCGACGGGTCAGGAATGGGTAACAGACAGGAACAGTAACGACAGGCAGACAGGATATAAACGCTCAGAAAAGACACCAGAGTAATCAAGACTTTGCGGTGAGGTGGTGTGTGTGAAAGTCCTTTATAGTCCTGGTAATGAGCTGCAGCTGGGTGTGGTGATCAGTGTAGGGTGCTAGGCTGTATGTGGCAACAGGTGATTGGTGTGGAGTGAACATGTGAATGGCAGAGAGGATTATGGGGAATGTAGTACGGGAAGTGACAGAAACATGACAGGAACAGATGGTGATCGTGACATAACGCCCCTTCTCCCGGAAGGCGCGTCCTCGCGGCGTAAATAGAACAGCTAGGGAGGGGGGGTGGGTGCATTTGAGCTCTACAGCAGACAGGAACGGGGTCTCCAATGCAAGTTCCATGAACTCGGACAGCCACGGTGGGTCAGGTGCCACGGGCGGCCACGGCGGGTCAGGTACCAAGGCTGATGACGGCAGTGACCGGGCAGGAACCCCACCCACAAGCTCCCCACCCCTAGGTATACTGCCCCCCCAAAAAAAGTTCTTGGGGAAATCAACGGAGTACGTAGCGGGTTGATGGGCAAGGAGCTTGGATGGCGCCGGCAGAGCAAGGCGTTTGGGCGGTGCCGGCAGGGCAAGGCGCTTAGGTGGCGCCGGCAGGGCGAGGAACGCAGGTGGCGCCGGCAGGGCGAGAAGCACAGGTGCCGCCGGCAGGGCAAGGAGCTCAGGTGTCGCCGGCAGGGCAAGGGTCTCAGGTGGCCCCGGCAGGGCAAGGAGCCTGGGCGGCGCGGAAGAGACCTCTGGCGTGGTCTCCGGCCCCACAACGGGCTCTGGGAAGGCCTCCGAGCCCTGAAAGATGAAAGGAGTCTTCTTCCTCCCCCTCCTCCTCTTTCGTTGACGAGACGGCGGCTCTGTTTTCGTCTCCTCGGTGGACACTGCAGCGAGCTCATGGGCTGAAGCGGACTCTGGAGCGGACTCAACGGCTGGAACGACCCCTACGTCCACAGACACCGAAGGGGTGGCTATCTTGCCCGTGGGCACTAGCAAAGCAGCCATCTTGTCCATTGCATCCAGGGCGCTTGAGTGCGTCGCAACCGGTGAAATTGAGAGCATTGCAACCGGCGCACTTGAGAGCGTTGCAGCCGACAAATTTGAGAGCGTAGCAACCGGCGAGTTGGGGTGTGCAGCGGCCACCGGGCTGGAATGCGAAGCGACCGGCTGGCTTGAGTGCGAAGCGGTCGGCTGGCTTGGGAGCGCAGCGGTCGGCTGGCTTGAGTGCGAAGCGGTCGGCTGGCTTGAGAGCGAAGCGGTCGGCTGGCTTGAGAACGAAGCGGTCGGCTGGCTTGAGAGCGAAGCGGCCGGCTGGCTTGAGTGTGAATCAAGCATCATTCATGCTGGAACGTAACCCCCTCCACTCTCAGACAATTCCAGAGACGTGACATGATTCAGGATGTTCAGCGGGGACTTGACTTGGCTCTGGGCGATCAGCAGAGACGTGATGTGAGATTGTAATGGTAGCCGCCGGGATTGGGATTAACTAATCCCGGTAGCCGCTGGGATTAGTTAAAAAAGTAAAGCACTTTTCCGTGTATTTCTTCAACCTGAACACTTCCTGGGCAGTGAAATGCTCCTCACTGTCACCCCTCATCAAAGTTACAACTGAATGGATGAACATTTTGCGATCTGGAAATAGTCCTCAACGTAAATGTTTTTCATATTCTTTGTTTTCTGTAGAAATTATCTTATTTTTCCAAATGTGTAAAAACCCTGATAGTCTCGTCTATTTCTACTTTCTGTTGCCTCACCATTGGAATCTTCACTCCACTGTGCTACATTCAGTGTCATCAGAGTCTACTATCACCTGCTACTAAGCCTGGTTTCTCCCAAGGTTTTTTTTCTCCATTTTCACGAGTTTGTTTCCTCATAAAATCTTTAAGATAATAAGGTTATGCATATTTGGCTTGCTGTCTGCTGTGGAGGGGCTCGAGGAAGCAGCTTCAACTCAAGCTTGGATATACCCCCCAGGGACTACTAGTGCCTGGAAGAGGAGTACGATAGATGAGATGCCTAATTTATGTGGTGGAGTTGGGGAGGTGGAGGGATATCGAAACAACTGATGCCAGAGCAGGGTGAGTAGCTGCTTATAAGCTCTGGATGTAATTGAAAGATTAGGGTTCCCTCCTCTTGAAATTATGTTTGAGTTTCACTAATTGAAAGATTAGATGGGTTCACTCCTCCCGAAATTACATTGTGAAGTTCACTTAATACCTGTTGCCACCTGATTGGTTTGGGTTCCTTGCCGCTGTCGCCTTTTGGTTTGCTTAGTTGGGGACACTTGACATTTGATATTCAATGGTGCTTTGATCTGCCTGCATTGATACGATTCTTTAAGAGCTGCTGTGCAGCCAAAATTATATACCAGTTATCACTGTAAAGCTGCTTTGACAAAATCTGCATTGTAAAAAAGCACAATATAAATAAATGTGACTTGACTTGACTTGACCTGACCAGTGCTCATTTGCTTTGGGATTTTCTTGGGATGTTTTTCTTTTAGTAGAGGGAGTTTTAAAAAGTGCTTCATCCCTCACCATGTCAATTTCCAAACTCTCTTCAGTCTCAATAGATTCTGCCTTAGTAGATACATCTTCATGTAATGCATCAGTTTCATTTTCTACATTGCCTGCACCTACTATTGTGCCACCAACATGTTCCCCAAACCCTCCGCAACTTGCTCATCCTCAGCAGTCTCACTTCTCCCACCTTCTACTTGAATATCTTTCCCAGAAAAAGCAACACTGCTCCGAACTTCAGCAATCCCTCCCATCCTTTCATACAGTTCCAGTATCATTAGCTGTCTCAGTACATGCACTTCTAATGTGTCATTCTTTTCCACATCCATTCATAATATTCAATTCATTTGCATCATTCTTCAACACCATGTAAACCTGACGTCTAAAACAAACAACATGCTTGAGTAGCAGTGATTTACAGCCAAGCGAGATCTTTTTAATTTGGGACACTACTTTACCATGCCTTGAGAGCTCTGCAAGCAAGAGTTCATCTTTAATGAGCAGGGGAACATTGGACAAGAAAATTTTTTTGCCAGTTGAAGCAGCGGCATTTCGGGAGTAAAGGTATCCTGTATAACAATGCCATTCTTTACAATACTGTTTACTTTTTCAAAAGTGTCCAGAAAAACAACAGTGCTGTTCATACGAGAGGCTGGATAATATGCTGTAACTTCCCCTACAGCCAAAACACATTGTTCCACAGAAACATTAATCACAGGCGTGAGTTTGATACTGTGTCTACACGACAATTGGCCCAAACTCATCCATTTCGAAGATGCCATTGCCACCCAGCAAACGCTATTCTACCTGAAAGACTCTACCTAGTCTAAGCTAAACAATCCGAAACTAACACTTAAAAAGATCTATGCCAAAAACTCAGAAACAGTGTGAAAATTAAGAGAAAGCGGGGGAAAACCTATTCACACCAGCAGCACTCTCACAGCAACTCCACCCACTCACCCCCAGCATCCGCTCAGAGAGAGATAGAGATTTTGAAAAAGCGAACAGTGTTCACATGTTATTCAGAGGCAAGGGACAGGTCATCACTCTCAGTATTGCAATCTGAAGCTTTATATGCAAACAACCACCTACACATCTCCAACTGGCTAAAACATTCAGTCAGTCCTCCCTCTCTCAGACTATTAATAAAAAGTGGCTCTTTGAGTTAGCTGTGATGGAGTGCTTTCAATGCAGGAAATTACATTTAAAATGTACCAAGGATAAATGTCACAACAGCTATTTCCCAACCTGAATGGGATGATGATGAGTCTCACAGCGGCAGAGAGGTGCTGCTGCTGCTGCCGCTTAACTTAGTTAAACCAAATGGAGTTTCTACAGGGAGTTAAAAATAAAGACATGATACCACTACCACCTCAGCAGCTGGGAATACAGTTCAATGGTCTTCACACTGAATATTTCATAATTCACTGCCAATCCAGGGCGGTAGAGCCTTTAGTAAGCTTATAGGGTCTTTAGCTAAATAAAATAAATAGGTAAGTGAGTGTTACTAGAGGCAGAAAAACACAAAAAGAACAAACTCAGAATTGGTTTCATGTTCACAATATCAAACAAAAACATAGAGAGTGAGAGGCACTTTTCCGCTGAAGATTATGACAACATTTAGAACCTGTAGCAACAAGAATGTCTGGTAAACAATTGAGGTCTTTTGTTGTTGGATGTAAGAGTCTTCATTTACTCCCGACATCTGAGCCGCTGAAGACACAGTGGATTAGTTTTGTTTTTGAAGGGAATGCGCCACAGATCTAACATACACATGCGATTTCTGTCCCTGCTGTTTACGTTCACAGATATAACTAACTGTGTTTGTGAACTTTGTGTGTTTTTGACAGTTTAAGTGAAGTTCCTAAACGTAATTTAGGGAGGAGCGAGCCCATCTAATCTTCCAATCAACAGCCAGAGTATATAAGCAGCTGCTTACCTCTCTTCAGTCTCAGCTGTTTCAGCATCCCTCCACCTCCCCAAACTCCACCTTCATTTCAGGTACCTTGCCCTATGTAATCACATCCTATATTTATTCACTGGGGGGTGTATCAGAGCTCGAGTTGAAGATGCTTCATCGAGCCCCTCCTCAGTGGACAGCAAGCCAAATTAGCTAACCTAATATCCTAAAGATTATATGGGCAAACGAACTCGTTAAACACAATAAGACGTGAAAGAGAAGTTAATTTAATACTCACAAGACGTGCTGTCTGACTTTCTGTGCGTGTGCTTCAGATGTGTGCGCTCATAAAATGATAAATCAGAAGTTTAAAAACAAAAACAAAACAAAAATAACATCTTTATTCAACAATTTCTTCTCTCCCCTGTCATTCTCCTACGCAGTTGACGTAGTGAACACAGTGCAGTGCTTCCATGTTCTATGTCAAAACGCCGGCATGTGTGCGTCATGCTGCTCCCATGTACAGTGTCGGCCAATACAGAGCCAGTGTTCAGATGTAAATACAGAAGCGCTGCACAGCATTCACTACATCAACTGCATAGGAGAATGACAGGTGAAAGAAGAAATTGTTGAATAGATTCATTATTTTTGTTTTGTTTTTGTGCACAAAAAAGTATTCTCTGTGAACCACTGTAGTCACATGGACTATTTTAACAATGTCTTTACTACCATTCTGGGCCTCAAAGTTGCAATGATGTTGCTGCCTATGTATGGTTCAGAAATATCTTAGTTTGTGTTCAGAAGATGAACGAAGGTCTTCCAGGTTTGGGACAAAATTAGGGCGAGTACTTAATGAAAGGAATTTCATTATTGGGTGAACTAACCCTTTAAAAGAAAACAGTTTAAGTAATATTAACCTTCAGTTTTACAGCCAAGGCTTTAAGCCTATAGTCCTAGACTAAAATGCATGTTTGAGCTGTTTTAACTGAAAGCAACTTGCACTGGCATATCTTAAAATATGTCAGTGCCATTGTTTTGACTCAAGATGCACACCTGTAATATTTTTTCTAAGGCACATATCTAAAAGCCGTGAAGCATGTTTAATAGGCAGCAAGCGATACAAGGAAAGTGACTTGCATCAGAGAAATATTAATAAAATAAGTAAAATGAAAGCACTAATTGACAGCCTGGTGGCTATAGCAGTTCACATCATTCTTAAAAATGCCCAATGTAACACCAAAAACTGACAATCTTTCAGACGAGTATAATATTTTTAAGTTAAAAAGCATCATTTAAAACCCACCGACACATTCACCATGCTCTGCTGAGACCTGTGAGATTTATATTTATAGAAGCAGCACACCTGCAGCAAATTAGAGGTGGGAATGATAGCACAGTTGAACATGTCCAGAAGATATTACACAAATTGGGTAATTAAATAATCAAATCAATGAGAAAGGAAAGAAAATGAAAACCAACAACACAGTCAACAAAATAATTATGAGAACCCTATAAACCAATAAAGTAACGCATTCACAAAATCACAATGCCCAGTACTGACTTTCATCACTTTTATACAACCCAAAACATCAAATGGATTGCACTGAAGCACAACTGCTGTATAAAATACATATAATAGGAATTTTGGGGGTCTGCATCTTCTGGGGGACATTAAAAGAAAGCAAATATAGCTAAACATTTAGATGGTTTGTTGATCGATATTGTAATATCTATGGTAAACGCACATTTTCTCATAAGTGATTTATATTGAGGTAGATGCTATGGCAACATGGCTAATGCTCATTTCTGGTAATGAGAAGAGAGAGTCATGACCCATCTCCATTGTACCCTTCTTGAAAAGGCACTTAACCTTAAATTACTCTAGGAAAATTGAGTAGGCTTCTGTAAGTACAGATAAAGGCATCAAATCAGTGAATGATCTGAAAGGCCCCATTAAATTAAAATTGTAATTTTATGACTTTTAGTTCATGTCTATGTATGATGTGACAGACAACTAGTTGTCCAGTCCTGTTCCGTTCACACAGTGTGGAATTTCTGAGAATGCTGTTTTGAGTCCTGAAAATTTACAGATGCGAGTTCTGTTATAGAATGCGGTTGTCACTCCCATAAATAACCATACTAAGTGTGAACGGAACCGTATTAAGGACTCAAATACAGATCTGACAACTGTATTCTGCTGCTGTGTGAACGTAGCCACAGTCAAATACAAATATTTGTTCATTAGAAGTGTTCTCTAGTTTAGAATGTGCCTATAATTTCAGCTAAATTATTGATACCATTTATAATAGCAGCTGTCTTTGTTGCATTAATGCTCATAGCTTTATTATTTTGAAACTGTCCCTGTGTCCCAATGTGCATACTATTCATCCTAAATAGTATATGAGATTAGAATAAGTGTGTCCCAAAGCATAGTTTGTCAAAAAAAAAAGACAAACATGGTGGATGTGTGTAGTGTTAATTTTGTTAACGAATGTTCGAAAAATGTTCATTGATGACCTTTTTTCCATGACAAGACAAGATGATGATGAGACGATACCAACATCATTAAATAATAACTGTGACTACATCAACATGCAATATCGCTGATGAAAAAAGACTAGACTAAGTTGTAGTTAAAAAAATAAAACCTTTACTAAAATCTCTCTTTGTATTTGTCGAATAAGAGGAGTAGACAAAATAATACAAACTGTTTGTAACAAGCGTTCATGTTTGCGGTTGCCAGATGTCAAGATTTTAAATCCCCCAATCAAAGCTTTTCTCTTAAAAGGATACATTTTCTGCCCGGTGTTTGAGTGCATTCACACCATGTTGAAATTAATTTCAAGATTTCTACTTGTAAAAAGCATTCACGACCTCGTATGACCCTTTCTGAGAGCTCCTGCTTGTACCACCTGACCGTTGTACAACCTGACCACTACAGATTAATTTAGTCATTGATCGTGTCACCATAGAAACGTAGTAAGGTCATAATAAGAAAGGAAGAAGTTGAAGATCAAAGAGAATAGAAGCAGTCAGGGGCGTCCTATGGGCGGTGCAACCGGTACAATCCCACCAGGCCACATGCTTGAGGGGGATCCATGGTGAACAGACTGAGGGGTGATCCCCCTCCATCCTTGGGACGGCCCTGGAAGCAGTGGTAGAGATGGCAGAGATGAAGAATATAAGTCATAGATTGTTGTGCAATTCAGGTATTTAGGTACATTATCCTATGCATGATGTGAGCCATACTTCAACCAGAGGTCAGGAAAGATGCCACTGCCTCACTTCACAGACAATCAGGGATGCTCCAAAAATGATGACTATTCAGGTCAAGATCAAGTTACGTATGGAATGTGTGGACTACTCTGAAAAAGAAGAGTCCACTTGTGCTACAATCACTGATTTAGAATTCCAAGAAAGAAACAATGTTAAAGATTGTTTTAATGATTTGTGAAACACTAAGACATGGTTTGACTATTTTCCAGGCAGCAAAGTTGCATCTGAATTTGTGTCAGGTTTGGAAATTTTCACATGTAAGTTCCAAATGAAATATCATAGCACAAGATGAAATGGAATGTTAATAAAACTTTTTAATGTTTTTTGAAACACTAATGCTGCGTCCCAATTCGCATACTATGCGTCCTAAATAGTATTCGAAAAAAGAATTAGTATGTCCCAAATCGTAGTATGTTGAAATGAATATTCCAAAGATACCCAGATGGTGTACTTTTTCTGGTTAGAATTCGAAGTGCAGATCCGTGCACACTTCTAACGGCTAATATTGCCCATAACACATTGCGCTGTGGACGAGGATTTGATTAGAACTACAAATACGAATAAAAAGTGTTTAAAAACTTCAAACATGACGGACGTGCGAGGTACGACGGTTAAGATAAAGGGGCTTGAATGATTAATAAGCAGTGTCTAACCTGACAAAAATATATTTATTAAATGTTATCCACATTATATTTCATCTGCAACAGCATTGTGAACTTTTATAACGATGTGTTTGGTCATTAACTTTTAAATTCATCATTATGCAAAGATGAGGAGAGTTCTCTGCATGAAAGACCCATGACTGGCAGATCAACGTGCGACTACATTTCTCTCCGAAACGGTAGGAAAATAAATTTAATTCAATGTGAAGGATTTTAACTGTGACAAGATGATTGACAGGGTAGTTTAAACAGTTACAGGTTGAGTAACTAAGCAACAGAATGTCCGTTAAAGACGCAGTTATGATGAGGTAGTATGTCCCAAAACTTGCATACTCTTCTACTACACACTCAAAAGTATGTACTTTTTCTTTACAAAAACAGTACATACTTTCAGGACGTAGTATAAGTAGGCGAATTGGGACGCAGCATAAGACTTTTCACTACTTTTTAGTGAAAATGCATTTGAATGTGTGTGAAGTTTTGCCAAATATAATTGACCCTAATATGACAATGTCAGTTCTAAATGACAAAACCCTAAAAAAAGGTCAAAGGTCAGATGTAGATAAAGTTTATTTGAAATGAATACACTAAGGGCCAGATTTACTAAACAGGGTTAATTACACAAATGCGCCAATGGGAGTGGCAATTTTTCCCCGGGCAGTGAAATTGGCACTTGTGACGCACAAATTAAAGAACACAGACGCAGTCAAATCAACATTCCGATGTTTTTGTCCTGTGAAATCTGTGCTTGTAAAGTCAGTGCATGAAATCAGTTCTGCACAATCCTCTTCTTTTTAACATTGAATCAGGCTTGAATTGGTTTGAAATTTACGCCATCCTTAATATTTACATCTGAGTAGAGGTCACTGTTATGGTAAGGGGTGTGGCATTTGTGGCAACCAATCACAGCACCTTTTGTATTTCGGAAGGAGGGGCTTCATCGAAACAGGAATTAAATGGTGTGCTTGAGCTAGACTGGGGAGAGAAGTGCTGTAATAATGTAAAATATGTGAAAAATAACGTTTTGTAAATAACAAGCATATTCTAGTACACCCCAAAAACAAAATCAAGACTTTGTAAAAGGGCATAATTGGACCCCTTTAATATTTGTAATAAACCATGTGCATGTGCTTTCTTTACACACTGATAATCTAAAAATACTGAAAATACAGGCAAAGAATTAAGCTAGAGTTCAGCGTTCTTCATTTGATATATTCTGCTTAAATTAAAGTGTCATTCAGTCAGTCTGTGTTCTTTCACAAGCCGCTTGTGCTGTTTGCTGTGACTAAATGTGCAATCTAACCTTCGTTGTGATTCTAATTTTGAGCAAAAAATTATCAATGAATCCATTATGCAGCATGACGAAAATGTGACTGTGTTCAGTGACTAAAACTAGGCTAAAATTCCCAGACATACAGGCTTGAGCCCAAAACTTCTCAGAAATGCTCTTTAAGAATAGTCTTACGCTTTGACTTAAAATTCTTAGTAAAAAGTAGGAGTTGTCTAAGAGTAGGAGACTTTTATTAAGAAGTTAAAAGCAACTTTCAGCAAAGTGAAAGATTAAGGGACTGTTTACACAACACCGCTTTCAACTAAAAACGAAAAACTTATGTATTATGGCCATTCATTTAAACGAAAATTGCATTTTGGTGGCCTGAAAATGCAACCTTTTGAAACTGGATTTCAAAGTGCAAGTTTTTTTTAAAAAGGATACAGTTGTCATATCTGTGTAAACTCTAAAAACACAAACCTGTGAAACCATTGTCAGAAACAGGACCCAGAGGCGAAAGAGTGCAATGAACAGTTTTAATGGTCCTTCAATAATAGAAACGTAGGCAGTCTGCCAAGTGCGGAGACACACACTCACAGCTAGTATCAAAAAAACAAACAGTCTTTAACAGCAATTAAGGGGAGCCGCAAAGCCGTCTCAGGCCAGGGAAACTTCAGGCTGGAGATGGGAAAACCCACAGCCGGCAGATGGAGTGACCAGGCAGAGGGAACCGAAGATACAGATGGTGAGATTCTGAGAAGGCGTCTGTGACAGGGATTGGGATTAAGGCTGAGGCACACACAGTGAAACAGGTCAGAAAGGTTACTTTAAAGCCGAGTTCAGACTGCACGACTTTCAAAGCGGTCGGGTCACTGTTCTTTTCACACTGCATGACTATCTTGGCCAGCATTCAGTCGCTGCTGTGTTCAAACTGCACGATGGATCGGCGACAGAAGGTTTCACACTGCATGACTTTACAATAGGAAGAATCACTGACAACTCTGTCTGGCATGCAAACTACGTTTCACAACCAAACACAAGCGAGATGTGACAAGGAAACAACGCAATATCCCGCGTGCAAGACCGGAGTTCTCAAGTGAGACTGGGATTATTATTAAAAATGGTAGAATGCATGAAGCTTGCAATACGAATTGCCTGTGCGCTAATTTGCAGCGAAAACAAGAAAAAGAAAAGAAGAATATGGAGGAGGAAATGGTTGGGGAGACGCGAGGAACAAGGATTGTGTGTTCTGCAACGAGAGTGGTCTATAACTCCTCCCTGCTGCTCTGTATCTTACTCTCTCATTGGCTGTCAATCATCGCCGATGTAGTTTTCAGTCAGAACACTTTTCACACTGCAGGATTTTGAATCGCCGACAGGTCCAGATATTTAGCATGCCAGATATTTTACTGGTGTCGGCGACTCGTCGGCGATTCTCTCAGATCACATCTTTGCTGCGTGATTGTCACTCGTGTGAACGAGCACCGATTTGTCTGTGATTTCGGGCATTTGTCTGCGATTTCTCAAAACCTGTCGGCGAGCCAAAATCGGGGCTAAAATCGTGCAGTCTGAACCTGGCTTAAAACAGCGAGAAGCAAAACGCCAGCGTGGGAAAGCAATAATACGACACTGAAGCGCGGCAAGCAGAATAAAGAAGGGGAAACAATCAGAGAAGAAATGCAACAGGTGCGTGAGCAATCAGCGCGAACGCTGAGGAAAAATGAGCTGCAGGTGAAACTAACTAAGAGAAACGATAGGAAGAAAGGAGAAAATAAGGAGCAATTAAACCTGGTTCATGACAACCATTGTCTTTCTTTACAAAATGGCATCACCAACTGCTTGTCTGGCATGCGTAATACAGCATTTTTAGTCAATTTTGCGGATCAGTATGAACAGGGATAGTTTTGATACCATTGTCATCTGTACAAAAAAAGTTTCAGTTTTTAGTACATCCTTGTCATGTAACCGTACCCTCATTCTTAAGTGCTGACTGAGGTTACTACTATGATGTCAACCCAAAATGGCCACCCTCAACCTCTGAATCAGCCAATAGTGAGCCTGCAAGGATGAAGTCACAGCAGAATGACACCAATCATTTATTGTAATTATAATATAAAATCATTAATGAAGCTGAAACATCAATATTTAAATGTATTTTTAAAAATGGCTTTGCGTTGTGCAAAATTATCAAGAATTAGTATTGATTCTTTGGAATCCTTTTCTATTGATATGTCTCCTCATTTACAGTTGGAGCAATGATACGAACATGAGTTCCAACAAATCCAGGGAGGCCCGAAATCCTCATAAAAGCCACATTATTTGAAGATCAAACGTGATGTTCAGCCTTGAAAAATTTACATATATTTACCCTTTATTCAAATATTATTAGCACTCAAAGGTTGAGAAACGTGTATGTGCGTTTTGCTGGATTTTTTTTCACATAGCAGCAAAATCAACTTAAAATCATATAGACAAAAGTAGTACATCAACTGAAACTACAGAATGTCTTCTTTTATTTGTGTACACTCACAGTAAAAATAAAATGTTGTACTTTTTGCAAAATAAAGAAAATTTAACATGATGCACGAGCTGCAGTCTCTCTCTGAATGAAGTCCATTCTGATAGTCCTCAGAAAATGAACTGTAACTTAGTGAATACTGATCACACAAACATAAGACATATGATATCAAGAAGAGGATCTATGACCTCTGGAAGCATCTCTTTCAATAGCTTAGATGGTATATGGGTCTAATTTTGATGATTTAGCAAGTTTAGACAGTTCTTCCTCTCCTATAGCAGTGAATGAATGGAATTTTTCCTCAGGGATACTACAATGCACTGTCTGACTCGATACTGTAGTAGACGGTCACATGGTTATAATTTTCTCTCTAATATTGTCAATCTTGCAATTAAAGATGTTCATAAAAGCTGCTTTTCCACCAAAATTACCCGGAACAATTTGTCCCAGGAACTTTTTTTCCCCCAGACCTATTGCTAGCTGCATTTCCATAGCGGTCTAAAGTGCCATGAAGATAGTCGTAGGACTGCGCGCTAAACATATTTTTTAAACTCCATTGTTGATTCGAATAGCAAACAAAGGGTGCTTTCACACTGGGCTTGTTTGCTGCAGTCCAAGGTAGGCGGGATTTGTCACTTACATTACATAATTACATAAAGCACCATCACTTCGAAGAATTATATTCGAAAGACTTTTAAGTAATACTGAAGATATTACTATATATTACAGCATCACCTCCCCCTTTGCCTTTCCGACATGGTTCGTGTTGATAATAGTAACCTTGAGGGCTAGACTCATTTAAAGTAATGTAATCATCTGGTTTTAGCCACGTTTCTGTCAAACACAGCAAATCTTTGGGGTACAGACACAGTCTCTATGTGATAATATCTAGGTGAAAGAGTCTCTATGTGTTGAGATTTATCTGACTTCTGTGACATGAGACAGCTAGCAGGCGGTCGGTTTAGCCAATCTATCTGCTTCCTGACCTGGGACCCAGTTTGTCATGTTTTAGTACTACGAGTATGTGCCATATTACTAGAGAGAAGAGCAGCACCATCCCAGGAGGGATGAATACCATCTCTTTTCAACAGGTCAGGTCAGCCCCAAAAACTTTTCCAATTGCCTATGAACCCTACATTATTCTGCGGACACCACTTAGACAGCCAGCCATTGAGTGATGATAATCTGCTAACTATCCCATCACTCCGATGAACAGGAAGGAGGCCAGAGCAAATTACAGTGTCTGACATCGTATTTGCGAGTTCACACACCTCTTTAATGTTATTTTAGTGATCTCTGACTGGTGAAGTCGAACATCATTAGTGCTGACGTGAATAATAATCTTAGATTATTTATGATTAGCATTAACCAGCACTTTTAAATTTGCTTTGATGTCAGGCACTCCGGCAAACATGTGACTATGGTGGCTGGTGTCTCTTTTTTCACATTCCGTGTTCTAATCGGAACAGAACAGCTGTGTTTTTCGCGACTAGGCCATCTCACGGTCACCCAATTGCCCTGCTGCGTGGGCTCTACAGCCAGAACTGAACAATGTACAGAGTCGCATCCAAAACAGTATCTAATGCCCTTGCATTCTTAATATCCTGATTATCTCCCTGCATTAATGACATGTGAATCCCTCACTGCTGACAGAGAGAGTTATACTATGCATATGACAGGCAGTGCAAGTAACAACAAAAGGAGAGGATGACATGACTCACCATGTTTGTAGACTGATCCGACTCATCACAGTTGTTTGCTGGACTCGTAGAAAAACGCGAGAGAAAAGGACGGTGGGCACAGATGACAAGCTAACAAGCTAACCAAATAATAATTGTGATATCGATTTAGATTAAAAGATTAAAAGCTAGCGACGTCAGATTAATGTGATGTGAAGGGCTCAAATTGGCTAAAAAGTGGGTGAGAATTATCTGCGCCTTCCACCACACCAGCATCGGCTCCATTAACATTGCAATCCTCATTGCAAGATGCCTTTGCTTCACATTACAACCTTACCCTGGGCTATTCCAGCTCAAGATTTTGGTAGGCATTTTGTTCCTCCAGCTGCTGCCACTGTTTTACCGAAAATTAGATTGTCCAAGGTAAGGATATTAAACTTGCTGCTTTGCTGCTTCCATTGCTGCTAACAATTGACAAATGGTTGACTGTGGTGATGTGGCCGTTTTTTAAAAAAAACTACAGATACCAGACTACAAGGCAAACTTTCGTTCAATTAATTTGTCGTAGCTTTTGGAATTTACACAGACATCTTATGCCAGACATTTCCCGATTGCAGGGAAGATCTGTATTTGGCAATGATGGCAGAATTCAATCAAAGATATGGGGGTACTTTGTTCTATGAATATCAAAGATCTTTTTTGGCTAAATCTGCTTAATTTATCACTTTGTTCAACAGTATATTGGATTGGTCAATCGTAGATACTGAAATTTTGGTCCAGCATTTTGGTGGTAAAAAAGCTCTGACCTGTGTCATGTGCAGTTCCCAAGGCCACTCGGCCACCTTCTGCCCCAAAACTCATGCTAGCAGAGGGCCGACCGCTGTCCATGGTGCTGAACATTCCAGTACCCACGTTGATGTAAAAGGTTGACCCATCATTACATTTAATAGCATTCCTTAATGCAATAATTTCAATAATTTTAATGAATCAGTGTGTTCTTTCTCTAACTGTAGATTTTCACGTTTGCAGTTTTTGCAAGGACCTACATCCAAAATCCGTCTGCCCAAGGAGTTTCAGGCCAGCGACATTTACATTTAAGAAGTAACATTGACTGTTTTTGTTCTATTTTAGCAGTGAAAATAGTTTCAAACAAAAATCACAGCAGAACCGTAGCGTAGCAACACTCACCCTGCTTCCCAATGTGCATACTATCCACCCTAAATAGTATTGAATATTACTAATGTCACATACTATTTAGGATGGATAGAATGCACATTGAGACGCAGGCTCAGCCTTGTCCTTGTTTTCGTTACTGTGTTTTGAACGAATCAGTTGAATAAAAGATTCAATGACCCATTCATAAACAACTGCCTCATTCTTGAATGAATCAGCCATTGGAATGTATTGTTTGAATGAATGATTCACTTATTAAGACAGTTACTTGACGCCACCTACCGCTGGTTAAATTAAATTTAAAAAAAAAAATTTCCCCCCAACATTTCTTACAATCCTGTAAAATTATTTAATACAGCTGAATTTTTTTTTTATTGTAAATTTGTAAATTATTTAGTTTGATTGGTAACAACCCTTAGTGTCTAACTCCAATAAAATTTATTGATCGAATTTAAGAATTTAAAATGAAAGATGAATCATCCATTTTACATCCATCTATCACAAATATGCAGATTTAAATATGTCAAAGCTGCAATATTCTGAAAGGATATTGCTTCAGATGCCTGACATTTCAGTTGTTATTGTGCTACCATTTCTGCAACCTTGAGGGACCTGCATTTCAAATCTTATTTCATTTTATTTGAACGTATTGTTTTATATTACCATAAAACTGCTGAGGTCATTTTAAATTAAATACTGTATGCAAAAGCAAATATATGTCTATACAGTGGCATGCGAAAGTTTGGGAACCCCTTGCAGAATCTGTGAAAATGTGAATCATTTTATCAAAATAAGAGAGATCATACAAAATGCATGTTATTTTTAATTTAGTACTGTCCTGAGTAAGATATTTTACAAAAAGGATGTTTATCTATAGTCCACAAGACGAAAAAAAAAAATAGCTGAATTTATTAAAATGACCCCATTCAAAAGTTTGGGAACCATTGGTTCTTAATACTGTGTGTGGTTACCTGGATGATCTACGACTGCTTTTTTTTTTTTGATGGTTGTTCATGAGTCTCTTGTTTGTTCTGAGAAGTTAAACTGAGCTCTGTTCTTCAGAAAAATCCTCCAGCTCCTGCAGATTCTTCAGTTTTCCAGCATCTTTTGCATATTTGAACCCTTTCCAGCAGTGAATATGATTTTGAGATCCATCTTTTCACACTGATGATGACTGAGGGACTCAAACTCAACTATTAAAAAAGGTTCAAACATTCACTGATGCTCCAGAAGGAAACTTTTTGAGTTTGAAGATCAAAGTAAATGGTACTTAATTTGTCTTCTGGCAAACATTTAAGTGTCTTATGTTGCTTCTGAAGGGCAGTACTTAATGAAAATATATATATATATATATATATATATATATTTATCCTGTTCAAAAGTTTTTTCAGGACAGTACTAAATAAAAAATAACATGCATTTTATATGATCTCTATTATTTTGATAAAATTATTCACATTTTCACAGATTCTGCAAGGGGTTCCCAAACTTTCGCATGCCACTGTATGTGTATGCATTTTCCTCCCGAGAGGTGGTCCTCTCTCTGTTTCACCAACAGCTTGCTGTCATGACATGTGTAGTCCCTTCTGTCACATATACTTCCTACAGATGTTTAAATACTCTTATACTGTGTGGGATTCACAGTAAAACCCTATGGGGCAGCTTTATCCCTCTCTCTCAGCTCTGAATAAAAACACTAAATTGCACATGGCTATTTGTGCTCAATGTAAATAGACAGCCATAATATTATCTGATCCTAACGCCTTTAACCTTTACCTAAAATGTTTTAGTTTATTATATAATATATATATATATATATATATATATATATATATATATATATATATATATATATATATATATATATATATATATATATATATATATATATATATAAAAATCATTTTGTTAGGTTTCAAAATATGAAGCAAATTTATTGTTGGACACTTTATGATTGTCAAACTTTGTGGAACATATTTACATGTTAATATAATGAACCACACTGATGGTTATTCTGCTGGGAACTGATTTCACACACCATGAAAAAAAGACCATAAAACCAATTTTGTTCAAAAATAATTTAAAGGGTGGCTCAGAAAAAAAAAAAGGCTTTTGAAAGAAAAAAAAAACTCCATCATTTTCTTGCAGTTGACACATGATATTTCACATCTAAAGAAATTAAATTCAGACATTTTTATGTGTACCTAAAATGAAATGTGACCAAACGCCTTGAGCCAATACTAAAATAACTAAACTTTAGACCTGACATCAAGAATTCAGAGTGAATTCAAAGCACTTTTAAATCCAAGTGTATTGGCTTATAACAGTGAATCCTGTTGGTAGACGTATGAGTCAGATCTGCAGAGGTGCATATGTTATCATCACAACACTGTTTATTAGCAGAGGGAATGTGGGCCGATGAAGGGCAAAGCTGATAATCAAATGATAAAACTTACTGAGAAGGAATATAGAACTGCAAGTAGTTCTTTGTGTCGTAACCAAATCTGCTTTCTTTTGTACAACTAATCAGGTTTATAGAATAAAGAGTCCATAATGGAAATAAAGCAGCTAATCTATCCCTCTCAGGCTGCTTATTTTCATCAGACTCACATTTTCTGTCTCTACCTCCATTCAGACGGCACTACCACCAGATGAGCTGTAAGCAGTGAGTCACAGAAATAAAATAAATGAGATGTTTGGGTGTTTAAACCTTCCTCTTCTTCTTAATATGCCATACCATCTGTCCTGTCTGTAGAACAGAATGTCTAGAATTAAGGACAGAAGGGAAAAAGAGTAACATTTATGTAATATGTATTTTTAGTTTCACATTTCTGGCCTGCCCTATAACAACAGTTAAAACAACAACTAGCATGGTGGGCAGTGTTAAACATCTGCAGTGACATTGCTCCAGATAATTCTCTCTAAAATGAGCACTAAAGACGTCCTCTTTGCAAGCATTTTAAATGGGCTCACAAATAGAGAAACTGCACATATGCATGCACATTTGTGGCATTGTTTTGGTTAGGGACACCCCTGTGGAGGAACATTACAGCAGACAGATACATTTAGGCATCCCATAACTGTGTTTTTTTTTTCAGTCTCTAAAGCCCATTTTCAGTACTTCAGTTTTAATGACGATTTATTAATGACGATTACTTACAGTTTTATTACGATTCAACAAATATGTTAATATATTTTAATTAGGGCTGTCACATTGATTTCTGTGTTTAATATTTTCTGTTTAACATATTAAAAATCTTTAACACAATTAACACAGCATCCATTTTTTTCCCCTTCCTGGCATCCATTGACTAGTGTTACAGTATATGATCATGCAATCTGGGTTCCACTCACCAGCTCCACAAAGTGAGAGAGAGTGGACGACCAAGGACGTTTCGCATGTAAGCCTATCCTGTGATCAGCTGCACTCACCTTCGCAAGACCCGCAGGACGCTCGCCTGTTTCAAGCTCCATCTGGCTGCCTGTTTTTGATCCTGTCAGTAACATGCTTAATTAATAAATGCAGGTTTAAATGCAAAAATAAGTATATAGCTACGATCAGCAATTATAGGGTTTCAAAGACTTTAAGGCCTCTAAGCACAAGCGTAAAAAAGGTATTATGTTTTATTTAGCAAACTTTAATCTCGATCATAAATGGAAAATACCATTTACAGCCAATACAGGCAATTTACCATATGGAAAATATAGTTTTTAAAGCTTTTAACAGTTTTTTAACAGTCGCCAAAGTTGGTTTTTGAAATCTCTAATATTTTAACGAACAATTCGATGGTGAGAGGCAGTCCTAGAGGCAAAGTTGCTCAGAATGAGGAGTTCTACCATGTGATATGAATGTTGTGGATACGCAATCCTTTGTGCATGTGAAAACGCAAAGGTGTCCCCTGGTGGCTGATTTCTTTCTAATTTCTCACAGACATCTAGGGCTGTGTGTCAAACAGGCCCAGTGAGTTTCATTCTGACTGGGTTTGGTTGAGCTTCTGCTTATGTTCGTTGATCAGTGTTTCAAACAAGCGATCGATTCTCTTCAGAAAATTTGGACTAAACAACTTGATTCATGTGGATTCGTTTTCAGATCTCTTTATTACGTTTTTGAAGTGTCAAAGTGGAAGTTGCAAAGGCAGTCAATGCAAGGAAATCTGACAGCATTCTGTCATCAAAAATATCTTAATTTGTCTTCCAAACAAGAATGACTTCTCAAACTTAAAGGTGCCATGGAATGGAAAATTGAATTTACCTCGGCATAGTTAAATAACAAGAGTTCAGTACATGGAAATGACATACAGTGAGTCTCAAACTCCATTGTTTCCTCCTTCTTATATAAATCTAATTTGTTTAAAAGACCTCCAAAGAACAGGCGAATCTCAACATAACACAGACTGTCGGGATCATTAATATGTATGACCCCAATATTTGCATATGCCAGCCCATGTTCAAGGCATTAGACAAGGGCAGCCAGTATTAATGTCTGGATCTGTGCACATCTGAATCATCAGACTAGGTAAGCAAGCAAGAACAACAGTGAAAAATGGCAGATGGAGCAAAAGTAACTGACATGATCCATGATATCATGATATTTTTAGTGATATTTGTAAATTGTCTTTCTATGTGTTTCGTTAGCATGTTGCTAATGTACTGTTAAATGTGGTTAAAGTTACCATCGTTTCTTACTGTATTCACGGAGACAAGAGCCATCGTTATTTTCATTTTTAATCACTTGCAGTCTGTATAATTCATAAACACAACCTCATTCTTTATAAATCTCTCCAACAGTGTGTAATGTTAGCTTTAGCCACGGAGCAAAGCCTCAAACTCATTCAGAATCAAATGTAAACATCCAAATAAATACTATACTTACATGATACGATGTATGCATGCAGCATGAATGACGAACATTTTGTAAAGATCCATTTTGAGGGTTATATTAGCTGTGTGAACTTTGTTTATGCAAGGTATATAGAGTTGAGAGCTCGGGGGCGGGGAGCACGAGATTTAAAGGGGCCGCACGCTGAATCGGTGCATATTTAATGATGCTCCAAAATAGGCAGTTAAAAAAATTAATTAAAAGTAGTTTTGTTTTGTTTGTTTGTTTGTTTTTTTGCAGTTATAGTGCCACCATGAGCCATTACATAGGTGTGCTGAGTTTGGAAAATATCTTTCTTGTGATCTTGTGAAATTTCAATGGTTTCATTCAGCAAGGATGCATTATATTGATCAGACATTTTTCATTCATTTCTTTACTTAACCAGGTTAAAAAAAACTCATTGAGATTGAAATCTCTTTTACAAACACTTTTACATTGTTACAAAAAATACATTTCAAATAGATGCAGGGTTTTTTTTTTTTTTTTTTTTTTTTAATTTAAGAATCTTGAAAAAAAAATTATAGCAGTTTCCACAAAATATTAAGCAACACAACAATTTTCAGCATTGATAATAATGGGAAATGTTTCTTGAGCACCAAATCTGCATGTTAAAATTATTTCTGAAGGATCATGTGACACTGACGCCTGGGTAATGGTGCTGAAAATTTAGCTTTGTCATCACAGAAAAAAATTACATTTTAAAATATAATGAAATGTTTAAATATAAATAAATGTTTTTGGGTTTTTTTTCAAAACAAACAAAAAAAATCTCCAAACTTCTGAATGGTAGTGCATATTATTATATAAACATATTTTATATGTCTATAGTAAAAATTAGATCTTTGGATTCAGATGTATATTTTTACCAAGACCTAGTGTATGTGCATCTGTATGAGTGATGTTTGCAATCATGTCACCAGATACAGCTCAATTGCTTTCTGCAGCATGTTACAGACACACACAGTGCTCAACTATCACTCTCAGCCAAATGAATGTGTGTCAGATTACATTAATCACTGAAAATCCCATTTTCGGACCAAGGCCAGTGTTTACAACTCATCTCATCAATGGACAACTGATGCAAGACCCTGTTCCAGCTGACTGCAGAGAAAGTTTCACACTTTCAGGGTTTCACACCTGAGCATTTGTTTCAGAACCAGGTGTGTTTTCTCAGTTTGTTGAGGCATATATGAACACAGCAATCTCTCAGACCCGCACTAAAACAATTGCTCTGAACGATCATCTGAACGAGGTGGTCTCGGCCCGACTGCAAATGAACTCTGGTTTGCTTGTGGTGTGAAAGCAATCTAATATACTAACTGTGTCGAGACACATGCAAATACTCTATGAATGTTATAATGCAGCAGGAATCAAGGCTTCATCGGGATAGCGTTCTTGCACAGAGAAGCGCAATTACACAACGTTTTAAGCACTCTTTGGTTAACTGCAGTAGCCTAACTAATGTGCTCACTCACAGAATCAAACACTGCTGCATTTTAGACAGCACTGGGAGATACAGAGAGATTGCAATTGAATTAGTATGTAGTACTTTAATAGCAGGAATGATGGCTAAATTCATATAGTGTTTGCGTGTGTCTTGACAGTAGGTACTAAACAAGCCACAATATGCTCATGAAGCGAACTTGTCAGTCATTTTAACTCTGACCAATAAGGGGACAGTTGTACATGCATGTGACTTACACATTTTGGTATGCTTTGAAATATTGCCTTGTGAAAGCAAACCGAACCAAGAACATTGTAACAAATTAAGTCCCTGTTTCGGAACAATGCGTCAATCTACAGGTGTGAAAATGCCCTCAGTTTCAATGAATGGGAGATTACCACTTTGGTTTAGCCTTTGAACGGTCAAGGTCTGTATCTCAACAAAAACAACCTTGATCCTTGATTTTTATTCTAAAGCACATGGCTGATGGATTCCAACATTTTTTTTTTGTTTTTGTTTTTTGCAAAAATGTTTGACCTTTGCACAGGAGAAGAATCACTGAGCACATTGCACTCTCTAAAAAACAAAATCCAAAGGCCTTATGGGAAAAGGCAGACAAGAGTGATTTACAATATACAGTCCATATAGTCAGAAGCAAGAGCTAGATGAAAAATAGATAGACACACTCCATTAGCTTCTACAACTGCAGTCATGGTTCAGTCTGATGACCCATGGGATGAGGGGTCTGATATATCACCATTGCCGTGGCAAGGAGACAGAAAAATAATGGATATTTTGACACTGGGCATGCGGCTGCTCACACTCCATTTTCAAGACCTGCCTTAAACCTGAAAATGACCAAACTGTCACCATGCCCTGTTAACCCCTTAAGCTACAGCCACAGTTAATACATGTTGGCTAAACCAAATCTTTAACCAAATGTCAACATCTGCTAAAATGATATTTTGATGGAGAAGGCAGTCTAAATGCCTTTCTAGTTCCTAGCTGGAGATCATGAATAATTTAAGAAGTGGAATAGCTTTTTATGACTGAACTAGGTTTACAAGGAGAGGAATTTAATCTCAGTTCAAAGGTATGGAAACAGGCCTAAGCTAGCCTTGAAGTCGCTTTGAAATGTGCCCTACAGGTAAAAAACATATTATTCTCCAGGGCTAAACACAACAGTAAAGATTTTTTTCAGCTTGCCTGGTAGGGGTCAATATATCAATTTTCTATTTGCGCTGCCAACATTTTCACTCCCCTAAAAAAAAGAAGGGAAAAAAAGATAATTGTACATTAAGCAAAAAATGTACATTTCTTATTTTCAATTTATTGAAATATATGTTTTAACAATATGTATAGTTTATTAATGAAACTTTCTTACATATTTTAAAACATACAATGTATTCATATAGCATTTTTCACATTAAACTACACACAATAAACTAAAATAAATCATTTGTAATGCTACATGTGAATTTAGGCATCACAACCTTATCGAAAAAACCCAAACCTTTTGTGAATTTAGTATTTTTTCATGTCATTGCATTGTTTAGAGCAAAAGAAACAAACAAACAAAAAAAAAGATATTTTATTCATATGTTATGGTATCTCTGTAGTAGATACCAGAACTCAGTTGTTTAAAAAATAAAAGGACATGAAATGACATGTACTGTATAGGCAAAAACATTTTTTTTTTCCCACCAATTAATTTAGATTTTATTTTTAAACCAAACTTTGTATAAAGTTGATTCTCAACTATATTATGAAAGATATAATGGAAAGAATTGATATACCATTTTACTTTATGCAATATGTGGGTAAAGTCCCATTGGCTTTCAGTATGGTTTAGGATTGATTTTAAAATTGTAGTGTTTGCCTACAAATCCCTAAATGGTCTAGCCCCGACCTACCTTTCTGACCTTATACAACAACATGTTCCATCTAGGTCTCTTAGGTCGACAGATTGCATGCTCTTGGCTGTTCCTATAGTAAGGCTGAAACATAGGGGAGATCGTGCTTTCTCAGTTGCGGCCCCTAAACTACGGAATAACTTACCATTATCTGTGAGGCTGGCTCCAACTCTATCTGTTTTTAAATCTAGTCTTAAAACATATTTATTTTCCTTGGCTTTTAGTTCAGTTTGAGAGCTGTGTGTTTTTGTCGTTTTGATGTCATTTTATTTTTGTTGTTTATTGATTTATTATGTGGGATGTACAGCACTTTGGTCAACTTCTGTTGTTTTAAAAGTGCTCTAGAAATAAACTTGACTTTGACTGACTTTGACTTTGACTATGCATTACAGCTAGGTTGTAAGTATACGCATGATGAAGAAGATGAAGGGAAAAACAGTCTTTAATAACTGGCAAACATGAGACACAACCATACAATGAATGATACCGGACAATGATGAACTGAAAACACAAGACTTAAATAGACAAACGAGGTTGCTAATGGAACATAGCTGATAGTGATGATCAGAAGTTATGGTGACAGATTAGTGGTGGGAAATGGTGCAAAACAGGAGTCCAAACAGGGTGAACAGGTGACAGTATGAGTCGTCCCATTCAATACGATGTATCTATACACAATGCAATGTATCTATAATTTGCATATTAATGTTCTTGGGGCAACATGTAATGAAAAAAGTGTAATAATGGGAGTAATAACTGGCAACATTATCATAGTAATATCTAATATTTCATATGAATATTGATATTTAATTTTTTTCCCCTATTGACTTGTTGTATCTCCCAAAATGCCTGATAAACATGCCTTAAGTCCTGGTGTCCATTACAGTGGACATATATCAATGCCCTCGTTTGTAACAGAAAGTCATATTTTGATTAGAATCCCCACAATATTTTATGGAGATGTCAATTTATGACAAACAATTTGAAAATTAGCCAGATTTAACTTATAATTGCAAAATATTATCGTATTTCCACAAGAGTGCGACATTTGATCACTAAATTAATGTCAGTCATTTTTAAAGACCAAGGAAAAGGAGTTGTCATGGTGAAACCTCCAAACATGGTATCTCTGAAAAGAAGAACAGGTCTTTAGAAGACATCCAGACTTAAAACTGTGTCATGTATGGTGTCAGAGAAATCAACTAAAATATATTGTCCACTCTATTCCTGGGTCCCAGGAGGTTAACCAACGCTATCTCACGACCAATTCGTACTTATTCTACGAGGTGGCTATTTCGTATAAATTCATACGACCTCACTCATGCGAATTCGTACGATTTGTCTAAACCCCAGTGACGGTTAGGCTTAGGGGCGGGGTTTGGGGTAGGTCATTCGTATGAATTCATACAAATTTGTCAACTCGTAAAATACATACGATTTAGCAAAAAACTTATGAATTAGTACGAGTGAGGTCGTATGAATTCATATGATTTAGCCACCTCGTAAAATACGTACGAATTGCCGTGAGATCGGGTTGGGTTAACATGTACAGTATGAAAAATGGATATGGAATGTGAGCACAGTAAAATCCCTAGAGTTAAATCACCTCTGCTCAGAGTACATATGGTCCCTCTCTAAATAGTGTTAAACTAACACTGAAGCAGAGTTAAAGTTAATGAGATAATTAAACAATTAATAAGGCTGTGACTGAAGTCAGTTGTAGTTCTTGTGTTTCTCTTTTCTTCTGTGATTCTGCTTGTTAACAGCAGGTGTTCATCACTAATGCACAATCATCACTTAATTAATTGCTTAATTATCTCATTAACTTTAACTCTGCTTCAGTGTTAGTTTAACACTATTTTGAGAGGGACTATATGTACTCTGAGCAGAGTTGATTTAACTCTGGAGATTTTGCTGTGCATGCATAATAAAATATCCAATATCAACCAATACTGATTGATATATCAGGCATCCCTAATGACCTCAATGAATTCATAAACAATTTTGCTGGAAATTGATAGCACACTTGGCAAGACATAATTGATTGGTTTGTAATTTTCAACATATTCATACGGATGCTACTAAGATTATCAGCATCATAGATCTACATAAGCCCCCATGGAACACATTTCCTCAGACAATCAGAGCCAAGTTAAAATGTCAATGTTCACATTTATGAAGGCCATGCTTTCCATAGCCAGACCCTGTAAACCCTGTTAACTCTACAGTAAGTGAATTCACTTCACCAGCTAATTACTCTTCAATGGTGATGCCACATAAATATACAGAGCTACCGCAAAGATTTTTTTTAAGCTCACTTAAATTAAAAGTTGTTATATTTTTTAATCCAATTAAATGTTACAAAATATGGCTTTCAATTATATGGTAATGTTGAATGGCTATAATTACTAATTTTATGCCCAGCAATAGAGAGAGAATCAATACAATAGAGAATGGAACATGTTTCCTCAGACAATCAGAGCCAAGTTAAGATGTCAGTGTTGACATTCAAGAAGGCCATGCTTTCAATAGCCAGACCCTGTAAACCCCCCAGGCACCGGAAGGGTCGTAGAAGGTTAGCAACATTGACAGACACTGAAATGTAGCTGAAAAGGATTCTTTAACACAGATTTGAGGTCAGTGTACACACAACATACACATGCTCTCTGATCTGCTATTTGTCGCTGATCTCTGTAAACACAAAGTGCTATTCTGAGGAGAATCTTCATGTTGGTCATCACACCCCATCTGCACAAGCAACACCCGCAGGGCCAAGTATGGTCAGTCGATGACTAGTAGGAGTGCTAATGTGGAAGAAGACAGTTCCTTTCCAAGTCACGCAACCTCCGAATGTTCGGCATCAGTGAGATTTGCTCTTAGTGAGGTCAAGGTCATTGTTATTAATAATGGTGGTGGGGAAGTGTGAAAAAAAGTGTCCTTATTAACCATGACAAGGCAAATATCCAGAGGGAATGTGCATCATTCTCTCTGAAATTGCTTTGCAACTGGCTATGACATTCATGGCCGACTTTGGTGCTGATGAAGATAAAGTGGTAATAATTCCTTGTAATATTGTGGCTCTGGAATAGTCACAGTGATAAATTCATCTGGTAATTCCCCCTGACTACACTGACTACACTGTCTGTGACTGTGGTTCAGTTAGCGTGTTTGTCTGTTTACACACAGTCTGACACAGCCAGATTGCTATTATTATCCATTCATGCCCTCTATAGCAGGTTAGGCGCTAGTAATAATTTGATCTGATCACCCCTATAGTGGCTTCAGTACACACAACTTTATAGCAGGAATTCCCCTTTAAATTAACTGCTCTTCTTCTGACACTTTTACACACTTATGCTGCATATTTGAGGCTTTGAGAGGCCATTCATATCTCAATAAGTAACCTTTACATTCTAATTTAATCTACACTTCAAAAAGTAGAATATTGAAAAATGTAATTTGAGATGGTTTCATTTTCTCGTTGAGCGCATTTGCTCATTAGATTATTCCTATGAGAGCGAAAAGTGATAAACGCTTTTAATAGAAAACCATTTGCTTTACTGATTTTTCGTATTTCTCCAAACTAAGGCCATTGTTCTAAAAACAATTAACACAGCAATCAGAACAATTTCAAATTTATTATATTATAAATATTTATTAGAAATGGTTTGAATGGTTCATTACTTGTATAAATGATACAATGCACACAAATTTCTCCAATCCAAAGTTAAAGCTCTCAAAATGTTAAAGGTGCCCTAGAATCAAAAAATTAATTTACCTTGGCATAGTTGAATAACAAGAGTTCAGTACATGGAAATGACATACAGTGAGTTTCAAACTGCATTGTTTCCTCCTTCTTATGTAAATCTCATTTGTTTAAAAGACCTCAGATGAACAGGCTGTTACGTAACAGTCGGGATCATTAATAGGTACGCCCCCAATATTTGCATATGCCAGCTCATGTTCAAGGCATTACACAAGGGCAGCCAGTATTAACATCTGGATCTGTGCACAGCTGAATCATCAGACTAGGTAAGCAAGCAAGAACAATAGCGGAGCATAGCCTCAAACTCATTCAGAATCAAATGTAAACATGCAAATAAATACTGTACTCACATGATATGACACATGCGTGCAGCATGCATGACAAACATCTTGTAAAGATCCATTTGAGGGTTATATTAGCTGTGTACTTTGTAAATGCACCGTATTATGGTCGAGAGCTCGGGGGGCAGGGAGCCCGCGATTTAAAGGGTCCGCAGCTTGAATCGGTGCATAGTTAATGATGTCCCAAAATAGGCAGTTAAAAAATTTATTAAAAAAAAAAAATCTAAAAAATCTGAGCTGAAACTTCACAGACACATTCAGGGGACACCTTAGACTTATATTACATCTTGTAAGAACTGGTTCTAGGTCACCTTTAAAGGGTTAGTTCACCCCAAAATTTATGTTATTAATTACTCACCCTCATGACTCTTACGCTATTGACAGTGTAGCAACTCTGGGTTCTACGTCCGAATGCAGGCTCATTATTGGCCGATGCTGTACACGTGACCAGCACAGCGCATGCATGTGATGCTGATGCAGGAGCTGGCCAATAATGAGTCACTTTTTGCGCACAAACATTAAGGTTCATAACATTAAGGCTGAACCACTGTAGTCACATGGACTATTTTAACGATGTCTTTACTACCTTTCTTCTGGGCCTTGACATTTGGAATGACATTGCTGTGTATAGGGAGTAGGGACATCAAAAAAACTCTCGAATTTCATCAAAAATATCTTAATTTGTGTTCTGAAGATGAACAAAGGTCTCACGGTTTTGGAACGACATAAGGGTGAGTACTTAATGACAGGAAATTCATTTTTGGGTGGACTAACCCTTTGAAAGTATAAGTAAAATCAAATTGATATCTGCTATATGGCACATTCATATTCAGCCATATTTCCAGCCTTCTATCTATTTGAATAGGGAAATACAAAGATCTACAAAAGATTAGATCTAATATTGAAATACCTAAGTTTCAATAACATATTTCAAATCAGGAATTTAATCTCATAAATTGTGCTTCTTTATCTTAATTCACTCTAATTGTTCATGGTCTCTGTACGACTTTGCAGAGAGTTCATCCTAAAATGAGCAGATCTAAAGTGACTTCATTGTAAACCAAAAAGGAGAAGAGGAAGGAATGCCTATTGTAGTATGGGTCAATATTGCTAGTCATAAGAACCCACCACACCATTTCTGTTGCTCTACTAACTTGAGGCGATACAATGAAGCAAAACTTTTATTCTTATAACTTCTTTAAGTTTTTTGCAGGAACAACTGGAGCACATGTTTTCTCTGTTAAATTGCACATTGTCCCAAGCCAGTAGAATTTATAAAAAAAAAAAAAATCATGCATGGATTCAACATTCACACTGTTCTTTATACAAATGTTTATAAAAGCTCAAAAAAAAAAAAAAAAAAAAAACCATCGTGGGGTAGGTATGCATAAATTCAGTGGTTACAAAAGCAACCGGTGTGTAAAAACCACCGAGAAATTGTACTTAAGTGCAAGTATGGATGCTGTGTCAATGATTTACTCAAAAGTATTAACAAAAACTTCTGAACATGTAAGTTGAAAGTACCCCCATTAAGCATTTAAAAATAAATGTTTTTCTTAACTTTGGAAATAAAAACAGAAACACAAAAGAGACTTATTTTAACTTTTATGCATAAGTTATCAAAGCAACCTGTTTAAACAATTTCACAATATCCTGTTATTTAAGGCTCTGAAGACTGCGGACTAAAATCTCTTACGTGAAACTGTTAAACAACTTCTGTACTGTGACACACAGGTAATGGAAAGTGCACTCATTTATGTAAATTATGTTATAGGCAATATTCTCTGAAAAAATCATTTAAAAAAATACCATTTTCATTGAAAATGCAACTGAGTAAAAATAGAGTTATACTATGTCAATGGTACTTGTATAAAGTAAAAAAAAAAATACTTTATTATGCTAAAATTATACTTCAGTTGACAAATCAGACAAGCATCCTTGAGTGGTAAAGTTTTATCAAGTTTTTAATAATTTCAAAATTCATGTTTGAGGTATTTGAGTATTAAGTAACTTCTGTATTTTAATTATTACTCATTCTGTTTTAACATTGAACCACACACACAGCCATTCTTTCTGCTACTGCAAGATAATTTTTTAAGCATTGTAATCAATTATACAAGTGCTGGTCATATAATTAGAATATCATCAAAAAGTTGATTTATTTCACTAATTCCATTCAAAAAGTGAAACTTGTATATTATATTCATTCTTTACACACATACTGATATATGTCAAATGTTTATTTCTTTTAATTTTGATGATTATAACTGACACCTAAGGAAAATCCCAAATTCAGTATCTCAGAAAATTTGAATATTACTTAAGACGAATACAAAGAAAGGATTTTTAGAAATCTTGGTCAACTGAAAAGTATGAACATGAAAAGTATGAGCATGTACAGCACTCAATACTTAGTTGGGGCTCCTTTTGTCTGAATTACTGCGCAATGTGGCGTGGCATGGAGTCGATCAGTCTGTGGCACTGCTCAGGTGTTATGAGAGCCATAACAGAGTCCTGTTGGAAAATGAAATCTGCATCTCCATAAAGTTGGTCAGCAGCAGGAAGCATGAAGTGCTCTAAAACTTCCTGGCATACGGCTGTGTTGACCTTGGACCTCAGAAAACACAGTGGACCAACACCAGCAGATGAAATGGCACCCCAAACCATCACTTACACTGGACCTCAAGCAACGTGGATTGTGTGCCTCTCCTCTCTTCCTCCAGACTCTGGGACCCTGATTTCCAAAGGAAATGCAAAATTCACTTTCATCAGAGAACATGACTTTGGACCACTCAGCAGCAGTCCAGTCCTTTTTGTCTTTAGCCCAGGCGAGATGCTTCTGACGCTGTCTGTTGTTCAAGAGTGGCTTGACACAAGGAATGCGATCTGAAACCCATGTCTTGCATACGTCTGTGCGTAGTGGTTCTTGAAGCACTGACTCCAGCTGCAGTCCACTCTTTGTGAATCTCCCCCACATTTTTGAATGGGTTTTGTTTCACAATCCTCTCCAGGGTGTGGTTATCCCTATTGCTTGTACACTTTTTTCTACCACATCTTTTCCTTCCCTTCGCCTCTCTATTAATGTGCTTGGACACAGAGCTCTGTGAACAGCCAGCCTCTTTTGCAATGACCTTTTGTGTCTTGCCCTCCTTGTGCAAGGTGTCAATGATCGTCTTTTGGACAACTGTCAAGTCAGCAGTCTTCCCCATGATTGTGTAGCCTACAGAACTAGACTGAGATACCATTTAAAGGCCTTTGCAGGTGTTTTGAGTTAATTAGCTGATTAGAGTGTGGCACCAGGTGTCTTCAATATTGAACCTTTTCACAATATTCTAATTTTCTGAGATACTGAATTTGGGATTTTCCTTAGTTGTCAGTTTATAATCATCAAAATTAAAAGAAATAAACATTTGAAATATATCAGTCTGTGTATAATGAATAAATATAAGATACAAGTTTCACTTTTTAAATAGAATTAGTGAAATAAATCAACTTTTTGATGATATTCTAATTATATGTCCAGCACCTGTATTAGTTGAAACTTTATACAGCATACCCTTTTTACAAGAGCTTACCTTAGAATATTTTGCAGTTACAGATGCAAAGAACTCAATAAAGTTGTTTGGATACTCATGAGGGACTGAAAAGTGAAATCTGACTGGCAGCAGTTCACTTTTTGATTATGGTTGTTTTTGTCTGAAAACTATAATCTGAAAGTCTAACTGGTAAAAAGAATATACTGTCCTCCCGACTTCTTGAATTGCTTGTTTAAATTCTGCACATCTGGCAGGTTAGATGCACATCATACAGATAAAGTTTTACATTGGAGATTTAATTGAATTAATGCAAGAAGAAGAAAAGGAGAAATAAAAAAATAAAAAATATAGGACATACCAAAAGTCCTACTGATTAGAGTGGATGAATTTCCTGTTGAAGCCCTTTGCTTGACTTTGAACTAACAGGAAGAAATCAAGTGAGGACATGCATCTGTGGAAATGCAATTTCACTCTGAATTAACTTAGTTGAAGTTTGAAGTCTGAGGTTAATTATTCTGCTTAGCAATACAGACAATGAATTGATGCTGAAAATATTTCTCTAAAATACATTTCATTTTAAAAAGCATATCAGAACATACTGGAAAAAGGGGAAGTCATCCATTTTAAACTACTGAACAAGAATTTGACAAAAATGCTTGGCTAAAAATATCTAGATGAGGAATTCTGATATAAATATATCCAGACAGTGAGTACATATATGTATCCATAATAATAATCCAGTCAATTATTATAAAAAGGCTAATATCTAAAAGAATGGTAGAGTCTGCAGATTAAAAAAACGGAACTGAGATGCTCAATTTACAAAACCTTTTATTAAAAGCAGATTCAATTACAGTAATCTGACCCAGTTGCATGTGACATTTATAGATTTTGTCAAAGTATAGATTAAGTTGCTAAATTATCACCCTGGTACTATCCTTTAAAATACATCTGTCACCATGAATACTTTATATGGAGACTGAACCCTGAAGCCAGAGTGTTTGATATTGAATGAGTCAAGTATTTGTATCTATTTTTATCTTTTTAGCTCTTTTACCTTTAACAAAAGAAACATGCAGAACACCACCCTGTGGCCTACCTTCCGTTGTAAAACTTTAACAGAGCGTTCCTTCTGCCTTCATGCTCTCTCATTCCCTAGGGTAAAAGATTTTAGAAATCCTCGCTTTTATTCAGAGCCACCTGAGACATGCATTAATGAAAGGGCTTTGAAAAGGGGGAATGGAAACCAGGGCTAATCGGGCCATCAGTCTGCCCTGCTTTGAGCGTAAGTGCGTATGTGTGGTAAATGAGAGGCCGATAACTCCACTCTGACAAATGAAGGCAGAGGGATTTGACCTTGAGTATCATTCAAAGTTTTGTACTCGTATTTCTCCTTTGAGCTTTGACTCGCTGTCTCCTTGCTAATTCCAAAAGCAAAACAGATGCTCTGATTCTAGCTTCATAAAGAGTGTTATACACAGAGAGAGCACTGTAAATAGGAATGGCTAAAAATTATTTTAAAGTGCACAAAGTAATTTATGTTTCGCTATACGTTAACATTCACATTTCTCTCTGACCATCTTTGAATTTTTGAGCTAATTATCTGAGCAATGAATGCTATGGGACAATCAATCTGCACCCCTAAAAATGCTCCAAAATGTTTTTTTCACAGCGATGCCATATAAGAACCATTTTAGGTTTATTCTTAGGGGTTTATTCAACCAGGGTTTATTCTTAGTATTAAGAACATTTTAATAATGTAAAGATCCCTTTTCAACTATAAAGAACCTTTTGTGTAATGGAAAGGTCCATGCAGGTCCCAAAATGGTCACCGGAAATGCACAGAATCACCGGAAACAGGGCGGGATTATCCATAGACGGAATTGGACGAGTGCCCTGGGGCACCAGCCAATAGGGGGGCACCAAGTGATTACGATAATGCCTAGACCTTTAAAAAAAAATCATGTTTTTGTATATATATTATTTTGCTGGAAAGATATGGATACAAAATGAACAGTTATTGATACAATATATAGAGAGAGAATATAAAATATATGCATATAAAAAAGTGGATTGGGTCAGGTCATAGCGTATTTACCCCCTCCCAGTTAGAGTCAATCAAAATGGATAGGCAGCACCAGCCTAGCGGTTGTGTGAAATGTAAATTAAAAATATCCCGACACATAGCCACCTTTAAAAAGTATCTGCAATAATTTTTTTTTCAAAAAATGGGCTACAGACTACTTTCCCAAGTGTATTCATTGCACTCAGTTCTTTACCCTGCCCGTTGCCAACTGTGAGGCCGAGAGATCCTTCTCTCAACTTAAAAGAGTGAAGAATGAACTCAGGACAACCATGAGACAGAAGCAGCTGTCGGCACTCTCCCTCCTCGCTATTATATCCAAACTAGTCAGGGGACTTTGAAGATTGATGCTGCCTTTACGTGTTATCGGAAATTTCATAATTCCCACTTAAAGGGTTAGTTCACCCAAGAATGAAAATTATGTCATTAATGACTCACCCTCATGTCGTTCCAAACCCGTTCATCTTCGGAACACAGTTTAAGATATTTTAGATTTAGTCCGAGAGCTTTCTGTCCCTCCATTGAAAATGTATGTATGGTGCACTGTCCATGTCCAGAAAGGTAATAAAAACCTCATCAAAGTAGTCCATGTGACATCAGTGGGTTAGTTAGAGTTTGTTGAAGCATCGAAAATACATTTTGGTCCAAAAATAACAAAAACTACGACTTTATTCAGCATTGTCTTCTCTTCCGGGTCTGTTGTCAATCCGCATTCACGACTCCGCAGTGACGCGCTGACGTGTTATCTGGTGTGCCCGAGCTTCGTTTACTAGGGGGCTGTTCGATTCCAGATTTTTTGGAATCGATTTCGATTCTGATTCCTGTTACTGGAATCGAAAAGAATCGATTCCAAGAATGCAAATCCATTTAGATGTATTGCGAGTGCTGCTTGTTCATAGAACGTGGCATTTAATTTGTCACACCATGCTTCCTGCGTCAGGTGTAGACAGTAGACACAGTGTAAAAACTAGGAATATGTTCACCATTTACATATACGTGGTAGATTCTATACCTACCTACACACACGTATATATACACTTATGTATGTGGATAGATAGATTTTTATTTATTTGTGGTACATACATTTCATCCAGTATCATAAACCTATAGCTAAAATTCCTGTTAAATTCTAAAAGCATTTTCTTCAGGAACAGACTCATGCACACTTTACACATATAAACTTTATTTAGGGCTTTTACACAAATAAATATTCTTTGCGTGAGTGTGATTGATTGTTGTTGTTGATTGATTTATTCTTCTTGTCCTAGACTACAATGAGTAAGATCAAACTCCGCCCAGCAACCGATTCTAAAGATTTCATCGGGTCAGTCATTGCGCCGATTGCCTACACAATGCTGAAATAATCATCCTACCCTAAACCATACTCTGTGTCACGACTGGATCCATTTATTTAGTCTGAACTTTATATCTTTACATATGACGTGATTGTGTTGACAAATGAAATTTGTCACCCTAGGGCACTACACTGTGTTACTGTGCCTGACAAGAAATGTTGGAACTATAAATTCCAATAAAGGAACTATAAATTCTATAAATTCCATGGAACTATAAAACTGGAACTATAAATTCCAATAAAGAACTTTTATTTTTAAGAGTGTAGAACCGGAATAAAATATCATCATGACACAACACAGATTGGCTGAAGGCATGACAGAACTCCCAGCCTTTCAATAGACTATTAAAATGTCTACTATACTATACGTTGCTTGCAAAAATAAAGAAATGTCTTGCAAAACAATTACAACAGCAGTAGCCTCTCTGCTGCCCCCACCAGCTCTCAATTATCCATGTAGGTCACAAGAAGTCTTCCACAAAATTAGCTTGTGGTAAGTTTATTTTATATTTATTATGTTTAATATTTAATATTTGCATTATTCTCTATCCAGCCAAATAAACCTGCTAAGTGCTCGAAACAACCCGCTGTGTCATCTCCTCTGAGGACTGCACACACAAAGACACACACATTCTAAGTTTCCTGTCATGTTTACTTGTATCAAAAAGACAGAGATCCACTGAAAGTGCCAGGAAAATGAACGACCTTGCCACCCTTGTCAACAAATGTGCAAATGGAAATAGAGAAGGATAGATGGAGAAAAAGAGGGACACTGAGATTGAGTGTGCATAATGTTCTAAATAATGCACAACAATTATCCAATTATTGAAGTAGCATATATCTGCCTCATTTTGGATTTTTTCCCTATTCTTTTCTTTCTTCATCACCCCTAAATGGACTAATTGTACTTTTTCATAATGATCAATTGTCTGAATCATAATTGTGTGTTTTCAAAATCATTCTTTGGTTACTTGTATAATTACAGTAATCATTTTAAATCATGCAGCCTGTCATTGTTTTATTAGGCCCTGTACAGACACTGTACAGAAATTACTACACAATTATAGATCAGTTACATCAAATGTCATATGACAAAGCAAAAACAAAGTCAGGGGAGTGACACTGAATGCTTTTAAAAGAGACAGAACAGAAACTATATGACATCACTTACTTTTCTGTCTGTCAGACTTGTCATACCCCCTAATAAGTCTACTGCATTATTATTGTTACTTAAAACACTGCTTATCTAAAAGCTGGGACAGAAACATATTCACTAAATATGGTTAGTCTAATCGAGTCACACCTTCTGCCTGAAACAAGTTTGCACTTCAAGGTTCTTGTCCCAAAATCAAGGCGTTTTGTTTTTTGTTTGTTATTTTAATTGTTTTTTGGTTAAATGCCTTAAATAACATTCTAAAAACTGCTGGGTTAAATATGGACAAAACCAAGGATTGGGTTGTTTTCACCCAGCCATTTTTTTCAACCAATTTTGGATTTATTTTTTTAGCCAGCAATATATTAATATAGTAAAAGGCGTGTTTTTGCTCACCCTCAAATAGGGGCAAATTTGTGGGGTATTTTAAGCTGAAACTTGACCAGACCAGAGACTTATATTACATCTTGTGAAAGAGGGCATAATAAGTGCCTTTTAACCCAACCTGCTGGTTTGTCCATATTTTACCCAGCTTGGTTTTTTTTAACCCAGCATTTTTTAGAGTGAAGGTTTGTGGTTAACACAAGCCCAAGATATTTGTAGTTCTCTTTCAAAAGGGAACTCATGCTTCATCAGAGCGCTTATTGGGAACGTCTCCACATCAACCGGTGTCTGAAATGCTTATCAAAACACGGCAATATCGGTTTGCCTGGCGACAGCCCATGTTATCATAATGGTGCAACCCAAAAATATATAAGGGGCACCTAGAGAACATGTCATCCTCTTTTCGTCTTCAGGGACTGTTATCTGTGAAGGCCCACCCCCTTTCTGCATTTGGGGTATGATGCAGGTTGGTGCAGGAGCATGAACAGTTAGCGACTAGGGTCACAGGCTGTTGGATAAGCGTCCCCGATGTCACAGAAACATCAGGATGTCTTCTCTGAGTTGTAAAGCAACAGTTTGAGCAGTGGTCTTTCGCAAGGGGAATAGTTCAACTCATTGGGAATAGTAATCCACATACACTAGTAAATATTAATGTCGGTGGGGGCTGTGTGGCAGAGAACCCATGATATCCACTCCCGACATTTTGTTTGGGCAAATGATGGTGGTCTGTTGAATTTTCCCAGCAGATTTTCGGTTCTCATTTTTCAAAGTTTGACATTTTACATTTTTTTTGCAGGCGGAGAGCCCAACGGATTAGATGTCCCATGCTGTTAGGTGAAGTTTGTGGATCTATTGTGAAGAGTTTCGGTTCCAAGTAATGTTGCCATTTTTCTAGTGCACACACTATTGCCAGACACTCTTTTTCAGTAATTCATCTCAGCTTTCGTTAAGGTAGGGCTGCCATAGACTATGACTTCTTCCAAGCCTTGCATTTTCCATTGTGTCAACACACCACTCAATCCTGAGTCACTGGCATCAATGTAGACAACAAAAGGAAGCTGGAGATCAGGATGTCCCAGGATAGTAGGTGAGGTGAGACCCGACTTCAATTTCTCAAAGGCTTGTTGACATTGTGGAGACCACTGGAAAGTATGTCCCTGTGGCGACCAGGGCGGGCGAGAGCCGTGAGGGAACGGCGCGAGGCCGGTGACGCAAGTGATAACAAGCATCACCTGGGAGGCGCACCGGCCTTGAGTCTCTCACGGAGGAGCTCCAGGAGCATAAAAGGAGGAGCGACGACCGTGAAGGACGAGAGAGGACCAGGCCTGGATTTTATTTTATGTTTTATTATGTTTGTTTGGGCGGCAGACGTCCGCGAGGCATTACTTTCG
This sequence comes from Chanodichthys erythropterus, assembly GCF_024489055.1. Taxonomy (NCBI): domain Eukaryota; kingdom Metazoa; phylum Chordata; class Actinopteri; order Cypriniformes; family Xenocyprididae; genus Chanodichthys; species Chanodichthys erythropterus. Next base: position 8,754,577 of record NC_090231.1, on the reverse strand, counting down.
TTTTGTTCTTTGTTTATTTTATATTAAAGTTTTGTTGAATGTTCGCCGGTTCCCGCCTCCTTCTTCCCGTTTATACGAACTGTGTTACAGTCCCTTTTCTTCAAGGCATTTAAAGGCTATGCTATCCGAGAGAAACTGGGCAAGAACCGATGGTACCATCCCGCCAATCTGAGAAATCATTGAACTTCTTTAAGGTTCTTGGGTGCAGGGTAGGAACGGATGGCCTCTACTTTGCTGGGGTCAGCAGAGATGCCTTTTGTGTTTACCACATGTCCCAGAAATGTCAATTCCTGAAGGCAGAATTTACTCTTTTTCAGGTTGATTGTTAAACCAGCTGTGTGCAACCGGGAGAAGACAGTCTGCAGATCATGGAAGTGTTGGGTGACAGAGGGTGAGTAAATTATAATGTCATCAATATACACAAAAGTTAATCGAAGTATTCAAAGATCACAAATTCAAAAATTTGAAGTATTATTAATGGAACACTACACTTTTTTTGAAAAAAGGCTCATTTTCCAACTCTCCTAGAGTTAAACAGTTGAGTTTTTTCAAATACATTCAGCCGATCTCCGGGTCTGGCGGTACCACTTTTAGCATAGCTTAGCATAGTTAATTGAATCTGATTAGACCGTTAGCATCTTGCACAAAAATGACCAAAGAGTTTCGATATTTTTCCTATTTAAAACTTGACTCTTCTGTAGTTACATCGTGTACTAAGACCGACGGAAAATGAAAAGTTGCGATTTTCTAGGCTGATATGGCTAGGAACTATACTCTCATTCCGGCATAATAATCAAGGAACTTTGCTGCCGTACTATGGGTGTAGCAGGTGCAATGATATTACGCACCTATTGGTCTCATCAAATTCAATGAACTATGCTAAGCTATGTTAAAAGTGGTATCGCCAGACCCGGAGATCGGCTGAATGGATTTGAAAACAGTAAAACTCAACTGTTTAACTCTAGGGGAGTTGTAAAATGAGCCTATTTTCAAAAAAAGTGGAGTGTTCCTTTAAAGGTAAATTGCATTAGATTGTTCAGGTGCCAGACAAGTCAAAACTTGAAAAATATATATATATAAATATTAAATTTCAGTTTCCCAGTAAACAGCTCATAAACCACCGGTGGTGTTCTAAAATCATTAGAGAATACACTTGTAGTTTTGATGTTTCTATTTACTTTTAATAAATGCATTACTAGAAAAAATTGCGATGCTTTATTTTTGCGGTAAAGTTGAACTGTTTGGCTAAGGTGTTTAGATCACTGTGTAAACTGTTCTGAGAGAGGTTACGTTAGTTTGGAGAAATATGTCAAATCGATTGAGAAAAACTGTAATAAATCAGTTTATTTTCCGATAGTGACATCAAAATTTAATAATTTGTGTATCTGACTGAGTATTCCATTTGTTATGTCTGTCGTGAGAACACATTTTTATAATTTATTGGGTCAAGAAACAGTCAGAGTTACGGCAATACATTTCTTCCTCCCCTATAGAGCTTGGGAATGTGGTGTTGGCAACGCACTGCATTCTGGGACTTTAGGACACCAACACTACAGTAGAGACTGGGAAATAGTAGATGTTAAAATTTATATTAAACATTTAAAAACAAATTACAATGGTGAACGCTGACTGTGTTATGAACTATCTGTGTATAAAATGGATCTGAAATGAAGTGCAATTTTCTGCTTTCCAGCTTAGAAACAACACAATGGTGAACGTGAAAGTGAAACTCAATGAAAATAAACAACTTGACCAAAATGTGGCTTGTCATTTGTTTTTATTTATTACAGATTCATAATTTCTGATCCACTTGAATATGTAAGTGCTCACGCCATGAATAATGAAAACACGTTTAGAATTGCTATTTGTGATAATGCTTGTTGTGATCACTCTCTGTGTTCATAAAGCAGCACTCTTTTGATTTATTGTTCAGCTTCTCTCAGTAAGAAATCGTGTATTTGTTCCATTTAAGTCCAGTAAAACTTGGTGTAGCGATTCCACAATATAATTAATTTCAGAGCTGAATTACAGAAGGTCATGCTGTTATGCTTTAACATTAAGAAATTAGGGCGATATGGTGATATGCTGGCTGAGATCGTCTCAGGTTACATATGTAACCATAGTTCCCTGAGAACCAGGGAACGAGACTCTGCGTTTGAATACGCAATGGGGAACGTCACACGTGACTCGGTGTTCTAAAGCCAACTATCCAACAACTCCAATCCCTATTGGCCAGCGACAGCCTATGACGTCATATGGCGGGACCCGGAAGTATAATAGGAGCGCCTGGAGAAGCAGTCAGTATCCATTGTCTTGAGGGACTTTTCCGCAGGCAGCCCGTAGCATGGCAAGGAAGCGCAGGGTCTCATTCACTGGTTCTCAGGGAACTATGGTTATATACGTAACCTGAGACGTTCCCTTTCAAAAGGGAACTCGCTCTGTGTTTGAATACGCAATGGGGAACGATACCCACGCCACCATGCTTGAGGAGAGTGTATGCCAAAAGAAATGGCTGAGATAAGTAAAGCAGTTTGTAAAACTGCATAGCAACTCCCCCTCGGGTCACACCAGGCTGTCAGTGACAGCATTCCCTATGGCCAACAGCCCAAGCTGAGCCCACAGAAAGGCCTACCAAGACCGCTAAAGGCATCTGGGACCAACTTTTGTGCAGAAAAAGTGGTCCCTTTAAGGGAATGTGGCCAGGGGACCGAAAGGAACCCCGGCCAGTCACTAGAGGGGAACAAAGTCACCCCCAATGCCACCAGGGAGTCCAACTTGGCCTGTCATAGGACAAGCTTAGTCTTGGCCAATCCTGTCTGAGTACAGAATCTCCATAACGCATTCTTCAAAGAAGAGAGCAGGTAAGAGTGACTACAGAAAGGCAGGAGCAACTCAAACCCAAGGGTAGAGACGGGCATCCTGAAGAGCAGAACTCAGCTGAGTGCTATGAACCCTCGTATTGAGGGGAGTATAATCCGCTCATCCTAGGATCTACTCAGCACTTAACGCACTGAGAATAGCATGATGGTAGCTATATGTGAAACAGAAGTATAATCAGAAAGTGGCCTGGAGGAGCTACCCTAAATACCTGCCTTGCTGGGGGCAGACAGACAACTTCAATGGCAGCATAGAGAGGCTGCAAAAATGCCCGCATGACAATCCACCTAACACAATCCAACAAGCAGTGTACTCAGTAAAAGCACCTTTGTACTCTTTAAAGCAAGAGGAGTACAATGTACGCCAACGCATCAAAGAAGGCCTAACCAGGCCTATAACCTCAAAAGACATGTGGCATCAGCTCATGGCAGTGTTGTAGGCTCCAAGAATGATAAATAATCAAACCAAAGGAGGTTAAATTTATCATCTGGGCCCCTGGCCAACTGGAAATGTATACAGATGATTCTCGGAGAGAAATGTACACAAACATATACCGATATATTCAAAAAGGCGGCCTATAGGGCCTAGCAACCTCTTAGACATATGCCATAAGTCCAGTGGCCATTTCTAGGAGCATATAATAGATCCACCTTAAAGGCTAGGTGGCTATTAGCTCAACTAGAGTAAGGATCAGACTCAAGACAGATGCAGTTTAAACCAAACCTCAGTAAGGTTTCACCACAACATTCACCCTGTGGGGCTAGCCACTCAAAAGTACTCGGTAAAAACACCATAAAACTCTCACAGTGAGAAGAGTACATAGCTGAACTCATCATGCTACACTGGAGGCCAAGGGAGGCCTACCTTAGTAAACACATGGCATCAGCAAGTGGATGCCATAACCATAACCACGCCAAAGGCCATGTGGTATGTAATTTTCAGTAACATATTCAGTAAAACTTCCTCAGAAGGAATACATAAAACCACCCAACGTGAACAGGCCTGATTAGGGCCTATCCGTCAGAGGTGGGGCGTGGCCGTCAAGGTGGTATGGTTTTCCAAGCATCCTGCTCTTTAAAAGCAAAGCAAACAATGCTTTGATATATATGCTATTTTCAAAGAGGAAAATAAATCTTCTCCATACAGATTCTCAAATCTGTACTGAGCCATAGAGGACGGATGCTAGACACTAGCAACTTCAACTCAAACTTGATTAAAGAAAACAAGTGGCTCAGAGGGAAAAAACACATTTTCCATAGCATAAAAGTTCTAGAAAGTGGGGCCTAGCACACGACTGCATAACTTATCTACGCAAAAATAAGGGCCTACCACCTGAAATAACAGCATCAGGATAGACTTCCAGCATATGATGCAGGAAGTCTAAAAACAGTCCACCACTTTGCTGTTAAACTCAGCAATTGCACCGACACAGCAAGGGGGTAATGGGCATACGGCCTAACAACTCCCTCAGGAGGAGGCCAGAACTAGGAACTATATATCCAGAAAAGAGTTAGTATATAAAGAGTTTTTTTATATAAATAACACAATCAACCTAGCTCTAGCCTGGCTGATAAGCTATGGGCCTAGATACAAACAACAGGCACCAAAAGCCTAATAAAGCCTGTTATTCACTTCCAAATCTCATGGAAAGAGAAAGAAAGTGAATTCCACAAGCTACAATGTCAGGCGGCCAATTATGGCTGCCCAACATATAAACTGAAGTAGTGAGTGCCAACTCAGACTACCCTGAAACTAGCTGAGAAGCTCAAAGAAGACTAAACACAAACGGTGCCAACATGTGAACTAAAAAGGAGGCCTGAAGGGGCCTACTATTTCAATGACACGTGGCTTCAGCTCATGAATTTAAGGGGATCAAGCTACAGGGAACCAGCTCTAACCCAAATAAGCTATGGGAAGCTAACTGCAACCTGAGCTAGGCTACACATTCCAACAGGCAATGTAAGAAGTCCCATTCCTGGAGAAGCCATTGTGCATAACCTATATTGTACTCTCTTAGGTTCTGAAAGCTTTTTTGTGTGGGTGTGTGTGTATTTCATGGTCTGGGTTTATTTAAGAGTAACATTGTGACTTCACAAAAAAAAAAAAAAAAAAAACGTAGTCCAAATGAGTCTTTCATTGTAGTTTTTGGAAAGTGGATTCTGTTAAATAAAATGTCTCCCTTTGGAGTGCACTTTGAGCTTTGAGACTCAAACAGCCACATTACACACTAACTAAAGTTGAAAAGTGAAAAAAAGCATATTTGAACCCCTTTAAGCCGTTCATGACAAGACTCGGATAAAAGAAAACGGATTAACCTGGTTATATAAGAACGTGCAAAGCCAAATCTGTTTCATTCTCAGTATAAAAGTAAACTTGTGGTCTTTTTTTATCTTTTTTTTTTTTCCATTCACTGCATATTATCTGTTTGTATTTCCCTTATATCATTTATTTTGAACTTTTTTGACACAGCTGGCTAGGCTGTTAATACTGTGCCAGTATGAATGAATTGCAAAACTGAATGGGAGGGAGAATAGAGAGAGAGATTATATAACTTATTGATTTAAACCATTATCATTATTAATAATACATTACTAATTTGATTGGTCAAACTGTGTTATAATGTTATTTTCTATGTAGACAATAGTCTATACCACATTTTGCATGTCTCCTTTGTCTGACACAACCAATTTAAGGTCTTGGACTCAACTAATGAGCTGATGATCTGAATCAGGTGTGTTTGATTAAAGAGACATGGAAAACATGCAGTGTTAGGGAGGCTCCAGGAATGTGTCTGGGAATCCCTGATCTATACCTTACTGTGAAAAAGACCAATGTCCAAAACTGCTTGTCAAGATTACAGTTGAATAATAATATATTTCAAATCAACAATAAAAACAATGCTGCCATACAAAAAGAAAACTATCCCTATCTTCTCCTGCATTTCCCTCCACCATTCTTCTTAATGATACTCGTATTTTGTTTTATGTTTGAAAACATATTTGGTTTTATTAAGAACCAAACATGAATAACACTAAAAGTAAAACCTTCACTTAACTTCTTCAAGAACATTATGCGAGAGGCATAGAGAGAGAAAGTTAAGAAAGTTCAGGGAGCAGACACAAGGACAGATATACTACAAGGGCAGAAGTTGAGAGGGCAGGTGGATGAGTAATATACTGAATTATCTGAAACTGAAAGGATTTGAGAACAGCTAAAGAACAGAGTGAAAGGCCATGAGCGAGAGCAATTTTCAGATTAAGATTCAATCAATCGCACCTCTGAGCTTCTCTTCTATCAGCCAGAGAAGCAGAGATGTAATTGTTGCCTCACAATTTTAACTGCTACTCTCTTCTCACTCCTCAGATGAGACAGGAGTCCACAAGCCAGAAATAATTACACACAGAATTTTGAGGCTTTCCAACTCACCTCGTACAAACTCCACCTCTAGCATCACAACAAACACACCTCTATCTGGACAGCAATGACAGTGTGTGCATCCATTTGTGTGTGAGGCTGCTGTGATCGAGCTCCACTGGGTCATGGCTTCATTTGTCTCTCTCTTATCATTACTGATTCGCAATTGTGTGGGTAATGGAAGGCCATTTGGACTGCCCGACGATGGATGTCAATTAACATTTATTCTTTCATAAGCTTTCATCAGTATTTTATATGGTACGTCATTTTTTTGTTTATCTATAATTTTCTCTTTTTCCTCTTTGCTTTCATGATATATGAATTTGGTTAATGCTTTTTTGTTTCTTTGAACCATTTATGGTTATGATTATGAATGGGTCCAAACTGTGAAGGTCATTAAAAGATTCAAAGAACATTTCCTAAAAGAAAGACAGAGATTGCAGATTTTAAACTTGCACACACTCACTCACACACACACACACACACACACACACACACACACACACACACACACACACACACACACACACACACACACAGACACACACACAAACACACACACACACACACACACACACACACACAACCTACTTAATAATGATAATAATAATTATCTAACTTAATTCAGTTGTGGAAATATTGCAAACATTAAATTAAACTAAAGCCACAATAACATTAAACATTATCGAAGTAACCCAACAAAATCTGTATCAACCATTAGCACATATTAGCATACTAAATTTATTATTTACCTTATATGATGTATGGTGTTGGCAAGCACAAGGAAGAGAAATCTGGCCTCTCCAATAGCATTTGCATATTAATTGCTTCTCAGTAAAACAACATAATGAATCTGTCCTCAACCAGAGCACAAGCACCATTCTTCACCACACTGGAAATCCCCAAACCACCAACATAACAAAATTTGTCTAAATCCCAACAAAACAGAACATTAAACACTTACAAGTCCTCCTCCATTTCTCATTCTTAGTGTTTAAAAGTGTTTAAAAACATAAAATATTGCATCATTTCATCATTTACTTGCCATGCAAAGCATGCTGGGAACTAAAAATCTCTTGCCAGTTACAGGTAATGGCAACAAAAATAATTATGTAGTAACAAAAAGTAAACATCTGTTTTTTGTAACTAAGTTGAAAGCAATGAAAATAGGTTTACAAAAATGTTTAGAAACAAAAATTGTAAATTTTAAATGAAAAAAAGAAAATAGCCATTTTGTATCAAGAACACATACATTAAAGAATACATTTTTCAATTCAATTAACATTTATTTGTATAGCGTTTTTCACGATACATATCGTTTCAAAGCAGCTTTACAGAGAATGCATGTCAACATAACAATTTAGAGAATGCAGTCAGCTAACAATGTAATAATTTAGGCAATTTAATACATATTTATGCAAGCGTGTCCTGTTTAATCCTAATATATATATATATATATATATATATATATATATATATATATATATATATATATATATATATATATATATATATATATATTTGTATTAGTCAGAAGCAATATCATCTCTTTAAACAAATCACCAATCACCAAAGATAGAGAGATGGAGGATGACAGAGAGAAGGAGGGAGAGACAGAGAAAACGAAGGAGTGAATAAATGGGAAATGCATTAAAATTGCCTAAGGTGGCCAATACAGCTTTGGCTCTGACCATCTGCCAAGGTCACTCACAGCTTGGTTGGATCCGAACTGCCAAGTCACACTGGTCAATCAACTGTGGGCAGCTGGGTGGAATGTTCTAATGCCCAGCGTGGTTAACATCAATTACAGATCCTTCTCACACATCACCACGACTGAGTCACCTCTCTGCAAAGCGAATGAGGAGTGCGGAATGAGTGTTCCTAAGATGAAGAAAAAAGAATCACAATGCATTGATGAATGTATTGGTACATCACAAAATCATTTGGTGATTGGTCGGTTAGAGGAAACTGATGAAACAGTCTGGAAATATGGCTACTCAGTCTCTCACTATGCAATATAATGAAAGCCAAAATTTCAGTTTAGTTCAAATATGTGTGTATTAAATGAAGAAAAAAACAGCTACTTTATTAGTTTAAATTAATTAAAGGTGCCATAGAATTGAAAATTGAAATTTACCTTGGCATAGTTGAATAACAGTGCATGGAAATGACATACAGTGAGTCTCAAACACCATTGTTTCCTCCTTCTTATGTAAATCTCAGGCCATCCTTAAAAATATTTTTGTTTGCCGTAACCCGACCGACCCTGTCAATTTAGGACCGACTCAAATTTTTATTTATTTTTTGCTTTAAGTCCGACCGACTTGCCGGTTGTAAATTTGCGTTAAGACCAACCAATTTTTTTTTTTTTTTACTCTTCAAACTAATACAAAAGCAATAAAATAATATTAATTATATTTTAGTAAGTATTGTAAATATATAAATAGCCTAGGCCTACATACAAACGAAGGCTACGTTCTTTCTTTTAAATAAAAACCGTCATCTATGTTTACACTATTGGTTAACGGATGTCACACTATGGCCAGTGCGTTTGCTTCGTCTCAACCCGTTGAGAGACGAGACGTGCTGACAGATAAAATAATTACATGATTGTGATAGCCTACGTATATTTCTCTGATTTCTTCAAGCCGTCGTATTTACCATGTTTGCTATGGTAATAGCGCGCATAGTCTTGGTGATCAGAATCCACATCGGATCACAAACATTAGTTATTTAAAACACTTGCTGCTGTCTGAAAGTGAGTTTTGAGCTAAAATGATTTTAAAAATGCTGGTGTTAGCTGGTAACCTACATGTAATCATCGGCGCCTCCTTCGCCACACACAGATAAACTCCGCCTTTGCTCGTAACCACTCCCTCCTCAAGCTGGCCCGCTTTGGACCAAGTTATTCGGCGGGCCGAAAAACCCGGGCCGTTGGCCCCGAGGAAGCCCCAATGAGGCACGATCAAGCCCCGGAAGTGACAGTGGAAACGCGACTGGCCCTGGCACGTACTAGCACGCCCGCTTTAGGCCCAACAGTGGAAACATGGCTGCGCCCGAAGGCACAGGTTGAAAGACCCGGTCAGTGACGTCACGATATGCTAATTTGTTTAAATTCATACCTACGTAATCACCATCACTAAAATTTTACTTTTTTTTTTACATTGAAACTTGAAAAAAAATATATAGACTGACCTACCGACCCTTTTTTTTTTTTTTTTTTTACTGTTACTGCAAACCAAAATATTTTTAAGGATGGCCTCATTTGTTTAAAAGACCTCTGAAGAACAGGTGAATCTCAACATAACACCGACTGTTACGTAGCAGTCGGGATCATTAATATGTACACCCCCAATTTTTGCATATGCCAGCTCATGTTCAAGTCAATAGACAAGGCAGTATTAACGTCTGGATCTGTGTACAGCTGAATCATCAGACTTTATGCAGGTAAGCAAGCAAGGACAACAGCGAAAAATGGCAGATGGAGCGATAATAACTGAGATGATCCATGATTACATGATATTTTTAGTGATATTTGTAAATTGTCTTTCTAAATGTTTCGTTAACATGTTGCTAATGTACTGTTAAATGAGGTTAAAGTTACCATTGTTTCTTACTGTATTCATGGCAGAGTCCTGCACGTGTCCATTTTTGGATACCCGCCCCCGCAAAGTTCAGCACCAGATCCGACCCGTCACCCATGATAATATCAAAATTAAATCCGCACCCGCCCAGACCCGTTAGTATTTGGCCCGTTACCCGACCCGTGCCCGCGATAAATCACACATGCTAAAATCATTCCAATTTAAAGTGCTTTATTCTTAACTTTTAAAAAATTCTTAAAAGTTAATTTCCTTTTGTATTAATTGTATCTTAATTTTAATCAATATTTCATCAACCAATTGCCTGTATTTAATAAATAGGCAGTAAATATAGCAGACAACAGATGATCACGACACGGAGGCGCCGGTGAGAACTGGAGCTCGTATCATAAATGAAGTAAAACTCAGCGTATAAGGTAGCTTACTTGCCTCACAGACCTGAGGAATATATCTTTATTGGAATGTCTACTTTTAAACAGCAATTCAAAATGAAAGAAAACAGACTGCTCTGCTTATGTAATTCGAATGAAATGTGCATTTCACTACTGCGAAGATCGCGAGTCAGCATCTTCAACTTCATCTTTGCAGCCACTGACACAGAAATATTTATTAATAAACAATTAAAATGTCTCCTTGCAATATACATAATCATAATCATTAATTTTTTGCCGGTTCTTTGTGACAGCTTTTAGGTGCTTTATTGGCAGCGCAACCCTTACATGTTAGCCGGTACATGAACTCATCATGACCGCATCAGCACAGAAAACATAGAGATGCAACGCTTGCTCCAACTAGGCTATGAGAAGCATCAACAGTCGCACTGTCGTGGTGGTGACGTGATGGGTCAAATGTCATATTGTTGTTGCCTATAATGGTAATTTAGACATACAAATATTGCGCATATTTTTCATTCGCACTACTACCCGCCCGCAAGGAGTTGATTATCCGCCCGCATCCCCGCCCGTGAATTTTAGGAATGTCACAATCCACCCATTTTACCCACTTTTATGCGGGTACCCGCGGGTACCCAACCCATTGCAGGACTCGGAGACAAGAGCCATCGTTATTTTCATTAAACACTTGCAGAACTTGATTCTTTTTAAATCTCTCCAACAGTGTGTAATGTTAGCTTTAGCCCGTTAGCGACGGAGCACAGCCTCAAACTCATTCAGAATCACAATGTAAACATCCAAATAAATACTATACTTACATAATCGGGTATGCTGCATGACGAACACTTTGTAAAGATCCATTTTGAGGGTTATATTAGCTGTGTGAACTTTGTTTATACAATGTATTATAGAGTTGAGAGCTTGGGGGCGGGGAGTGCAAGCATTTAAAGGGGAAGCACACTGAATCTGCGCTATTTAATGATGCCCCGAAATAGGCAGATAAAAAAATTAATTAAAAAAAATCTATGGGGTATTTTGAGCTGAAACTTCACAGACACATTCAGGGGACACTTTGGACTTTTATTACATCTTGTGAAAAAGCATTCTAGGGCACCTTTAAGGTAATCAGTGATCAAGTCTTTGTGACTTCTTGCATGATAATCAATCAAAATCTATAACCACATGCCGCCTTTGTTGATTTTCACGGATCCTTTTTGTTATGCTTTTTGTGTTCTTTTAAAGCACCTATATGACAGGATTGTACTTTGACATTGGGTCATTTGTGCTGATGTATTGTGTCTGATTTACCATCTTCTATTCTCTTTTTTATATCTCTATCTTTTGCCACCTTTTCTGACTGGCCTCCCTCCTAGCCTTGATGGTAGTGCAGTGAATTGAGACTTCATCCTGAGGTGGGTTGGACAGGACTAACCTTATTTACACCCTCAGGCTGATGTACCAGATACAGATAACTCTTACATGACTTTTTGTCAAACCAGCTGAGACATTTTGACATTTCATTGGTGGCTTGGTTTCTATTTCGGTCACATTGCAATGTAGCCCTGCACATAGTGAAATAGCATTGGTCCAAAACCATAAATCTTTATATTCTCATTGCTCCAGCACTATAAAATCAAATATACACTTCAATGTGGACAAATTACTAGTATTGTGCTAAGAAATTCTGCAGCTCTAGGCGATTTACATATTCCATTGAACCAGAAAAACACCTTAAACCTGACAACCCTCTACAATGCGAGTTAATCACTTGCAATGTAATTAGCCAATGGCTAGGAAATTGTACGATAACAGTTACCTGTAATTGAGTTAGAGGCAAAATATAATTTTAGCGCAGGTATAAACTCAACTATTAAAAAAGGTTCAAACATTCACTGATGCTCCAGAAGGAAACACGATGCATTAAGAGCCGAGGGGTGAAAACTTTTGAATTCAAATATCAAGGTAAATTGTACTTACTTTCATGTTTCCCGGCAGAAAAATTATCTTCTGTTGGTTCCGAAGGGCAGTACTAAATGAAAAACAATGATATTTAAACAAATTTTGAATATCAAAAGAAAAATTTGAATATCAAAGAAAAATTTTAACATCTTCATCCTGTTCAAAAGTTTCCACCCCCCGGCTCTTAATGCATCGTGTTTCCTTCTGGAGCATCAGTGAATGTTTGAACCTTTTTTAATAGTTGTGTTTGAGTCCCTCAGTTGTCCTCAGTATGAAAAAACAGATCTCAAAATCCTAGTCACTGCTGGAAAGGGTTCAAATACGCAAAAGATGCTGGAAAACTGAAGAATCTGCTGGAGCGGGAGGAATTTTCTGAAGAACAGAGCTCAGTTTAACTGCTCAGGACAAACAAGAGACTCATGAACAACCATCACAAAACAAAAAAACAGTCGTGGATCATCAGGTAACCACACACAGTATTGAGAATCAATGGTTCACAAACTTATGAATGGGGTTATTTTAATAAATTCAGCTATTGTTTTGTCTTGTGAACTAAATGTAAACATCTTTTATGTAAAATATCTTACTCAGGACAGTACAAAAAATAACATGCATTTTTTATTATCCCTCTTATTTTATTAAAATAATTCTCATTTTCACAGATTCTGCAAGGGGTTCACATACTTTTTCATGCCACTGTAAGTGTTTTCTTTCAAAAACTTTTTTCATATATTGGAGATGTTTTACCTCAACACATTTCATTTTCATTATTAGTTTATTTTTATGATTTTATTGTTGGGTTTTTGGAGTCTGTAAGCTGGATATATAGATAATTTTGAAGCAAAAAGCATGAAACCTGTATATTTATGTGTATGTGCATGCATGAGTCACTATTTGTCATCTCTCATTTGATAAAGCATCTCTCATTTGGTAAAAACACATGTCTGGCAGAACTGATGGATTGAAACTAAAAGGCCAAGAGACGCATAAAATCTGCATCAGTTTTGTTTCACATCAGTTTATAGTCCTCAATGATAAAATAAAGAATATAATATATTGCACTGTCCGTGACAGATGTTGGGGTTATTATTTCTCTACATGTTTTCTGAAGCAGTATTTTCATATTGTGCCATCTTTTTGAACTGGTCCTTCCAGCGATTTCTGATATACTTTAATTAAGGCCTGGTCTGTAGTTACTGAACAAACTTGAACCTCAGGGAAAGACAAACTGTTAAAGCTGCAGGGGAGAGGTGGACGAAAAGAGAGAGAGAGACTGATCAGCGTACTGCTTTGAAATACATCTAATTGACTGAGCCAGTTGGAGAGTGTAGTATCAGCTGGAGGGATCATCATTTGTCCTTACCGTCATTGAAGCTTTAGTTGTTAGCAGCTGCTCAACAACAGCACTCAAAAAAGGACCAGTTCTGATTAGATGATAACAAATAGACAGCCTGATGGACAAATCCTGACGAGACACTGATGACAAGAGATGTATTCACTGAGCATTATCTGCGACCCCTGAAAGAATTGTTTATTTGCACACACTGTGCATTAAGCAAAAAAGTATGCAAATCAATGGTGCAAACATGCCAGCATAATTGGGAATGTTTTTGCAATTTGGGTCAATTTGAAACAAGGTAAATCTTTAAGTGGATACAAGACAACATAAATGGGAAATCGTGGATAAATTAAGGAAAAAATATTATAAATGTTATATATAAAATATATATACACACTACCACTCAAACCTTCTCTCTTACTTTGCTTTTTCTAAGCGATACACCAACAGGCCAGATATACATTTATTTGATGCTTTTATTAAAAGTACTCTTAAGGGTTTTTCGCACTGCTTTTAACCTGAGGTTAGTACCGTTTTAAACTTCAGGTTAAGAAAAAAGCAATGCTTCACTCTTGCAAAGTGGAAAGAAAATTAACTGCTTTTAATCCTGGGATATGAAACCAGAACAGGGTTAAAACAGTTGCTGCACTTTGTACACAGTCACTTAGCAAAAGCCCCACTCAATGGATCCAGACAGAAACTCTCAGAAAATCCCAACTTAACAGAATATTAAATGCTAACAAGTATTCATATTTTCTCATCTTGCTAAAATAGCACCTTATTATTAACATTTTCTAGGTCTATTCAGTCCCATGCATGCATGTCGGAAACTAGAACTTGGTTCCCTGCCCAATTTGAGTTAATCCCAGCAAAAAACATTTATGTAGTTCCAAAACAAATGTATAAAGTAAACTTATCATTCTAAAAGATTTTTTCTATTTTATTTTTCTTTTTTACAGATTTAAATGTATTGAACTGTATTGAAAATAATTTATGACAAAACCTTCAAGATTTGTTTTGTATTAGCTTATTTAAAAATTATTTTTATTTCATTTTTTGAGTATTGCATGCTCTTAAAACTTTGCCCCTATACGCAAAATGTTTGTTTTGTTATTTGTCTAGAATGTCTGAGCAAACATTGCAGCTGGTTAAACTGTATTATGGATGGTATGCAGGATGCTTCAGAAGTGGTGAAGCAATGAATCCACCACTGACTTGACATTGCCAACTGAACGTGTACCGCAGGCCACTGTTTCTCCTAGCCATCATCCCCTTATGTCCACCCCTCTGTCAAGACATGTCTCGGCAGTGCCGGGTTACCGCTTGTGCCAAACGTCCCATGAATGATGTGTTCATCAATTAGTCAGTGTTCTTTAGCAGAGCTGTCACACTGAGAAATCAATTAAGGAGGGTAAAAACGATACACATACACATTTAAGTTTTTAGGTTGAAGGTCTGTAAAGCGTCATGGGATGAATAATACACACAGAGAGACAGCATTACAGACAAAAAATGCTAATAATACACTTGACTGAAATTTCACTAAGGAACAAGACATCTATGTCACACAATTGACACTTTTATGCAAATTGAGCAGAAAACTTTCTTTCTAAATAACTAAATTGCAACACTTGGCATTTTCTGTCTATCACCAGCTAAGCGAGAAATTAAACTTGCTGCAGAATGGGGGTCTGAATATACACTGAACAAAATTATAAATGCAACACTTTTGTTATCCATTTGTAGATTCCATTTTTCATGAGCTGAACTCAAAGATCTAAGACTTTTTCTATGTACACAAAAGGCCTATTTCTCCCAAATATTGTTAACAAATCTGTTTAAATTTGTTAGTGAGCACTTCTCCTTTGCCGAGATAATCCATCCACCTCACAGGTGTGGCATATCAAGATGCTGATTAGACAGCATGATTATTGCACAGGTGTGCCTTAGGCTGGCCACAATAAAAGGCCACTCTAAAATGTGCAGTTTTATCACACAGCACAATGCCACAGATGTCCCAAGTTTTGAGGGAGCGTGCAGTTGGCATGCTGACTGCAGGAATATCCACCAGAGCTGTTGCCAGTGAATTGAATGTTCATTTCTCTACCATAAGCCGACTCCAAAGGCGTTTCAGAGAATTTGGCAGTACATCCAACCGGCCTCACAACCGCAGACCACGTGTAACCGAACCTGACTGCAGTTCGTTGTCATAACCGTCTTGAATGGGCAAATGCCGTCTGGCACTTTGGAGAGGTGTTCTCTTCACGGATGAATCCCGGTTTTCACTGTACAGGGCAGATGGCAGACCGCATGTATGGCGTTGTGTGGGTGAGCGATTTGCTGATGTCAGCGTTATGGATGGAGTGGCCCATGGTGGAGGTGTGGTTATGGTATGGGCAGGTGTATCTTATGGACAATGAATACAGGTGCATTTTATTGATGGCATTTTGAATGCACACAGATACCATGTCGAGATCCTGAGGCCCATTGTTGTGCCATTCATCCACGACCATCACCTCATGTTGCAGCATGATAATGCATGGCCCCATGTTGCAAGGATCTGTACACAATTCCTGGAAGCTGAAAACATCCCAGTTCTTGCATGGCCAGCATATTCACCAGACATGTCACCCATTGAGCATGTATGGGATGCTCTGGATCGGCCTATATGACAGCATGTTCCAGTTCCTGCCTATAGCTAGCAACTTCGTACAGCCATTGAAGAGGAGTGGACCAACATTCCACAGACCACGATCAACACAGAAAAAGTCTTAGATCTTTGAGTTCAGCTCATGAAAAATGGGTACAAAAACAAAAGTGTTGCGTATATAATTTTGTTCAGTGTAGAATATGGGTAACCACAAATGACATAGTCACCATTGAAAATACTCTGTCCAAAACCAGAGTGGGAACGTGAAACAGAAAAACTGCCAAAGAATAGCACACATTGGCTTAACTCTTTCAATCCATCAGGGATAAAATAAGAAGAATAAAGTTGTTCTACCAAGACCTCTTTTAAATCCACATCCACCACTTAATGGTGTGCTTAATTACCAGCCTTTGTTGGAGCACATGCATCTCCTCATCTTCTCATGAATGTTATTCAAATGAAGCCTCATTACGATGCCATTTAGGGATTCGTGGGCCGGCCTGCACAATACGTGCTTCGATTTTGATAACCCACCCACATCATGGGAAAAAAGATGCTCGTTTCATGATACAGGCGAACTGCGCAAATCAACATGCTTTGCACCTGTCATATTTTATCACACACTTAAACTGGAGGGAGAAGCAGAAACAAATTGCCATTCACAGAAGCACCACTGCATCACCATTAGAGATGCTTTTGCCAAGACATCAGTAAATTAATAAGTCAAGCAATGGTGCTTGAAACTGTAGTTCATGTACTTGTGAAGAAACATCCAACCCTTGTCACTAGGGAGAAGGATATGGCAAAAAAAAACATTCCAGGATTTATATATATATATATAAATAATTTAATTATGAAATTCAGCATGAAACAGACAACTTTACATGTGACATGAACAAGACTTTATTAACTAGACTAAACACTTAAAGGATTAGTCAATTTTTAAATAAACTTTTCCTGATAATTTACTCACCACCATGTCATCCAAGATGTCCATGTCTTTCTTTCTTCAGTCGAAAAGAAATTAAAGTTTTTGATGAAAACATTCCAGGATTTTTCTCCATATAGTGGACTTCAATGGGCACCAAACGGTTGAAGGTCAAAATTAGTTTCACTGCAGCTTCAAATTGTTCAACATGATCCCAGATGAGAAATAAGGGTCTTATCTAGTGAAACCATCGCTCATTTTCTGAAAAAAAATTGAAATTTATATAAGTTTTAACCTTAAATGCTCATCTTGAACTCTTCTTCTCCTCTATTTGAATTCCAGCAGTGTAGACGTTGCTAAGTGTATTACTGCCCTCCACAGGTCAAAGTTTTAACTAATTGTTATATACTATTGAACTAGCATATTGCATATAAAAATTAGTTCAAACTTTGACCTGTGGAGGGCAGTAATACACTTAGCAGTGTCTACACTGCTGGAATTAGAGGAGAAGAACAACATTTCTGGTTAAAACGTATATCATTTTCAATTTTTTTCAGAAAATGAGCGATGGTTTCACTAGATAAGACCCTTATTTCTCATCTGGGATCGAGTTGAACAATTTGAAGCTGCAGTGAAACTAATTTTGACCTTCAACCGTTTGGTGCCCATTGAAGTCTACTATAAGGAGAAAAATCCTGGAATGTTTTCATCAAAAACTTTAATTTCTTTTCGACTGAAGAAAGACATGGACATCTTGGATGACATGGGGGTGAGTAAATTATCAGGAAAAGTTTATTTAAAAGTGGACTAATCCTTTAAACTATTCTAGTACACACACACACACACACACACACACACACACACACACACACACACACAGTCATACAGTTTACCAAGGGAAAGAGAGCAGAACACAGGAAAGCAAGAAGTTATAGCATTGTTTGAAATTCAAACAGTCTTGAGCAAACCATCAGTTTAGTTCTAACACGCTCTTATTTAAAATGGGTAAGGATACTTAATGTATCAAATAAGGAGACTAAGGCCCAATCCCAATTTTACCCCTCACCCCTTCCCCTTTGTTTCGCGCGTTCACGTGAAGGGGTAGGGGTGTCCCAATTCTCATTTGGTTGGAGGGGAAGGGGTAGGGGGAAGGGCCAGATAGCCCTTCAAACGAAGATTTTTCGGGACCACACTTCAGACGAAGGGGTATGATAAATTTCCAACATGGCCGACCAAGCGAGCAGAGAGACCCATAAATGTAAGTATTTTCTTTACGGTAAACAGTATTTTAGTAATAAATAATCACTTGTTTTATGCCTTTAATCTTGTGTTCATGTATACGGTTATGTTCTCCGAAAAAAAGATTTGTTAAAATCGCTATGAAAACAGTTCGCTAATGTTTTTTACTTTATGATAGTTCCACAACATATTTTTTAATATTTTATTGAAACCCGCGTTCATTTGACAACATAAATTCAAATCCGGTGGCAGCTAACTTGTCTTTTTGCCGCATGCCTGATTAATGTATTGTTTTGTTGTGGTTACGTCCATATACGTGTACGTTACATGATATAAACAAAAAGTGCATTCAGTTTGCGTGCTTATTCATCAGTATTGTATGTTCTGTATCAACCAGGGGATCCTGAGGAAACACGCAGGCTCGTCTCCTTTGTCTTATGCGAAGAACTGAAGACAAATGCAAAAAATTGCTGTCGCCCAAGCAACAGAGATCACTACAGCTATCGTTGGCATCTTAAAAGGCCAATTCACACCGCACCAACAAACAATTTTTTTAGCGCGACCCTTTTTATTAACGAGACCCATAAGCATATACAACCATGTAGCTAAACAAGCCAAAACTAATTATTAAAAACGAAACTGAAGGTAAACCTGTGTTGCTCTCATAGTGGTTAACGTTACCTCTCTCTTTCGGTGAAGTGGAGCAGCTGCTCTTGCTGAATGGCACGGATTGCACTATGGACTACTGTACCTTTTTGTATATTTTATTTTTTTTTAACAGTATTTTATTTTTTATAATGAACAAGCTGTGATGTCAGGTTTCCACTGCTTTGTTGTGTGTGTGTGTGAGGCGCGGGCGCGATCAAACAGCTGTCTTTGCAGGGGACTTGCCTCATCGTCATGGCAACGGTTCGTGGCCAGGTCAGATTACGTCAGAGTTTGTTGCCGTCTGTTGGAAAACTGTTCACACTGCGCAGACATTCCACGACCCGACAAACGCCGATTAAACATGTTCAGTCAGGTGAAAACCGACTCCAACAGACGCCAACAGAGGTATCACACCGATACAACAAACTCCAACAGACGAGTGTTGTCGGTGCGGTGTGAATTGGCCTTTAGAAGTGTGTGATAAACATCGGCGCATCTATGATGTAGGAGCTAGCGACGACTTATTATGACATGTAACGGTCTAGTCGTGGTGTCCCATTTCTTAGGGGAATATTATCAGCCCTACCCCTTGACACTCTGTTTCAAGGGGCAAGGGGCAAGGGGAAGGGGTAAGGGGAAGGGGTATAAAATAGAATTGGGATTGGGCCTAAGTTTGTTACTTGCATGTCTCTCCCATTTGAATTTGTTGAGGCTCCAGTTGATCTTTGCTGATATTGTCTTGATAAGAGAGAACCAGTCAGAGGATCTTTGGTGAATGGAAAGGCAAGGCCTCCTTTGGGAAACTTGCCAATCCTTTGTCCTCTAACAGGTATTTGCATATGTAATTTGACTGGGTGTTTAAGAGAAGAACCTTCAAGATTCTGATATATGTACAAAAAAATGATATACATGCGATCTTGATTAATCAAGTAATACTAACACATGCATTCAAGGATTAATACATCGGCAAAACACTATAAAGAAATGATCACATAGTGAAATCTAATACGCTTTGAACATTTCTCAAGTGGTTATATATAGAATATACTGTATATATATGGTTAAAAGGGTTTATTTGTCCTTTTCAACAAGAATTAAGTGAGAGTCAAAACTCTGCAAATTTCTTTGGGTCATGAACCTTATCGGTCCTCATGTGTCCTGTAACCAGAGACCTGGTGTTAGCTGCATTTGGGATGTTAGCTGCACTTAAATAATTTGTGTGTGTCTGATTGGTCCAGATGCTACCAGAGAGACGATACTCCACAAAAGTGGTAGCTTTCACCTCAATTACAGTGGCAGAAGAAGCCCTCAGGGACAGTCAAATGCAATCAGTCAGTGGCAGTGAGGAACCACTTGAGACAAATTCCTCCACAACCCCAAACTAAGCAAAACTTATGACTGATATTTCTCACAAGAGAATCCATTTGTAGATTCCGCCCCATTCTTTCAGGTAAACTAAGCAGGTGTAACCCGCCCACAGAAGAGATAGTAAAGAACATCTAATTAGGAACATTAGCACTACAGAATGGCCTCAGCTGATAAGCAGATGACGAGAGTGGAAATCTCATTTTCCATGTTAGGGCTATCAAATTCAGTGAGCGGCACACGGAGGCAGAGGTCCGATAGAACATCATCAACTACAAAAACAAACCCAGTGTTTCTGCATTGCCTCCAAATTGAGTTCAGACAGGCGGGAGCGTAATCCATCACATTTCTCACTGGACACTCTGCTCTGAAAGACCATTAGATGGGCTTAACACAATCTGCCAGTCATCTGATATCAAACAGGGGAATGGAAGGGGGCATCAGATGAGGTATAAATAGCAGCAACAAAACCTTTCTGGCATCTCTTTGGAATATAAAGACTAACTGAGCCATGGCACTAATGCCAATGTTTATACTTTTTAGGACTGCAGGACCTGATACACATGTTGGACAGAGAGGCAGCCCAACAGGATATGAGTGGGCACTTAAAAGCAGAGCTTGCATTTGATTTGCGATACTGAATAGCTGCAAAGTTGGCTTGGCATGGATTCCCAAGATAGCATGGTGACATTGACACAATGTTGAGTTTCTACAAGATCTTGCACGAGTGAAAAGCAAGCATGAAACATCTACTGCATTGTAGTTTGAAATTGGCCACTGATTGGTAAACGCCCATTTTGGTTTTGCATGTGCACTTCTCAGTAGTCTAATTGATGCTTCCTCACTGGAGAGAAAATACAGCTGCATCCTATAGAGAAGTCTTGTGTGTTGAACCACCTAACATACTTACATGACTTCTCTGGCCCATGTCTTGCATCCATCAGTGCTTGCAAAGCTGTTTTAACTCATTTTCGTCAATGCTTCGCCTCAACTGAGTGGGACTTCGTTAGTAACACGGCGTGATGTTATATGTGGTCCCCTTAGCATCAGCTATGATGCAATGTCGAGAGAACTGACCTCAAAAGGGAACGTCTCTGGTTGCTAAACCTAACCCCTGTTCCCTGAGAGGACAAGACATTGCGTGAGTTGCCGTGTTACACTACGCTCAGTATCTGGGAGCATGGTCTATGCTTCACTTAGTCAAAAGATTCTAATGCAATGACATCAGGCTTTATGTAGCGCAATTGCCCGCCCTTTTTTCACGCGTTTGAACGTCATTGTCCAGCGCGATGTGCACGGCGCTATTCAATAGGGCTTCAGTATTATAGGAGGAAGGGAGTTTCCCCTTAGCGTCAGCTATGACGCAATGTCGAGAGAACTGAATCGAAAGGGAACGTGAAGCTTTCACGACGTTCTCTCGGGAGTTTCATGTGAAACTCACACGAGAACTGCCGTCTCTGTTATTCTGTCTTGTTTGTTTCTCATTATCATTATCTGTTATTCTGTGTATTTTGTTGTATTAATAAAAAATAAATAAATAATTTAAAAAAAAAACTGACGGCATTGACATCCGCGTGACTTTTCGTGTGAGTTTCTCAGCACACTTCTGTTTTGAAATAAGTCGTTTTTCAAATAAAGGTTTCGGAGTCAGTGATATCAGATTGTTGCGGGGGTTTTTATTACTTACCCTGTAACTACATGAAACAAAAGTACATTTCCCCATGTATTAAAAAAGATTGCAATAGTTCTTTCTACTTGCCTTGAAACAACTTAATCAGTGCACTTTCTCGCTAAATTGCTCCCAAATGTAACATTGTTGTCTATCATAATAGTATAAGTACCAGATGTGCCTCTGAAGACATGATGAAATCCAACAGCACTGCTTAAATAACTAAAACTGCTGCACTATTTTGGACATGGGCTCATTTGTTTGTGAGAGTCTAAAGTATACGATCATATACAGGTTTTACAACATAAACGGTGCTCAGATTGTATAATTTCTTGAAGAACGATGATGGAGAGCAGATTGTTCAGAAGAAATATGATGCAAACAATGGACAATATCAATATTTCATGGATCATAAAGCTTTTGTAGACAAAAAGTGTTGTTTGTTTTTCAGTGGACACTCATGGACATTTTACCCAAGTGCAATGGATTGAATTCATCTTGCGATTGCTATTTCATTATAAAGGTATGGAGTCCCGTTTTGATTTTGCGTGTTGTCCAGTGGCGGACTGGGACAAAAATTCAGCCCTGGCACTGTAGCCACACAAGCCCACATTACCAGACTATATTGCAAGTAGCGTAGCATACAGCAGTCTGTTTACACTAAATCCCACCTTATCTGCTGATATTTAGGGCCCGAGCACCGATGGTGTGAGGACCCTATTGGAATTGCTCAGCCAATTATTCTTCTTCTCCAAAATTAATCGCATTTTTGAGGGCCTAAAAGTTCTCAAAAACTCATGAAACTTTGTACACACGTCAGAAGTGGTGAAAAATTACATCTGATATGGGTTTCAGAATTAGGTGTGGCAAACTGGCTCGATAGCGCCACTTACAAAATTTCAATTAAGCACCCTTCGTGCTACGTTTCATGTACAGTTATGAAATTTGGTAGACAGATGTAACAGCCCAATACCTACAAAAAAGTTTGTAAACCCAACAGGAAGTGAGATATTTTGAATTTTCTCTACAAAATTTTGGCAGGTTTTGCCATTTCCACATGTTGTACTTTAATGAACTCCTCCTAGAGCTTTAATCAGATCAACATCATATTTGGTCAGTCTAATCTAAAGGCCTTTGAGATGTTAAATTGCGAAGATCTAGAGTTTTCGCTGAAAGGCGTGTCCGTGGCGGCCTGGCAAATTTTGATGTTTCGCCATGAAAAAGGAAGTTGTTGTAACTCAGACAAACAATGTCCGATCTGCCCCAATCTTCACATGTTTTCTTAGAGTCCTGACCTGAAGACATCTTCATGACAATATTCAGTTATAGTCATAGCGCCACCTAGGGGGCAACAGGAGATGACATGTTTTACACTGTGATTAACTCCTCATAGAGATTTAACCAGATCAACATCATACGTTGTGTCAGTCTAATCTTAAGACCTTAGCGATGATAAATATCAAAGATCTTGAGTTTTCGTTGAAGGGCGTGTCCGTGGCGGACAGACAAAGTCTGATGGTTCGCCATGAAAGAGGAAGCTGTTGTAACTCAGGCATACTATGTCTGATCTGCCCCAAACTTCACATGAGTGATAAAAGTCCTGGCCTAAAGACATCTATATGACAATATTCAGTTAGCTATAGCGCCACCTGTTGGCAGGAAGTGTGGCACTTTTACATGATTTTGACAGAAGTAGCCTGAATTGCGTGAAAATGACTTGAGCTAGCTGTATTTTCTGTTTTTTCTTACCTTTACGGCACTACTATCCTCCGCTGCAACAGCCAAATTTAAACCCTTTGAAAAGGGGATTGACAGCATTGGACTTAAAAGCCCTATTTTTTGGCTTTCTCAAACCTTTTCTGCACCACCTTTCCTTTTTTTTCTAACTTTAACTGACAATTCTGTCAGGACCACTATCGTCAAATATGATTGATAATGCATAGAGTTTGTATTGGCGGTATGGTTCTGTTCTGGGCAAGAACTCCTTATGCATCCATGCAGCCTAGCATTGATAAGAGCAGGGAGAGCAGCAATAAACCCCCTTAAGCCGAGTTCAGACTGCACGATTTTCAAAGCAGTCGGGTCACTGTTCTTTTCACACTGCATGACTATCTTGGCCAGCATTCAGTCGCTGCTGTGTTCAAACTGCACGATGGATCGGCGACAGAAGGTTTCACACTGCATGACTTTACAATAGGAAGAATCACTGACAACTCTGTCTGGCACGCAAACTACGTTTCACAACCAAACAAGCGAGATGTGACAAGGAAACAACGCGATATCACACGTGCAAGACCGGAGTTATTATTATTATTATTAAAAACAGTAGCCCGCAAGAAGCTTGCAATACGAATTGCCTGTGCGCTGATTTGCAGGAAAAACAAGAAAAAGAAAAGAAAAATAAGGAAATGGTTGGGGAGACTGTGGATTGTGTGTTCTGCAACAAGAGTTGGAGGTAAATAACTTTTCAATGTGCTGTTGTTGCGGGTGGTCAAGCAAATGTTTGTGCTTTGTTTCTGTTTGATAGAATTGTAATGTTTATCTGAAACAAAGCCATGCTTGCTGATATTGTGGTCAATAACTCCTCCCCAAACTCCCCGCTGCTCTGTATCTTGCTCTCTCATTGGCTGTCGGTCATCGCCGATGTAGTTTTCAGTCAGAACACTTTTCACACTGCAGGATTTTGAATCGCAGACAGGTCCAGATATTCAGCATGCCAAATATCTCACAGGTGTCGGCGACTAGTCTGCGATTCTCTCAGATCATGTCTTTGCTCATTCACACTGCGTGATTGGCACTCACGTGAACGAGCACCGATTTGCCTGTGATTTCGGGGATTTGTCTGCGATTTCTCAAAACCTGTCGGCGAGCCAAAATCGGGGCTAAAATCGTGCAGTCTGAACTCGGCTTTAGGGTAAACAGAACAGGACCAACATATGCAGATATCATTAAATGTCATAATTTAACACGTACACATATTTCAAGAATTAGTCTGATTCAGGGGAATAATAAGGCCAATCCTGACAGAAGAGAGGAGGAGCTGGGGATGGAGGAGGGTGATTTGCTCCTGAGAAATGCGATAGCTGCTGATAATACTGAGGAGCTTATATATAGATGCTGTGATAGGCGTTGTATTCCTATAGGTAGACGTAAGTCACCTGGGAGTCAGCTGATGCAAGCTTGTCTGATGTGACCTGCCAGAACTGACGCTAGATTTCTGTCAGGACCACTATCGTCAAATATGATTGATAATGCATAGAGTTTGTATTGGCGGTATGGTTCTGTTCTGGGCAAGAACTCCCTGTGAATCCATGCAGCCTAGCATGGATAAGAGCAGGGAGAGCAGCAATAAACCCCCCCAAAACAAACCATATGCTGATATCCCCCAACACAAACTGAGTGCAAAAATCTGAATGCCATGTTTCCTTAAAATGCAGTGACCTGAATGAGCCTAGGCCAGTTTTTTTTTTTTTTTGTAATATAAATGGGGAAGCTTACACCCCTAGCAGCAGCAAATCTGATACAACAAGAATGTTGTAAATCACAGACTAGTGTAAAACTAGTATTAACTAGCGATTTTTTTTTTGTTAATATATATATACCTATTGGGGGAAGCTTACACCCCTAGCGGCAATCTAGTCGGGAAGCATACACCCACTGCCTAATACATCTTTTTTCTCTCTCTCTCTCGCTCTCTATTGGGGGAAGCTTACACCCCTAGTGGCAGCAATCTGATACAACAAGCATGTTGTAAATCACAGACTAGTATTACATTAGTGGTAGTCTGATGGGGGAAGCACACCCGCAGCAATAGCTGAGTTAGATGCAGCGTGCAGCTAAGCAATGAAATACAGTGCTTCCTCATCATGAACATGATTTCTGCTCTAGTCAGGCTGATTCTTTCAGCTGTGGAAGTGAAGATAATGACTCCCATGATTTCACACTCCTTACGGGATCATCAAGCTTCGACGTTGTTAGGGTTGAATAAGAGACCTCTGTGTATTTAAGGACAAGCATGTTACGATACTCTGATAAGTTTTAAGCCACAGAAAGTTGCTCACTTAACACAGAATGTTGCAATATGATTGGATATCATAAAGAGCATAAAGTCTAAGACAACAGCTAAAGATGGCATAGACCTGAATAAACTTACCACAGTATGTGCTTATAATATGCAACAATGACACTAGAAGCTTCGGTAACAAGCAACTTTTTTTTTTTCTTATATATTTGCCTTCCATAGAAACTAGATAGCCTTTAGAATAGCTTGTTCGTAATAGCAACTATAGCTTTAAGAAGGAGCATTTCCACTAGCAACTAGACCTTTAAGACAAGAGTTTTCCAATAGCAAATATAGCTTTAAGAATGGCTTGTTCCAAAAGCAACTATAGTTTTAAGAAGGATTGTTTCCATGGCACTATAGCTTTAAGAAGAACAATATGTTTACTATGTGCTGTGCCACAGCAGAAATCCGTTTGCACCATGATTGTTTTTTTTCTGTCTCTCTACTGCAGTGGTTCTACACGAGCTGACAAAAGAGGTACGCGAACAAAATGCTGAGATGTTCATTTATTCTACCTTAAAATAATATTAAAATCGAGCATGCATTTCTAACTGCCAAAATGTTGTAAATCCAGTACATTTAAATCAAATTACCTCATCATTTGCAGTCAAAAATGAGTCTGTATCCACAAAAGCAGCATGCATATAATAAATTGCGTGCAGTCTACTGCCTTAAATCGCGCTAAATTACTGTCGTTCTTGACAATGCACATTTGTAAAAGTGGGGATTTAGCACTTACAAATAGAACAAATGAAGACTTCAGATGCAAAAGCCTCTAAAGTGCCATCTGGAATTTTCTTTTAAAATGAGCATTTTTATCAAGCTTGTAGCCTATGTTTAGGGTCAGTAATTTCATTCTAATGGCAATTAATAGGTCCTTTTCATTGCCATTAGAGTAAAATTACTGACCCTAAACATGCAAGTGTAACCGCTCCTGTGCTGACTGTCGTTACCATCATCTGCGTTGTGTGTAAGACGACTCAGGAGACTTCTGATACGGTTCACCAAAAAGGGATTTAATGTCAGCCACGGTCAGCATTAACTTCACTCCTGTGGATTAGTATGAATAAAGTTCATATCTCACTCTGGTGGGCGTTTCATGAGACAATCCTCTCCCCAGCATAACCAATGTAAACTCATTTTGTGTAACAGTTGAGAAAATAAACATCAACATTGAAACATTATAGTATTAACACAGTACATGAGTATAAAAGGACATAAAAAAGACAATAAACAGTGAAATATCTGTGGATTAATATGAATAAAGTTAATATCTCACTCTGGTGGACGTTTCATGAGACAATACTGTATAATATAGCATTTGTTAGCTAATTGATGACTCAAAACTAGTGATGGCTGATTTCGAAACACTGCTTCTTGAAGCTCCGAAGCTTCATGAATCTTTTTGTTTCGAATCAGTGATTCGGAGTGTGTATCAAACTGCCAAAGTCACGCGATTTTAGTAAACGAGGCTTCATTACGTCATCACTGTTTCGAAACAGTTCGAAATTTCAATGGTTCACCGAAAGAGGGCGATGATAAAGTGAGCCCATGAATCATGCAAATTCACTGAGAACTACTGAACAAGTGTCTAGGGCAGGATTCACCATTCCTGCTCCTAAAGGGCCGGTGTCTCTGCAGAGTTTAGCTCCAACCCTAATCATACACACCTGAAGCAGCTTATTAAGGTCCTACTAAGTAGAGATGCTCCGATCAGCATTTTTGGGGCCGATCACCAATTACCGATCACCAAGATCATGATCTGCCGATTGCCGATCACTGCCGATCACAGAATGGCAGGGGAATGGGAATCTTTTATCTACAATCTAGCAGAGTTTGCACCATTTGTAGAAAAGAAACTAACTCAATTAACTGTATTGAAAAAAAAAACTTAAGTTTTGGATCTGATATAGTTGAGGAACCAACTATATCAGATCCAAAAAATAAAATAAATGTAAGCTACTGTATGCCAATGCCATCCTTCCTAAATAACAAAGCAGAGAAACAAGGAGGCCAAGCAGATAGTTATCAACCAAATGAATTCCATAATTCTGAACGTGATATCTTCGTACTATCCTTGCTGTATGGTTCACGTCGTTTAAATGCATCACTCAAGCATCGTTTACACTGCACGCGTGTGCGGTGCAGCTACCGGAGCTGATACGCGGCCACTCTAGTCAATGCTCGTGTTTACACCAGCCGCGCCGCTTCGCTAAAGATAGGCGCCTCGCCTATTTTTGACGGACGCCGCGTCCAAGACGCGCAGCTCAAATACAAAATAAAGACGTAAAGTTAGCCGTTTGCAATGTATGTCGTGATGAAATCCCTCGAGGTGGAAGCAAGCAACGTCATTTTAACACCACTATCATGATTAGGCACCTTAGAACACGCCATACAAATGAATATGCCGAGTATGAGAAACTAAACTAGCCGAAGCCAACAACATCCCCATCCCTCAACCAGCCGACTGTGTGTGAAGCCTCGTTTACACTACACTGCACTACATTGCAAACGGCTAACTTTACGTCTTTATCGGACACTTTGGGAAAACTTCCAAACGGGAGAACACGTTGCCACTGACCAGCTCCGCTCTGCTGTTGTGTACCTGTGCGCCGTGCATGCACGTGTGAAAAAGTCGCGCGAGTAATTTACGTCACGTGATCGGCTTTTTTAGCTATTTTTAGCCAATATCGGCCGATCAATCGGAGCATCACTACTACTAAGAATACTAGAAACTTCCAGGAAGGCGTGCTGATGCAAGTTGGAGCTGAACTCTGCAGGACATGGCCCTCCAGGAACAAGTTTGGGGACCCCTGGTCTAGGGCTTTACCCTATGGTTTTACCTGATCTCTGATCAGTTTTATACAGTTGTAGATGTTTTAATTATACATTAGAATAATTAAAATTAATAATGGTAGTTATTAATCTCTTATTGGCCAGTTTAGCTTGAGCCATGGAACAGAGAAACAAGCCTTTAAAATTGATAAAAGAACATATTATACAGACACTCTATATTTTATCTTATTAGATGATTAGTTATTTCCATTTAATTGATTTTAATTTTAAAAAAAAACTTTTGCAATACATTTGTTAAACTTTAGTGTATTTTTAATGCATGTTTGGCCTGAGTTTTGTTGCATTTGCACTGTTCTGACCACTGGGGGTCACCGTGGAGACTGGTGTCAGATTCTTTCGAAGCTTCGAATCATTACGGCACATTTGATTCAGCCGCTTCAGTGTTTCATGAAGCCTCGATCTGCCCATCACTACTCAAAACCATGCAAATAACATATCATACGGCCCACACGATATAACTTCACATTCTCAATCCACATACTTATAAAACATACAACAGAACACTGCAAATAGTTTCAGTACTATTTACAATAAGATATTTAGTCAATTTATAAACTTTGTAAACTTATTTCACTCATAAAATGAAGAGCTCCGAAAGACGCTTACCTCTCCCCAAAATAACCAATGTGAACTGGCAAAAGGCGCGCAGTCACTCGAAAATGGCGTCAGCAAAGCGCCAGAAGACAATGTCAAAATAAAAGTCTCTAAATCGTGAACAGTAGAATCAACATATATTACTCAAAGAAAAAACTGAAATAAATAAATATAAAATATAATAGAAGGATTTTAGTGAAAAAGCAATATGTCACATTCAACTTGTTTTTACTTTTAACTCGTTTCACAAGCTTGATAAAAATGCTCATTTTAGAAGAAAATTTCAGATGGCACTTGGAGGCCTTTGCATCTGAAGTCTTCAAATATAGACACAGATAATGGATTAGTTTCGATTTAAGACACAAACTTTCTCCGATTCAAAAACATACATTGTGTGAGTTATTGTATTTAATGATGATAACGAGCAAGAATGCAATTGTTCCCAAATATCCACATAACTGCAAACAGACATACATGTCAAAAAAATAAAATGTACATTTTAAACACAGTACTGTCAGTATTTACTCTATTTTGCAATGAAATAATAGTTCTTCTAACAAAAACCACAGCAGAACTACAACCTATGACTACAACACACATCTGTGTTTCACGAACAATTCTGCAGCTTTGAATGAATCGTGAGTCAATGATTCAATGATTCATTCACAGCCACATGCTTCCTCACTGAATGAATGACTCACTCATAGATAAAAACAGTGGCTTGCTGCCACCTACTGGTGGTTTTATTTTAATATTTAAAAGTATCACTTAGTTTTACCATCGTTGCATATTTCTCTATTGAAATTTTTTTTTAAACATTATAAAATAAATAAAGTTATTCATAAAGGTAAAATGTTGCCCCTTAATGGTAAAAGTGTGACTGCAGTCGAAGTGGAAGAGAGGTACACAGAAGGATGGTAATCCCTTCAGGGGGTACTCCAAGCTAAAAATTTTGGGAAGTACTGCTCTACTGCAAAGCTGCTTGAATCTGCGATTTATATCGCTAAATACAGGCTATCCGACCAGAATGTATGTTGCTAAACGAAAGCAACCCGTCAAGCGTGTGCAGCGATTGAGCCTGTTGCCAATGACAACATAAGTAACACACATTGCCAAAAACGATCGCAAAAGCTTTGCAAAAACATTTTTACTGAGAAGGACTAGAAGCCTAAAACATAGCCCACTGACATTATTTTGTAAATTTGTATTATTCACTAGTTTTATTTGCATGTAGGCTATAAAAACTTAGCAAAATAACACATTGCAACTAGATTGCATTGCAAACTATCATGAACGCATACGAAAATTAACCATGGTTAAAAGTGTGTTAACTATGATTTTTTTTTTAACAATAATTTTACTACAAATACCGTAAACTATAATGTAGCAAAACCATGGTTAATTTGTGGTTACCATGGTTAACTACAATAACCATGTTTTTTTGTTTTATTTGTAAAAACCATGGTTCATTTTTATAAGAGAGGTAAAAACCAAGTTATTTAGCACATTTCATACACAATGGTAATTTGAAGTGCTTTACATAAAAAGGAAACAAATACATAAGAATAAAAAAGGAATGCGTAAAAAAAGAATACCACTATCTGGATGGAAGAGTCACATTTTCATTCAGCCTGTTGCTGTTTTTCTGCAGACCAATGTGAAAATCGCCACATTTTTCTTATCCGCCAAGGGATTACATAAATAGCCTACATGAATACAATCAACAGATAGATTCCACATAATTAACATGCACGCACACACACCTTACATCAATTTGGGAATAGTAACAGTAAACGGCATTATGATGGGATAAAAGCCAACAGAAAGTTAGGCTATACAAAAAAAAAAAAAAAAAAAAAAAGATGCCTTTTAGTCTGAAGCCTTTTGGTCTGAGGCTGTTTCGTTCGATGCCTAATTGTATGAGACCTGACACCTGACATCGTTTTTCCTGAGACCTGAAGCCTTTCAGTCTGAGGCGCGATGCTGTTTTGTTTGATGACTGAAGCCTTTTAGTCAGAGGCATGACGCCTTTTCGTTGTATGACTGAGGTGTGAGGAAGTCCTAATATGGACACCGCACACCTGGGAGTCAGCTGATGCAAGCTTGACCTACGTGGCCTGCCAGAACTGACGCTAACGCTGGATTTTGCTCATGTTGCGCTCTCTCTCTCTCTCTGATGACGTGCTTGATTTTGACTGAGTTTGATTGACAGGCGATCTAACTCTAACCAATCATAACGCCATATCCACATATCCACACATGTCCGACAAAGCAGTTACATTAACGTTGTGGACTTGAATTTGAAAAACGTGTAGTGTCACGGGCTGCTTGAACTGAGGTTCTACAGCAATCTGCCAAGACACATTAAAGATCCACAACAGTATTTATTGTTTAAATTTCTCTTGTCTGTGTCTACGCATTCAGTGTCCTCTTTGCTCCAATGTGTTTTTCACTCTGAGAGCATGATGTTTGGCATTAGAGCGCCTTGGCTTGTCAGATATACATAGCAACAGTAACTGTAACAGTAATTTATTATTAATGATATTATTAAAATCATAGTGAAATCGTGCTAACAATAAAAACCCGTCCTATGCGCTGTTGGACTGTAAAAACTATTTAATTATATGTATTAAAAATAAAACTGACTTAGATAGATATATAGATCCTTAGCCTGCTAACGTACTCGGTTACTAACGTAACCTCGGTTCCCTGAGATATGGAACGAGTACTGTGTATGGGGAAAGGTCTCCCTTTTCCCCCGCTGCTGAAGCCTTTTCCAATAACGCAGTGTAACTGCATTGTCATTGGTTCATTCATAGACAAGTTGTTGAACCAATGACGGCGCGGCATAGCTGCGCGGCCTATGGCGACAAAGCGTGTGAATATTCCCGCCGAAATGGGCGGGGTCGCCATAGGATTTCAGTGTAATCGGCTGAAGCGACGACCCTGAAGCCGCAGCCTCGTGGCATAGCAAGTGACGCAGTACTCGTTCCGTATCTCAGGGAACCGAGGTTACGTTAGTAACCGAGTACGTTCCCTTTCGATACTTCACTCGTACTGTGTATGGGGAACGAATTCAATCACGCCGTGCCACGGCTGGGAACGATATAGCCTGTATTTGGACACATATGAGGGGGTCCAAAAAGACAAGCGAGAAGGCAAAGCCTTAACCGAACCCTAGTTACACTTGAGGAAATAAATCATGTGGTGGCGTGAGGCGGAACTCACCAGAGGCCGCTTAATCACACTGAAAGAACCCGAGCTTGCAAGGTAGGGACATCGAGATGATAGAATCTGACAAAAGTGGACGGCGAAGACCAGCCGGCCGCCTCACAGATGTCTTGAATGGAAACTCCGTTGGACCAAGCCCACGAGGAAGCCATTCCTCTAGTGGAGTGGGCCCTGACTCCTATGGGGCAGTCTGCACCCAGTGAGGAGTAGCACACGTTAATAGCGTCCACTATCCAACGGGAAAGGCGCTGTTTTGAGACCGGAGACCCTTTGGTGGGGCCACCAAAACCAACAAAGAGCTGATCCGTCTGCCTGAAAGGCATATAGGTCCTCAATGCCCTGACTGGGCAGAGTAGCTCCAGCTCTCGTTCATCCGCCGAGGGAGGAAGAGCAGAAAGCGAGATGACCTGAGCTCTAAACGGGGTTGAGAGCACCTTAGGAACGTAGCCATGCCTAGGTTTCAGAACGACCTTCGAGTCTCCAGGCCTCCATGCCCAAATTCAAGGCATGCAGGGCTCACAGAGAGGGCCTGCAAATCGCCGATGCGCTTAACCGATGCCAGTGCTAACAGCAGAGCAGTCTTTAGCGTTAGGGGCCTGAGATCGGCTGAACCCATTGGCTCAAAGGGGGTTCCCTTTAGGGCCCTGAGGACCAACGAGAGGTCCCAAGTGGGAACGGTGAGGGGGCGAGGAGGATTCAATCGCCTAGCACCCCTCAGGAAACGTATTACAAGGCCGTTACGTCCCACTGATTGGCCAGCAATGGGAGCATGGAACGCCGCAATGGCTGCTACGTAAACCTTAAGAGTAGAAGGGGTGCGCCCCATTTCCATGCGTTCTTGGAGGAAAGACCGTATGAAGGATACGTCACTCTCCACAGGGTCTATGTTGCGTGAGGAACACCAATCAACAAAGACAGACCATTTCTGGCCATAGAGGCGTCTCGTGGACGGGGCTCTAGCCTGAGAAATGGTATTTAGGACGTCCCCGGGGAGGCTGGTCGGCTCCCATCGAGGGACCAGAGGTGCAGAGCCCAAAGCTCCGGCTGTGGGTGCCAGATCGTTCTGTTTGCCTGAGAGAGGAGGTCCCGTCTCAGGGGAATTGGCCACGGGGCTTTCAGGGAGAGCTTGAACAGCTCAGAGGACCAAACCTGGTTCCTCCAGAGCGGGGCCACCAGAAGGACTCTGTGTTGGTCTTCTCTGATGCGCCTGATGACCTGAGGGATCAGTGCGATCGGAGGGAAGGCGTAAAGGAGCGTGCTGGGCCATGTATGGGCCAGAGCATCGACTTCCTTCGAGAAAAATGTTGGGCAATGAGAGTTGTCTTCTGAGGCGAAGAGGTCTATCTCTGCCCTCCCGAAGAACTCCCAAATCTTGAGGACCACTTGGGGGTGGAGCATCCACTCGTCAGAGGGGATGTTACTCCGTGACAACATGTCTGCGCCCAGATTGTTCCTGCCAGGAACATGAGTCACTCTGAGCGACTGAAGCCTCGGAAGAGCCCATTCCAGAAGACGTTTCGCCAGAGCGCATAAGTGGCTGGACGAGAGAACGCCCTGGTGGTTTAAATATGACACCACTGTCATACTGTCCGATCGGACTAGAACATGACGTCCTGTCAAGTGAGCCTGAAAAGACTGAAGGGCCTTCATCACTGCTAGCATCTCTAGACAGTTGATGTGCAGACGGCTTTCCTCGTGACTCCACGAGCCGAAGGCCGGTCTGCCCTCGCACACAGTACCCCAACCCGAGTTGGCAGCGTCCGTTGAGAGCACCGTCCTTCGTGAGACCGCCTGTAAAGGTACTCCGCGCTTGAACCACATAGGGTCCATCCAAGGTTTCAGGGCTAGAAGACAGGCCTGATTGACTTTGAGACATAAGCGGCCGTGCCGCCAGGCGCTGGGAGGAACCCGGAACTTCAACCAGTACTGAAGAGGCCGCATCCGAAGAAGGCCGAGCTGCAGCACCGGGGAGGCGGAAGCCATCAGCCCTAGTAGCCTCTGGAAAAACTTCAGAGGGAGACAGGCTTTGTTCTTTATTGAGGCCATGAGCTGCTGAATCGCTAGAGCACGCTCCGGCGAGACTACTGCCGTCATACGGACTGAGTCGAAAACTGCCCCCAGAAACGAGATTCGCTGGGTGGGGCACAGCGAGCTCTTGGCTAAGTTGACCCTGAGACCCAGGAATTGTAGATGGCTGAGGAGCACGGATCTGTGGTGTTCCAGCTCGTCGAGATAATTTAAGACCCGGATTCCCATTTGCCTCAGAGGGGAAAGCGGCGCGTCCATGCACTTGGTGAAAGCGCGAGGAGCCAGAGACAGCCTGAAGGGCAGGACCGTATATTGGTAAGCCACTCCCTTGTATGCGAATCTCAAGAATCGTCTGTGACGGGGGGCTATCTGGATGCTATAAGGTGTGGGCCCAGCTGTCACTTGGAGCATGTTTCCCACGCCCGGAATTAAACGAGGCGGAGGGGAAATTACTCGTGGGAGCTTTTGGGGCGGTCCGGTCGCAACGGGACGATCCCCCATCCTCTTCCTTTCTGACGAATCAGGACGACTTCGGAGGCACCGGGTCCAGCACAATCTTGGGCCGGGGTCCCTGGCGTCTCGGGAAGGAAGGGCGCTTCGCAGGGCGCAAGAGCTGAAGATGCTCCTTGGGTGGCGCTGCCTGTGTTGTGGGCGGAGCTGGCTTGTTCTGCTGATCCGGCGCAGTCCTGGGGCGGCTGGACGCAGAAGCAGAGCTGGAGCGCTTTGGCAAGAAATGCCTCATAGCCTGAGACGATTTCTGCGCAGCAGTAAAGCGCTCGGTGAAGCTGTCCACTGCAGGCCCGAAGAGACCAGAGGGAGAGACCGGGGCGTCTAAGAAGGCCGTCTTGTCCAGGTCCTTGATCTCCGTTAGGTTTAGCCACAGGTGGCGCTCCAACACTACCAGGCTGGCCATGGAACGACCGATGGCCTGGGCCGTGGCCTTCGTGGCTCGCAGGGCAAGGTCGGTGGCGCTGCGAAGGTCCTTGAAAGCCGGCGCGTCAATTCCAGACTCGTCCAGTGAGCGGAGGAGTTTGGCCTGGAAGACCTGAAATATGGCCATTGGATGGAGTGCGGAGGCAGCCTGGCCCGCCGAGGTGTAAGCCCGTCCAGCCAAAGTAGAGGTAGTCCGACAGGGCTTAGAAGGAAGGGCCCTCTTCGTCTTCCATCCCACAGCCGCTAGAGGGCAGAGGTGAGCAGCCATCGCTTCGTCTAGGTGTGGCAGGTGCTCATATCCCTTCTCTTTGGTGCTGTCGACGGCGGTGAGGGCGGAGCGGTGCGTTGTGTGAAGGCGGGCGGAATAAGGAGCGCGCCACGACTTCGTGAGCTCCTCGTGGACCTCAGGAAAAAAGGCCATTGGACACGCACTCGCTGTGTCCGTCGCTGTCGTGCAGGGGGGCCCTGCACGTACCACATGAGTGGCGGGGCATCGTGAGAGAAAACGGCAGTTGGGTGGCTCTCTGTAGAGCAGAGATGGCCGCGGAAGCTCTTAGAAGCGGCGTTAAGCTGCAGGTGAAGCTCTCAGGCGGCGCGCCGGATGGCGGCAGGGGACGCACAGGAAGCTGCAGTCAGTGAGGGCGCCGGCGCTGTCCTCAACCGGCGAGTCCAGGCGAGTCCGCTGCACAACTGTTTTCAACATTGATAATAAAAAAGAATTGTTTCTTAAGCACCATATCAGCATATTAAAATTATTCCTGAAGGATCATGTGATACTGAAGACTGGAGTAATGGCTGCTGAAAATTCAGCTTTAATATCACAGGAATAAATTATATTTAAAAATATTAAAATAGAAAACAATTATTTTAATTTGTAATAATATTTCACAATATTACAGTTTCTACTCTAGAAAGTAAAAAATATTTTAAACATTTAAAAAAAATACTTCAATCATTTGATCAGTAATTTATGTATGTATGTACACATTTTGTAAACATATTGTATGTAAACATATTTAATTTAAAATTTAAATAGCATATTAAGACTTTGTATACACAAAATCTCTTCTCAAAAGGAGTTTTGAGAGAGGGTAAGCATGCCAATGGAACAGCTGGTATTCCTTATTATACTACTTTGCTCTCATACTAATTTATAAGAGTAATGCAACACCACAGATTTTTCAGGAAAATAGCAACATGCAACTCTAAATATGTAGATGTGTCTTAGCAAAATCAGTACATTGCCTTGTCACAAGTCAGTGAATACAATGTTTGCTGCAAGGTAAAAAAAAATGTTTTCTTTGTACAGAAATACAATTATTCTGTATTGTTTGAAACAAATGTTAAAGGAAAAGGAAAAACCTGTGGTGGTTGGACAAGTTGCAGTTTCTGACTACAATGAGAAGTAAATTTCATCTTAATAACAATGAAGCCCATCTCAAAAGTATTGATTTGTAATTTCATATCAGGTCTGTTTTGTTAAATTGATGTGAGCACTGTTTTTGACAACCGGAAGGAGCCAAAAAAAAAAAAAGCTTAACTCACTGTAATGAGCCTCCAAATTCAGTGCAGCCTTGGTGTGACCACACACACACACACACACAAACACAGAAAGAGAGAGACACTGAATAATACATGGACAGAGATATGGGGAGTCTAACATACACTGACACCCTGTCTCAGATGCAACATTCTTCCATCATTAACAAAAGCAGCCATTACGCTCAACTGAACTTTTAGTCAAATGCACCCTGGTGTCTCAATTCCCAGATTTCCTAAGAAATTATAAAACAAACACACACACACACACACACACACACACACACACACACACACACACACACATTTTCAAGTGTTGATCATAAAGCCTGTGGTCATATCGCGGTTATCTAAAGATCGATTTTCTTCTTTAACGTTTTCAGCAGGGTGGATTTTTGCTGTGGTTTTCATAAGTATGGCAATGCGAGATGTGGAAGGAGTGGACAGATAGAGGTATGGTGAACTGGGGATGCCGGACAGCCTCAAGTGTGGGAGGATACTGGAAGGAATCAAAGAGGGAGAAAGAGCAAGACATGAAGTGACATCTAAGCCCCAAGAACTGTCAGAGTGCTGCAAAAGTCAGAGCTGAACCACTGAAGAGAAAAGGAAAACGAACAATACAATTCCTAAAAGCAGACTCAAAATACTGAGGGGGGAAAAAATGCTGTGATCCAAAGTCCCTTTTTTAGAAGAACTGGGTTCAAGGTTCAGCAATTTGGACTTGCAAAATTATTTTGGAAAGCTAGCAAGGTCAGTTATGACATTACATTTCCACATGACATTTCCTAAATAAAGAAATAGCTACAGTCCCCCCACCCCACTGTCCTGTGAAAGTGGTCTGGCTGACTGGTTGGTCCATCTGTTCGTGCCTGTGGCAAGACCTCAAGGCAAATGCTCACATATACATCACCCCACCTCTAGGCAAGCAGTTATTTATTTCAACACACACATACACAATCATTTTGAAGTCTGTGTGCACATTTAGGCACAAATGTACCACAATAACTGCGACTGCAAAAACTTGTTTGTAAACCTTCTCCTGACGAGAGCTGGGAAATTTCAAACAGATCGTCCCCTTAGTGACTGGTGGGCATTCAAAGATGCTATTACGCATTCTCTCCTTCCCCTTATTCGTCCTCAAATTCTGCACAGGAATAAAATCTCTAGCTGGCGTTTTCTCTTCTCACTCTTCGCCTCCACAGGCCATCAAAAATTGACAGGATGCTAATAGCAGCTCACGGTTGAGAGCAGTCATCACTAAAATTATTACACAATAGATTTGATAGCTCCCTATTGTTTTCTTTGGGATGGTAAAAGCTGCAACATTAAAGGCTGAATTCAGTAAATTGCTGTCAAAAAAAAAAAAAAAAAGAAACCTGCAATCCGTCGTCAAAGTCACTACCATCAACATTAAATCACATTATCTTTCCAGTGTTGTTGTTAAAAATATTTTAAATAAATGAAAATATAAAATTAGAAGTTAGACCTGCCTTGGGAAGAAACTGAAATATAAGTACTACAATTACTAAAACTGAAATAAATGAGAGACGACGCCAACTCCTGTGAGGACTTCAGACGACACAACATCTGGATCAACATGCACATTTTTGGATTTAATTGAAATACATGAAGCTAAACAGACATATCCTATTTATGACAAAAGCACATAACAACCCCCCCATCTAAAGATGGAGCCGAGCATTACATTCAAGCATCAGAGAAGCAATTCTGTTACGAAAGGACAGCACTGAGCACAGAAAGTGAGGATCCACGTGCAGTTTGAGAAAATACAATCCACAGTCACAGTCCAAAAACCAGGCAGACAGTCAAAGCACATGTTATTAATCCAAATCCAAGACAAGGCAGATATCCGAACCAGGAACAAGACCACTCAGAAAACTATCAGTAACACAAAACAAGACTTCATACTGATACAAAGCCTAGATAGACAGAGTTAATGACATGGTTTAAACAAGACACAGCTGAAACTGATAAAGAATGAGCAGAGAGTTCTGGGAAATGGAGTCTGGGAATAACAGCAGATGACAATAAGGAAGGCTGCCATCTGCTTGTAAATAATTGCATCCGCAACTGATAGATGTAACAAATACAGCCCCGGTAATGTATAGCAGATCACAGGAGTCTATTGCATCCTTTACAAGACAATATGTTTTTATTGCCACAAATATTTTAAATTCAGTATCCTTAAAATGATTGAATTTCATTAAAAAGTCTAATATTAATACAATTATACAAAAATAAGCTCATTAAAAATATAGAAATAAATAAACAGTTTCGGTTTTCCATCAAGCGCCTCCAGAAGTTTCGGTTTTGGCACAGAATTTTTATTTCAGTGCATCCCAAAAAGAAAGGAAATTGCACAGAAAACAAAACCACACAAAAGATATTTTGTGGTCACATGCACCTTTTCCTGATTTGCATAATTACTTTAATGAATCAGGCATTAAAATAAAGCAGACAGCATATGCAAATAAGCAGTGCTATCAGTGAGTACAGTTCATTCTTAGAAAAAGTGTTATTTTCTTTTGAAGATGCTATGTATCGGGGCAGATGTATTGTGTCCGAGCATAAATTAAACTTCTGTCATTATTTCCTCACCCTCATGTCATTCCAAAAATATATGCTGTTATTTTTTTTCTCCCAAGGAACACAAATGGAGGTTTTCTTAAGAAATAGCAGTGAAAATAATGTTCCATTATGGGGAAAAAATAGCAGAAAATACTTTGGAAGAAAATTGGATTAGAAAGAAACACCTAGTGTTTTTTATTTTGGGGCAAATTATTACAAGTCACATTTAGCTGTTTTTTTATTTATATTTTATCTCTAAACCAGTTTTTAGAAATGATAAGCTTCTGTTGAACACATGAGCTCTAGCCCATGAGGATCTATTGATTGTTGCTGTTGAAATGGCAGAGACTTCAAACATTCTCAAAGCCTATTAGAGAGACACAATTTATATAGGAGAGCTGATGCGCATCCTTTGGTGTGCCAAAAGTAAAGCCTTTAATGTGATGTGTGTGTGAGTGTGTGCGTTTGAGAACAGTAAGAATGTCTTAATCTCTTAAAGGACTCTGTTCATCTCAAGTCTTTTTAAATGTATCTTAAAGGTGCAATATGTAAGATTTTTGCAGTAAAATATCCAAAAACCACTAGGCCAGTGTTATAAATTTTGTTCACTTGAGTACTTACAATATCCCAAATGTTTCCAGCTATTTCTAAATCCTGCGAAAATTGCAATTTTAACCAAGGCTCCAGGACGTGTGAGGAGTCGCTTGTCAATTGCGTCATACCCACGTTAACCCTTTTATTTTGTAGAAACCATGGAAACACCAAAGACGCTTTAATATATAGACAAGGGAACAACTGTTTTGATATATTTATAGACAGAAAACTAATTGTTGTTAAATAGCTCAACACGTTTAGTCTTATTGTTTAAATCTAATTTTCTTGATTTTTTGCGAGTACCATGCTTTACCATGCCTCAGAGAAAAACACTATTTTGTG
The DNA here is from genome assembly GCF_024489055.1 of Chanodichthys erythropterus. Classification (NCBI taxonomy): domain Eukaryota; kingdom Metazoa; phylum Chordata; class Actinopteri; order Cypriniformes; family Xenocyprididae; genus Chanodichthys; species Chanodichthys erythropterus. The sequence continues at coordinate 8,713,726 of NC_090231.1, read as the reverse complement.
AAGTAGCTAACATAGCATAATCAGATCCAGCTTTATTTTTAGTAACAGTAATACAGAATTTTCTCTATCATACAATACGTTTTAAAATTATTTGCATGCCATTTATCAACACAAGCCATCCAGCATTTAATATGATATTCTAAAATCGATCTATCTTACTGCAGTGTGTAACAGTGTCTCACAGCAGCCGCCGAGCGAACGCACAGAGTAACGTTATAACATCATTTTCAACACTCTCAAATGTATCTAATATGATAAACAGAGCTGCGTTACCTCATACTTATGTCCGGAAAAGTGGAAGCAGCGCCGGCGACTGTGTCATAATAAAAGTTCTGCTGCTCGTGAGGCGCGTGTTACGCAATCGCTCCAGCAGCCTCGTTCAGCTCCCACAACACTCGCTTCTGCTCTGCTTCATACTACAGTAACTTTAATAATCGCATCCATGAACATGATTTCTTCCCAAGTCCTATCCCGATTCGTCCGTTGGGTTGCCTTGTTCATGTGCACCTCAGTTGTGGTTAATGAGAGTGGAAGAGAGTGCTGTTCATTCACTCCCCTATACATTTCCTGCCGGTACATCTTTGTTGATCCTGGAACAACATTCCAAACAACAAATCAGATTTGAGGGACAATTTTACCGTTTATTTCAAGTTTAGGCTTACAACCAGGGTTAGGTGCTTCTACATCCGTGTTATTCATTCACCTAGCATTTCCCTCTGGTTTTAGGAATAATTTATGGGTAGTGTTAGGTTTAGGGGTAGGGATATGGTTAGATCGTAATTTTCAGACAACAAAATATGTCAATCCAGGAACATATCTTACTTGGAAAAATCACAATGGCCCAGTTTCTGTCCTCCTCAGATGCAGCTGGAATAAAGAGAGACACTTCATTGTCACACAGTAGAACTGAACTAACCACCATGAGAAGAGGGGGAAAATGAATTCACAAGATCAGAAAAAAATAGAATTACAAGTAATAGATAGATAGATAGATAGATAGATAGATAGATAGATAGATAGATAGATAGATAGATAGATAGATAGATAGATAGATAGATAGATAGATAGATAGATAGATAGATAGATAGATAGATAGATAGATAGATAGATAGATAGATAGATAGATAGATAGATAGATAGATAGATGGGCAAGAATAGTTGGGGAATTTGGGATACAGTGAAAAAAAAAATCACCCAGAAAAGTTGCTTCAAGGCAACATCAAAACCAGAGATTTCATCACCATGAGTGACAGCATGCTAAAACAGACCTAGACAGTGTCAGTAGAAGTAATCCTTTTACACAGATCTAAGATGTCTCATCGCTTACACTATCCGCCGAGAAATCTTATAATGGACAGCCTGTCCCAAATCAGTTCAAACAGGAGTCACTCAGTCTGAGTGGTATAAAGTTACAAAGTTCTTCTGATGCCATCAGGTAAAACTGATTCTGCTTCCAGCACTGAGTGCATCAAAACTTCCAGCTGCAGCTCTTTTTTAAGGGGTTATTTTACTAAAACGTGTAAATTCTGTCAACATTTATTCACCCTCATGTCGTTCATGACTTTTATTCTTCTGCAGAACACAAAAGGAGTTCAAGCACTGTATGAAATGAAAGTGAATAGTGACCATGGGCCTGTCAATCAACATTTTCCAAGACCAACTACGTTTTGGTCTGTTCCTTTCACAGATCTGTCATATGGCTTTAGAAGATTTGGACTACGTTTATGGTACAATTTTTTTTTACTTGTCAGCCCCAGTCCCTGTTTCGTGTTCCACACTAGTTTTGACCAGCATAAATGGGAGTAAATGTTCAAAATACCATGTCAAAATGTAAATTTTAGGAAGAACTATCCCTTTAACACATAAAATCGTCAGCGGTTTGGCGGTAGAGGCAGTCACGCTAGTAACTCGACGGCTTCCCCCAGCAGTCATGATTGCATCTATATGTGGATGACAAGCTCAGGGGAGCTCTGAGTGTTTACAGTAGGTGAAAGAAAATGAGCAGTGATGCAATCATGAGACAAGCCCACTGTGTGTGAGGAGATAGGGATAAAGAGGAAGAAATGGAAGAATTAGGGGGTACAAAGAAAGAAATTCGGTAGTTTAGAATTTTAAGTGTGTCAGGAAATCAGCAAAAGGAGACTGTAAGAATGGTGTACTATGCGAATGTGTTTGTATGTGAGTCTGTCTTATTAGTTGCAACGAACTTCATGCACCACCACAGTAATAATAACTTTGTTTATTTGTCATTTTGTCCTCTCATTCCCAAGAGAGGGGGTGGGAGAGAGACAGAACAACAGTGATGATACAGAAAATAATTATCCCTTATCTCCAAGGGACAGTCTCAGAAGGTTACATGGTGTTTTAGGAAAATAAATAACATCCCTTTAGTATGAATGAATTATGCACAGAATCTGTCTAGTGAAATAAGCATGTGTGTTTAAATAACAATATATTATGCACTTCAATTGGTGCCGTCAATTTTCAACAAAACAAACTCAAGTACACTCATCTAAATTGCATCTCCTTTCCACGTACAGCATCAGGAAGTGATTGTTAAACTAAACCTCTAATAGACATACTTTTTAGCACATTTTTTGTTTATTTTTCAGCTTGCTACCCATTCCCAAAAGACAGTGAGCAAGAGTGTGTACTGATTAAGAGTCAGCATGAATGCACCACTTACAGAGTCTGCCAAGTAATCAGTTTCATACGAATGCCAGCATGACACCTGCAGCAAGCAAACATCACCCTGAGATTAGACCCAACGCCGTAGTTATGAAGCTTCTGAATGCGTATTGAACATGATATGATGAGGTTCTGAAAATCTGTTTGTCCATATTAATGCAAAGAAATAGATATAATCAATAAAAAAAAGATAAAGGAGCTTTCTATATGACCTTTGTTTTGTTTCAGATGAGCTGTGTATATCCTGTGATCATCAAGCTAGAACTTCTTTCACAGATGAATGAAGAGGTTAATCTCAGCTCTCATCTCAACCCTCTTAATCTCCAAAGCCTGAAGCAGAGCAAAAACACTCCACTATTCCACTCCATCCCTCCTTAATCATTAAGGTCATTGTTCATATCACCCCCATCTCAAAAGGAAACGTAGAAAATCAGTAAACCAGCCAGTGAGATTGGGGGAGGATCTGACAGTTACAAAATATACATATATGTATATATATATATATATATATATATATCTATATATATATATATATATATATATATATATTTGAATTGCATTGAGTTAGCCTTTCTAGAACTTCCACCAGATTTAAAGGGATACTCCACCCTGATGTCTTCTAAAATGAAACAATATTTGTGTAAAAAACAACAACCGATATAAAATGTTTGCATTGCCCTGAGAAACTTTGCATTCACTTGCAAACAGTTTTAATTTCGTTAACGGAAACTATGACCAAAAACTTCGATGACGACCTTTTTTTCCATTATTAAGACAAGACGAAGAGAGACGACACCAATGTCATTAAACGATGTGACTAAATCAACACATGCAATATCGTTGATGAAAAAAGACGAGACTGATATGTGGCTAAAAGACTAAAAACTTTACCAAAATCACTCTTTTAAAATCACTTTTTGTGGCATAAAGGAGACAAAACATTACAGACTATTTTTACGAACGTTCTTGCTTACGGTTGCTACATTTCCAGAATTTAAACTCCGAATCTGAGTTTTGCAATCTGGCAACCACACACACACATACTCTCTCTCTGTACACTGAGGAAGAAGCGCTGACTAAATCTGCGACCAAAGTGTAGGCTGATATCCAGCAGTGGTTCCCAAACTGACATACGTGAACAAAATGCTTTGCCGTTCATTTAATTCTACTCCACCTTAATATTACATTAAAACTGAGCATGTATTTCTAGCAGGCAAAATGCCGTAAATACATGACATTGTCAATACCTCATCTTTTGTGGTCAAAACTGAGTGCATCCATGTCTGCAAATCCCACTACATTAGTGCTGTTCTCTACAATAAAAGTGGATTAAGCACTTACCAGCTTGAAGAACAAATTATAGCGTAGGCCTATAGACACAGACTACATAAAGATTTAAGATTAAAGCTCTTTGATACAAAAACATACCCTTCTGTGAGTTCATTTTTAATGTTGATCATTTTATACCAGCAAGAATGCAATGTTTCCCAAATATCCACACAATGATTCAATGACACATTCATAAATACAGCCACTTGCTTTGATACTGAAAAAATGAATGACTCAATGATTCACTAATTTTCAATAAAAACAGTGACTTACCGACACCTACTGGCGGTTTTAATGTAATATTTAAAAGTATCACTTTGCTTTTTGTTGGAGTTTGGGTTCCTTGCCGCTGTCCTGTCACCTTTGGCTTGCTTAGTTGGGGACACTTGGCATCTGACTTGACATGTGATATTGACATTTGATATTCAACAGTGCTTTGATCTGCCTGCATTGACACCATTTTCTTTTAGAGCTGCTGTGCAGCCAAAATTATACAAACCTGATTCCAAAAAAGTTGGGACACTTTACAAATTGTGAATAAAAAAGGAATGCAATAATTTACAAATCTCATAAACTTATATATAGAAAACATATCAAATGTTGAAAGTGAGACATTTTGAAATGTCATGCCAAATATTGGTTCATTTTGGATTTCATGAGAGCTACACATTCCAAAAAAGTTGGGACAGGTAGCAATAAGATGCTGGAAAGGTGAAATGTACATATAAGGAACAGCTGGAGGACCATTTTGCAAATTATTAGGTCAATTTGCAACATGATTGGGTATAAAAAGAGCCTCTCAGAGCGGCAGTGTCTCTCAGAAGTCAAGATGGGAAGAGGATCACCAATTCCCCCAATGCTGCGGCGAAAAATAGTGGAGCAATATCAGAAAGGAGTTTCTCAGAGAAAAATTGCAAAGAGTTTGAAATAATCATCATCTACACTGCATAATATCATCCAAAGATTCAGAGAAACTGGAACAATCTCTGTGCGTAAGGGTCAAGGCCGGAAACCCATACTGGATGCCCGTGATTTTTGGGCCTTTAGACGGCACTGCATCACATACAGGAATGCTACTGTAATGGAAATCACAACATGGGCTCAGGAATACTTCCAGAAAACATTGTCGGTGAACACAATCAACCATGCCATTCGCCGTTGCCGGCTAAAACTATATAGGTCAAAAAAGAAGCCATATGTAAACATGATCCAGAAGCGCAGGCGTTTTCTCTGGGCCAAGGATCATTTAAAATGGACTGTGGCAAAGTAGAAAACTGTTCTGTGGTCAGACGAATCAAAATGTGAAGTTCTTTTTGGAAAACTGGAACGCCATGTCATCCGGACTAAAGAGGACAAGGACAACCCAAGTTGTTACCAGCGCTCAGTTCAGAAGCCAGCATCTCTGATGGTTATGGGGTTGCATGAGTGCATGTGGCATGGGCAGCTTACACATCTGGAAAGGCACCATCAATGCTGAAAGGTACATTCAAGTTCTAGAACAACATATGCTCCCATCCAGACATAAATTCTAAAAATATGCATGCGCACACAAACACAAAAAAATTATGTGTTCAATTGAGGCGGATATTGTTTTCACTCGATGAGAAGACATGCGTATAAACTATGATTGGAACACATTTACCACATAAATATGACTTTGCCCTTTTAATAGCAGATGTGATTGATAACAGGATTTATTGGAATCATCATAAGGGGTTGGTTGTGACATTTTTAATGAACTGTTAACTATCCCCACCCCAAACTGCCTAATCTAATTGTTATAGCATGTGAGTTTAACAAGCAACAAATTAAACTAGAGAAAGAGCAACCCTAGATTATCTAAGTCAAATAACTGTATCTTAAATATAATGATGGCTAGGCAAAAAAATTATCTTAATAAAAAATGTTACTTTCTTTCCTGAAAATCATTTTTTTTTGGTGATAAAATCTGTAGTGTTGCTCAGTCACATGCTACTTCTCCTGTGAGCTCAAAAAGGTGATGGGAGTATATGACATTGATGACATGACCACAGATCTTTTCTGACTTGTCAAAGTGACAGTGTTACAACTGACCCCATGTTACAACACTCCTCGGGCTCTCCTAAGTCCTGGCTGGGACAGATGCATATGTAGTAGCATCTTTTATAGTCTGAGCTCTGACTCTGGTAATTATTATCATGGAGCCAGATGTGCAGAACAGATGATGTTGGGTATGCTGCACATCACTGACCTCGTTCAAGTATTGTACATGTCCATTAGACAGATTCATGCATGTATAATACTGTTATTACTAAGCGCCACAGCAAGTCATAATGTCATCATGCTCTTATTTGATCTTTTCCACCTCTAACAGCTGCTTCCTGCTGTTATGTAATTGCCATGTTTATGTGTCCCATTAGAGCTGCACGTGTTCGCAGCAGACTCGATTCATAACTTGAATTTCCTTAACGTGCAAGTAATGAATTTTCATTTGTAGATAGCTGGCTAAGGTAACCGCCTCTGTCATTGAGGCAGATTGCTCCATGAAGTGTTTGCGGCTCAAATAGCATATCTGGCTCCATTCTCATGCATTTATTTTGACTGGAATGATCATGGATACAACCCAATTGTCTCAGGAGTCCCAGAGAAAATGACAGGAAAATTGTTCGAAAATAACCTTCAAACATTTATTATAATATTCAAACCTAGATAAACAGGAGGTTCCACACAGAACGAGGTGAAAAGTGATGTGCTATACAAGACTAAATGCTTCAAAATAAGCTAAAAAGCTGGAGGTTATGTATAATTTGACTACAGAAATTACAATCATTTTGATATTGCAAGCAACCTCGTGCTCTAATTCTCACAGAATACATTACGAAGATATCAGAGAAATGTCTGCAATTAACTGCAGTTATTTGTTTTGTTTTTAATTCTCCTCAAGGAGAATACAGATATGATCTTTGTTGCTTAATCTATCCGAAATGGGGTTTAGGACATTTATGAACTGGCATTCAATGACAGAATATCGCATAAAGATGATGCATTTTATTCAACAGATGTCTCCTCCATTTTACTCCGCCAGACATTGGCCCTCCTTATCCCAATTAATGGAGTCACCACAGATATTTATGAACAAAATGTTCAAGCATGCCATTTATAAATGGCATCCTTTAGCAGTAAACAAATTCAGTGCCACTACTAATGAGAAATCAAGATTTGCACGTTGATTCTGCAGTCAGAGGGATTCTCAGCATATATGCGAAAGACTCCGAAGACAAAGCCCAGAATCTTGTCGGTCAGTGATCAAAGGGTCCTGCCTGCTGGGCACGACCAACATGCCGTCTGGGATGGTATGCACAAACATCAATGAGTCGAATGTAATAAGGATTAGAAATATCAGCCTTTAATTCCCAGAGGACAAGCAATCAGCATTCTGCCATCCCTAGAGCAGGTCGAGAAGACTTATGCCAATCAAAGACTGTCTTTTCCCCTTTCAAGCCACATCAAAACCTTACAAGAGAAACTAAGAGATCGCAGCAAAAAGAGCAAACAACAGAAACCGCTCAGAGGGTTGTTGTTCACTGTTGGCCATGATGGATTGGTCTGGCTCACAGCTGTGACTCAAGCTGCATCCAAAAACAACCAATAGACGTCACAGACTGTTTGGACATCCGGACCGGCAGACAATCTCTTCAGATAAACAAGAGTGCTTTCCTACATTCAATAATCAGTGGGACTGAAGTGTGATGGAGGTTATTTATTTTCTACTGGTGTAATGATTGAGTGTGGTTGAAAAGACAGTTGAATGCAGACACGTTTTCGACGTGGTGATGGAGGATCTGGAAGCACGCTGCCTCCTACTGGTAAAACTACGGTGCAGCATTGTATGTTACATACATTTTAAAAATGCATTAAAATGTCAACTGAAGTAAATACAAGAACCAGACATATATGCAAAAGTACTTTTTTAATCATCCATAGTGTTTAAAAGAACACTGTCAGTAAAGTGATCAAGAAAATGTACACAAAGAAAACTATACAACAGTACGAAAAAAGAAAAACATCTATGTACAAGGCATTAAAATGCCATTTTAGTAACATTCAATAACAAAAAAACTAATGACCTAATAAATTGAACTGATAGGATGGTTTGTACTTTGTCAGCTTTTGAAACATTGATGGGGTCACTAGTTTGGATTTTAGTTAACTGATTTTACATTTACAGGAAGAATAACATGGTTTGTGAAAAAAACTGAACATACAATGGAAAACATATATATACACGTGTCAATTTACACACAAAGACTTTATTTCAAAAGATTAAAATATAACATTAAATATAATTATTTACAATGTTTAAAACATTACATAAATTTTCATTAAGCTAACTTCAAAACCCCTTCCAACTTCTCCAGATTCACTGTGGGGATCAACGCAACTTCAAAGAAAACCCTGTAAAACAAATAAATAAGACAATCAAATGCCACAATCTAGAATATTGTAATATAAAGAAATTGCTTCATTAGTCAAATGCTTTCAAGAAATCAACATCTGTTGTTGGAAGGCATAACATTAAATAATACATGTCAAAATGCCAATCAGGTTTTGGAAGAGCATCAAAACATCATTTCAGTCATGCTCAGACTCAGCTAAGAAAACAAAGTAAAAATTTACTAAACGTGAATTTTGACTACAGGTTATATAAAGTATAATTTGCCCTAAATGCTTTTTTTTTTTTTTGCAAGACAAACCAACTTAAAAAGCAAATTATAAAAAATAAATACAAATTTGTGCTGTAAAACATTAGAAACAGCAAACAAACCAGAAATGTTTAGACCATAAACCCACACAGCAAGAATCGCACACTTTCTTTTATTAAAGTTATAAAGTTACTAAAGTTTATTTGAACTGCTGAAATAATCAATTTGCAAAAGATGAACGAAGGTCTTATGGGTTTGGAGTGACATGAGGGTGAGTACTTAATGACAGAAATTTTGTTTTTGGGTGAACTAACCCTTTAACTTCAGCTCTCTTCAGTTTTTGTTTATTTGTGTCTCTTTTCGCCTTTAGTTTTGCCTTCAGCAAGTGAAATGCATGCTTGATCGGGTTGAGATCAGGTGACTGACTTAGCCATTGCAGAATATTCCACTTCCTTCAAAAACTGCTGGGTTTGCTTTTGTAGTTTGTTTTGGATCATTGTCCCTATATACCGCAACGCGCTGTCCAATGAACTTTGCTGCATTTGGCTGAATCTGGGCTGACAGTATCTCTATACACTTCAGAATACATCTGGCTGCTTCTGTCTTCTGTCACATCATCAATAAACACCAGTGACCAAGTGCCAATGGAAGCCATGCATTCCCATGCCATTACACTGCCTCCACTGTGTTTTACAGATAACGTTGTATGCTTTGGATCATGAGCTGTTCCAAGCCTTCTCCATACCTTTTTCTTCTCATCATTCTTGTACAGGCTGATCTTGGTTTCATCCATCCAAAGAATGCTTTTCCAGAACTGGTCAGGCTTTTTAAGATGTTTTTTGGCAAAGTCTGATCTGGCCTTTCTATTCTTGAGGCTTATGAATGGTTTTGTACCTTGTGGTGAACCCTCTGTATTTGCTCTCGTTAAGTCTTCTCTTGACTGTAGACTTTGACAATGACATGCCTAACTCCTGAAGAGTAGGAGTAATGTAATATATATATATATATATATGGTCTGCTCATCATCATACAGTAGAATAGCTCCCTCTAGAGGCCAAATTTTTTTTGGACAATGGAGAAGGCGTGATTCTCATGATTTCATTCACCATGACCCTGTCCAAAGACTGTCCTCTCAGATTTAGTCATTCAGTGTCCACAGCTTGTTAGTTTGCCAGAGAAATTAACGCTTTTGCTTAATATAAGCACTGTATTAGCCTATATATTAATTATATTTTACTTAACCTGTTAGTGATGTCTTGATTATTTAATGTGTTTAAATAAATTTAGCCAGTGCCACTGTGTATAAATGATGAATTGGAGTAATTTAATTAGATTTAGAAGTTAATGCAAAAACTGCATTATGTGCAGCTTACATGTTTGCATACAATTTGTACAGAGTGTTGATTGTTGAATGTGTTGAGTGTTGAATTTAGGCTAATAGTTTGGGCACGGCTGTTAACCGTTATTATTATAGTAATGCTCAAGTAAGGGACTATATAGTTTACAGCATTAGCAGAGATAAGGATTTTTAAAAAATTAAGAAACTTTTAGTTATAATTTAATTTATTTGAAATAAACCACTGTTTAATAAAAAAAAAAAAAAAAAAAGTTTTCTCCCCCTGCTGTACCAAACCCGTACAGTCCGTCAGTTTTGTATTACACCCCTAAAAATTATATTTTATTATAAATAATGTATGCATGTATGTATGAGAAGTCTTGCCAGTTAAAAGTAGATGATTTTAGATGTTAAAAAAAAATGGAAATGTGCTGTGAAACTTCAGAATCAGCACACAAACAAACTGTTGAAACCATAAACACACCCTGCAAGAACCCTGTATTTCAACGTGCATTTAAATAACTGAGATAAACAATGTTTCTAACATTGCATTTTGGGGTAAATAAATAAGATAAAAGTAAATTTAAAAATCTGTATGTATGTACACAAAGTAGACACAAAGATTAAAAAACACAATTTAAAAATGCATTGCTGACTTACTTGTGCGCGTACTTGCTCCTGATAACTGCGAGTTTACTGTCCGGTGGGCTGCTGAGCATGTTGTGTAGTTTTCTGACCACGGGTGCCAGATCCTCCACACTGTATCCAGAGTGGAACTGCAAACACAGTGTCTGGAAACAGAAGTAGAACATCAGTCAAAACCTTCACACAAACCCTGAAGTGTAATTATGAAGTGAAGCCAGATATCTGTAAGCTTGGAGGAGTCTAAATCAGTGTTACATAAGGGATATATGACTTTAAGACGCCAGCCAAATATTTCATGCTGTGAAAAGAAAATGCCCTCAAGCTGTCAATAATGAAGATAAGATGGAAACGACATCCGGAGAAAATGTAAATGAACGTGTGCAGGTGTGTGGTGGTGTTTTATGCTAATTGAACTTCATCTCTGACTTCTCTATTGAGCCACTAAGGACATAAAGCAATTACTCAAACGTTGGTAAACACTGTCCAGCTTCACCCTCATTAACCAAAATGCCTTTGTCATGTGTGAGAATGTGTGGGTGTGTGAGAACAGAAATTAGCATCAATAATGAGCAGTCACTAGCCTATCACAGAGCTGTCGTCAGCTTTAGCTCATTTAGTGCCATCAGAAGAGCACAGAATATCCAAATCACAGCACACAATGATGCTGAACTCACTGTGAAAGTGCTTGTGTGTATCACCAAGGATCGGCAGCATTTTGCAAAAATAAATGGTATTCATGAGCTCTGTGTTTGTGCATACATTATAAAGGCATAAAGGTAAACACGTACCCATCCTCCCAGATCCTTAGTAACCAGAGCGATGAGCAGACAGGCAGAGGCGAGCAAAGATGCTCTTACAGGCACAAACTCCATCTCCAACAAACTCAGCTCACAAATAAAGCGTGCCAGAGTCAGTGTGTCCATACCTGCATTCACACACTGCCAGGAGGCGAGAGAGTGTTAATCATCACACACACAACAAGCCAGAATAAGTATCCATACAATAACAAACTGCAGAGTACAACACACACACACACACAGAATCAGTAACACTGCCAGGAGCTTCAGGCCCTGCAAAAAGATTACACACAGCTCATCCAAACCACTAAGATTCTGAAGGTTTGCAATCTTGGCAAATTCAGCCTAGAGTTCATTTGCAAATCCAATAAACACCACTTTAAAAAAATAAATAAAAAAAAAAGAACTAACTTCTGTGCGTTATTCTCCACATATAGCACGTTCTGAACCAAACCGTTTTGTCAGAAAAGAATGTACTGTCCACTGTCAAGGCATTGCGTGTTTTACAGCGGAAATCGACAAGCACCCTTGTTGTTTGTGTACAGAAACCGATAACTGAAATGTGGAGTTATCTTCTTTTGCCAAGAAACAAACTGTTGTTATATATATATATATATATATAAAAACATACTTTCAATGAACTTTAAGTTATCTGCAATCTGGAATTCTATTCCACTATGTCCAACTTCGTTCAGCTTCCTGTTAGTGAGGTCAAAAAACGCGTTCTGGTGACGGAAGTGATGTCTCGCCCATATACTTCAATGAGCGCGAGACATCACTTCCGTTGTCAGAGCGTGATCAGACCTCACTAGCCGGAAGCTGAACGGAGTTGGACATAGTGGTGTATTAGAGGAAAAAAATTATATAAATACTGTTCGGTTTCTCGCACAAGCCGATCGTTTCGTGTCTTAGGACATCAATGTGTCGTCACGAGCCGCAGGGTTTAATTTAGATTTGTCTATGGAAATTTTTTCGACTCTTATTGTTCAAGTTCCCAATCACTGCTATTATTTGACTGACAGACGGCAGCAGTTGCAGTTAAAAATCATAATTTGTGTTCGACTGAAGAAAAAAAGTCATCTACATCTTGGATGCACTGGGGGTAAGCAGATAAACATCAAATTTTCATTTTTGGGTGAACTATCCCTTTAAAGCTCCACAGAGGTTTAGAACAACATGAAGGTGAGAAAACGTAAGTAATCCATCCCTATTTTATTATACTAAAGTATCAGTAACCACATTCAAGCAAAAGGGGAGTTTGTCTACTGTATCCTTATTGCTTGAAGCTTATCCCTGCTCTCTGGATAAAAGCATTGACAATAATAAGTATAAGTGATCTATTTGTGTGCATTTGTGTAAATGCTTTTCTTCAGAAAACTAAGCCACCATTTAAAAATTATTTTTGTTGTGTTGTTCTCTTAATAGTCACATTGAATATATTATTTGTTAATGCGCACTAAAGAAGCTTATTTCTTTTCAAAAAAAAAAAAAGCAATTAGTAAAACCATCCATTCCTCTGACAAATAAAAACAAAAAAAAAAGACATTGTTAAATCATGGAGCTTTGACTAAAGCTCAATTAATTCAGCTGTTGAAAATGGGAATGAATCTGACAGCAACAAGCAGTAACAACCAGTGACAGCCGGTCATACACACACTTACACACACACGGGCAGATTCCTCAGGGAATACAGGTGGAAAAAAAACAGGTCACACTTGACAAACACAAAGACATCCAATGCATGCTTCCCTACGTGGTTTTTCTCTCTGACTTTGACAAACAAACACACACACACATACATACACTTGATTTTAATCCTAGTGTATGTCAGATGACTCCAAAGGAGTTCCACCTCTCTTTTCAGTGAGAAGATGTGTGTGTTGTCTCTAACCTTGGCATAACGACGGAGAAAGCGGTATGGAACTGGAATATTGATGTCAAAGTTCAGCGCCTGCAGGATGCTGATCTCCATGGCAATGAGCTGGGAGCGCTTGTAGGCATCGTCACAAATATATAGGAAATCATCCACGCAAGGAGGAGCCCGCTCCTGTGAAGACACACCAGAAAGATGATAGGTAACAACTGATAATTTTTTTGCAACATGCAGTATGTATATTGTGCATAGTATGCAAAAATACAGCACAAAGTGCAGGTACTGCAACCCAAACTTCAATGCACTAAACTTGACTTTTACTGTTCAGCTACGGCAGTTTCACACCACAAGTGTGAGCGGTGCGAGTGTCAAGCAGGAGCATTGCGTGAGCAGCAGTGAAGGGGGGGTTTCAGCGCAGAGTCTATTTTTGCTGTGCTGCTGATGCTCAATTAAAGTCAAAAATATTTTTATTATAAGTCAAAAATAAAGACAAAATAAATATGATTTCACATAAAAAAAAAGTGGAGTATGTCAGAAAAGAAAGTAGAAGAATCAAATATATTTATAGAAGATTTACCCATTTAAACCCATTTGTTTTTCATTTTTCAGTTTGGGTGAAAGTATGGTGTATTATAAAAAATTAAAGTAAACTAGCCATAAAATATAATATATTAAAGTTATTTAACAAAGGAATATAGGCACTACCCAAATCAGAACAGCTCTTTTTTCGCAGAGTTTGATGTCTTGTAAAGTGCACCAACTTATAAAAACAAATTATAGTTGTTTTTGTAATTAAATGCTCACTTTTTGGAGCCGCTGCTGTGACGCTGTGCAAACACTTCCAGTGTGAATACTCAAGCATGTCTGCAGCTACAGTGACAATGTAGTTATGCTTGCAGTGTGAAATGGCCGTTAGACTAGGGTAAGGAACTAAAAAAAAATATCTATCGTGATTTTTAAGATGCCTTTTTTTTAAAATCAAACGACAGGCCGTTGAATTCTTAGAAAATAATGCACACCCGAGGTGCTTATGCGGTCACGTCGCAGGTGTGCATTATTTTCTGTAAGGAATTGGAAGGAAGCAGAGTATTTTTAATTTTTAATTATTTAATTTTTATATATTGATATAAAAATCAATATAAAAGATTGGTCAACCAATCAGATTCGAGCATTCAACAGCCCCGTAGTTTAATCAAAAAGGTTGAATCGAATTACAGGGGTGTTTGCAGTGGTCCGTTTACATTAATCTCTTGTCACAAAAGCATTCTGAGGTGCAAATACATTGTCAGACTCACAAGCTGTCTTCTTTGTGAGCATTTGAGTATATGCGGTTAAAAAAAAAGCCTAGAGCACCATGTGTTAAAAACTAAGCTCAAAATTGATTTGCAATGCATTTGTAAAATATCAGAAACGATCCACAAAATGCAATGAATCAATAGATTTGTCCCATCCCTAATATTAATTACATTTGCTTTAAGTTAAAGCGGAACTCAGTAAGATTTGCGAAGCTCCCCCTACAGGTTCCTTCAGTGAATCACACTGTCGTAAATACACCAAGCGCAGCTCTGGACTACAACGACTACAACGCTCACCAGCGCAGTAGTTTTGCAAATACAGTACAAGAAATCTCGATGGAGGTGGGTAATTTTCGAAATTGTCTTATAAAGTCATAATATATACATTGTTTTTGAATTACCGTAAAGCATTTTGTCACTCTTGCGTGAACGTGAGGCGAGATTGTGTCGGGTCGGCGAAGCTCAACTTGCAAGTGCTGTTTTCTGGCGTAGACGTGCCAGAGGGGGTTAGTGCTCGCCTCAAACACAACACTACAAGTCAATTAACCGTTGTAAAGACTTAAACTATTTATGAAGGTAAAAAAGTTACTTAGTTCTGCTTTAAGTATTGGGACGGTTTATGCTCATATTAGGGGATGAAATTCTAAAAGTGCTGTTCTTATTAGTTGGTAAAACATTTTGTGTTGAACAGTCAATAATAAAATGTGACATTCTGTACTTCTGCCTCATATTAATAGTTTATAGGTGTCTTGACACCAAAGCTAACGGAGCAATTTTGTCTTTACTGTCCCAATTCTTACAAAGGGCGCTGTGAGATGTGGGCATTTTTAAATCTTTAAACAAGGAAAAACCTGCTATTATATACACACACATTTCTACACATAACTACATTTCTATGAGGTTGTGCAAGTGTGTGTATGTGTGAGATAATGGGAGAATGACTAAGTCATAGACTAATTAGAACTAAGCCCAGAAAAGTGCGAGTCTAAAGGAATGACTTTCAGCTATCATGAGAGAGCACACCTTACCTCAAATTTAGAAGCAATGAGCATGGCAGTTGAACCAATGAGCTGTAAAGACTCCCGTTTGACCTGGCTCACGGCCAGATAATGATCCGTCATTTTCACAGCCAGGTACAGAGTCTCATGATTCAGCTCAAAATTTTCCTGCAGAATAAAAAGCAAGAATAAAGTCACATCAGTGCTTAAAGGGATAGTTTACACAAAAATGAAAATTCTGTCATCATTTAAGGCCGATTACTTCTGTGTCGAGTATGCCGTAGCTATGGCGTAGGCTGTTTGTACCACACATAGCCTACGACGTAGCCTGACGTGCACCTCTTCAAAAATGTAACAACGCGTCAATTCTACGCGGACCACAACTGCTGTGATTGGTCTGCTAGAACCCCTCCCTCAGGTCACTCGGAGAACTTCCAACTTCCATAGGAATGAAAAAAAAATGCTCTGTTTTTCAATTCAATTCAATTCACATTTATTTGTATAGCACTTTTCGCAATACATATCGTTTCAAAGCAGCTTTACAGAGAATGCATGTCAACATTACAATTTAAGAATGCAGTTAGCAAATAATGTAATAATTTAGGCAATTAATTTACAAACACTGTTAGCAATTTACTTGAAGGTAGAAGCTCCTGAGCTTCCGGAAAAATGAATAACATATTAACAATTAGGAAAATTAGGATATATAGCTCTGTTTCAGGGGACACATGCAGTCATACTGCAACAAAAGTAGTTACCTATTTGCTGCTTCTATTTGTAAGCTTCTCTGACAACATACATGACAAGCTGCTTCTTCGGCTTTTGCCTTGATATGCAACATGACCGCAGCAGACACTGCCTACTAAGTGCATGCACATCATCGCGGACAGCGATGCAGGAGTATAAATGAAAACAGACGCATAGCCTACGGCGCAGGTCCGACACAGAATTATAAATCAGCCTTTACTGTCAGTAACCAAACAGATCTTGATCTAGTTACTGACATTCTTCCAAATATCTTCCTTTGTGTTCAGCAGAACAAAGAAATTCATACAGGTTTGGAACTACTTGAGGGTGAGTAAATTTTTTTTCATTTTTGAGTGAACTATCCCTTTAAGCCAACAACATTCTACCTTATCACATTTGAAATGATGCCCAGAAGCCATCAAACATCAACACTTACCTGGACCTCAACCAGCCAGTCCACCAGAATGGCTCTCATATTGGTGTTCAGAGTTGGTTGATCAGCCATGTAGTCATGCAAGACAAACTTTTCCTGCAAATAAAAGAAATAAAAAATTTTAGCTAGCTGTTTTCTGTTTCGGCAAGATCATCAATAAACTCAGTACTAAACCAACCTCTCTGCTCTTGAGGTAGTCAAAAATATCTTTGGCATACTCTGCTGCATGCGTGGAGTCACTGAGTTGCTCAGAATCAATGTCAAACTCTGGAGGAATCTGAAAGACAACAAATACAATGATTTGTGCATATTTAAGGAAAAAACCTTCTAAACTTTTGTTAACCCCTAAAATATTAGAGAATGTTAATAATATGTACCATAAATATGTAATATGAAGTCTTTAAAGTGTGATCCCTAATTAAATTAACATTAATTAGAATTCAAATGTTGCTTCTGCATTTATCTTTAATGCAAGGACCAATACGTCTGTGGGGTTTCTTTACACAGCTCTCCTATTTAAAACCCTCCGAAACACTTTGGGACAACTGGATATTTACTCATAGATATTCACATTCATGCCAATTCTGTCGTCACACCAATGCAGCAGACCAGTGCCCGGTTGCATAAAGCACCTTAAGTTTTTCCCTTAAGTATGACACTTAAGGCGTGATTTCCCCTTAACTAAGGGAATGACTTAATGGTGTTGCATATAATCTCTTGAACTGTTCACTTAGCCAAGGGAAACCGTTAACCTGGGTTGCTGTCGTGAAACACTTTTGCCGTTATAAAATTCTACTGTTGCCATGGACACGTTATTTGTTAATACATATCGTGGTAAGTTTTCACAGAAAACATCATAAGATGGATAAGGAAAACAAAAAAGAAAACCAAATATGAAAGAAAACGACCAGACGAGAAACTCAAATTGAAAGTTTACTCAAAATTGAGATTTCTGCCGTCATTCACCCATAAGACCTTCATTCATCTTTGGATAACAAATAAATATATTTTTAATATTCTCTCATCATTTATGTCCATTTATTGAAAGACATCCATATGATTACGGCTGTGTCAGAAGCTCAAGTTTGCGCTTCTGTTGACCATATAAGATATGTGCTACATATGTGATTTCATCAATGTTTATGTGAATAAACCGCTAAAGTACAATTTGTTTATCATATAAAGCGGTCGATCGTGTCTTGTTAGAAGACTTGGATTGAACCTGCTCACTCCGTGTAACAGTTAAGGTGAAGTTTTCCTAACCTTATGTTATACTTACTGAAATGACGGTTAAGGGGCTTTATGCAACACTTACGTTTCTTTAAGGGATTACTTAAGTGAAAAATACATACTTAGGGGAAATTCTTAGGGTTTATGACGTTTCACCTAAAGAAACCCTTAAGTAATACTTAACGGTTATTTTCTGCAACACCCTTAAGTTTAAGGGAAACATAAGGGCGATCTTAAGGGAAAATTACACTTAAGGTGCTTTATGCAACCGGGCACAGAGCCTTACCTCTGGAGGCAGGAGGTGTGGAGGAATTGAGGCTTTAGAAGAGGGCTCTTCTAGTGACTCCACATTCTGCAGTTCCTCCAACTTTTCCTCTGAACTAAACACAGATCTGAAGGAAAAAAAAAAAAAAAAATCTGCAAATTCTAGGACAATCATCTCATATCACTCTCAAAACACCTCAATGTATGGTAGGGTATAGATAAAGAGGTAGTAAAATATGACTTACTTTAAATTGACATCATTCTTTGAAAGAACTGAGATCTTCTTCTGCAGCTTCTTAACAGGATCTTTCTTTTTGATGGGGTTGCTTAGCTCAATCTTGTGTGCCTTTAATAAAAGTGCATTTTAAGAGTTAACAAATTTTCTCTTGGGACAAAATTCAGCCTAAATGTCAGCCAAAAACTAAACTTAAAGGATAATTTACTCACCCCCATGTCATCCAAGATGTTCATGTCTTTCTTTATTCAGTCGAAAAGAAATTAAGGTTTTCGATGAAAACATTCCAAGATTATTCTCCTTATAGTGGACTTCAATGGTCTCCAAAATTACAGTTTCAGTGCAGCTTCAAAGGACTTTAAACGACACCAGGCGAGGAATAAGGGTATTATGTAGTGAAACGATTGGTCATTTTTGAAAAAAAATAAAAATACAACTGTATATGCTTCCACCATTCTGCATTCTTCAAAGCGCTTACACTGTATGTCCTACACCTTCCCTATTCTACTTATGGAAAAAAGGTGCAAGGTGATCATTTGTGTTTATAAAGCATATACAGTTGTATTTTTTTTTCCAAAAATGACCAATCGTTTCGCTAGGTAAGACCCTTATTCCTCATCTGGTATCGTTTAAAGCCCTTTGAAGCATCAAAAAACCTTAATTTCTTTTCGACTGACGAAAGAAAGACATGAACATCTTGGATGACATGGGAGTGAGTAAATTATCAGGAAATTGTTATTTGAAAATGGACTAATCCTTTAAGGTTTAATTTGTTAAAATAAGCAAGAATCACAGCAAATCAATCAACTTGGTTCAATCTTGAGACACAACAATGGTGAATAGAGCAATCGTTAGCAATCAATTTGCATATGAGAGCACCTCACCTGGAAACCCGACCCACCAAAACAGTGCCCATCTGACCTATTTAAAACTTGAGATCTCCTGCTTTTGTGCACACTTACTGCTCTGGCATGAATAAGATTTCAGTGAGGTCATGACAATCAGGCATGCTGATTTGCATCATGAGTTTAAACTGCTGGTGTTAATGGGGTTACAAGTCAGATGCTCAACACTTACTGGTTTGATATCATCAGAATCAAACCAAGGGGACAAAAAACACTGCGAGACAACGGCACCCTTACATTGGTAATGTCCACAAAAGCAGTTCTTTTCTTAGGGGCCCCTTGGGGAGGGGATGATGAGCGCTTGGTCTGGGGGCCATCCTCCTTAAACACAACAACACAAGATGGATCAGATCAACAACAATCAAATCAGCAAAGATCTAATTCATTCAAAGATCTGATCTCATTGTATACCTGGTTCTCCAGTCCTTTGGGATGAAGTTTGGGGATTTTACTGGTGGTGGGCTTCTTTCCTCGGGAAAAAGGCATTTTATTCTGTTGTTCTGATCCTTCACAGTTAAATCCTGTTTCGGATGTGAAGTGAACAAAGAATGAATGAAGCTGTGCTCCACAAAGTTTCTAAACATTCAAACGAAGATCGGTGTAGGAATTGTTTTGATAGCAGGAAGCATCAAGTCGCTCGTTAAAGAACAACATGCAGGCAAATTTGTCGTTTAAGCTTTGCGAGAAATTACAAATCGAGCTTACCTTTTCAGGATACGCCGAACAACATCAATTAAAGCAGGAAAATATTTTTAAAACGAGAGAATATGTGCAACACATTCACGAAAAGTACAATGGAAAGCGATTCAGGCTGAAACAAACACCGAACTGCTGTCTGCATGCGTCCAAAACTACACGCACTGAAGCGATTGGCCGACTGCACCTCGCTCTAGGCCAATGAGCGTCGAGTTAGGATGCCGTTGTTAAGGGGCGGGACAATAGAATTTTCAAAAACACCCTAGCAACCAATAAGAAGACAGCTCGCGTTCTTAGTGTACGTTGGAGAGAATGTGCTTGGTAATGACAGAGGTTCTGCTTATTAGATAAAATATGTCAATAATGTTAAAGGATTAGTTCACTTTCAAATAAAAATTTCCTGTTAATTTATTCACCCCCATGTCATACAAGATGTTCATGTCTTTCTTTTTTCAGTCAAAAAGAAATTAAGGTTTTTGATGAAAACATTCCAAGATTATTCTCCATATAGTGGACTTCAATGGAGCCCAAACGGTTGAAGGTCAAAATTACAGTTTCAGTGCAGCTTCAAAGCGTTCTACAAGATCCCAGATGAGGAATAAGGGTCTTATTTAGAGAAACCATCGCTCATTTTCTAAAAAACAAAAAAACTTCTATACGTTTTAACTATAAATGCTCATCTTGAACTAGCTCTCTTCTTCTTCTCTATTAGAATTTCCGGCAGTGTAGACAGACACTGCTAAGTTTATTACTGTCCTCCACAGGTTAAAGGGTTAGTTGATGGCCGATTTCAAAACACTGCTTCGTGAAGCATCGGAGCACAATGAATCAGCATATCGAATCATGATTCAGATCGCGTGTCAAACTGCCAACGGCTGAAATCACGTGACTTTGGCGACTTTTTTTCGACACGCTGTTTCATTTGTGCTCTGATGCTTCACGAAGCAGTGTTTTGAAATAGGCCATTACTAAATAAGTTATTTTGTTTTTTTGGCGCGCCAAAAATATTCTTGTCGCTTTATAATATTAATATTGAACCACTGTACTCACATGAACAAATTTAAATATGTTTTTAGTACCTTTATGGATCTTGAGAGAGAAAATGTCATTGCTCCCTATGCAGACCTCACAAGCCATCGGATTTAAACTAAAATATCTTAATTTGTGTTCCTAATATTAATGAAGGTCTTACGGGTGTGGAACGACATGAGGGTGAGTAATAAATGACATAATTTTCATTTTTGGGTGAACTAACCCTTTAAAGTTTGAACTAATTGTTATATACTTGCACTAGCATATTGTATGACAATTTAGTTCAAACTTTAACCTGTGGAGGGCAGTAATAAGTGTCTACACTTATTATTAGCAGTGTCTACACTGCTGGAATTCAAATACAGAAGAAGAAGAGAGCTAGTTCAAGATGAGTATTTATGGTTAAAACTTTAAAAACGTTATAATTTTTTTTAGAAAATGAGCGATGGTTTCTCTAGATAAGACCCTTATTTCTCGTCTGGGATCGCTGTAAACTGTAATTTTGACCTTCAACCGTTTGGAGACCATTGAAGTTCACTATGGAGAAAAATACTGGAATGTTTTCAAAAACCTTAATTTCTTTTGGACTAAAGAAAGACATGAACATCTTGGATGACATGGGGGTGAGTAAATTATCAGGAAATTTTCATTTGAAAGTGAACTAATCCTTTAATAGCTTTGGCTTATTTTGTATATTACTGATATTATTGTCTTTTACAATGAAGCCACACCCCCAGCCACCCACACATACATGTCTTTCACACAGGAAATCAGCATAGTCTGCCTGTGGCCCCATCACTAACATACTCAAGTCTATCAAGCCGAACTTGTTTGACTGATTTTCTTCAACAAGGTAAAGAAAACAGATATTTTTCCCAATGTATGAAGAGGTGATTTGATGTATTTAGTTAGTTATCACTAATTATTGAAACAATTTGGGCTGAAATTATATTTCCCTTTTTGTTTTTACTATTTTACTTTACTTTTAAAAGTTGGTCTGCCTGCTTTGGTTTCACAGTTTCCTTCAGCAGCAGGAAATTATTGCATGTAAGACAAATTCAATTGTATCTTAGAAGCTTGGAGATGAAATCATAATATAACCCTTTTAAAGTCATGTTACATGACATTTGATACATTAGGTTGCATCTGATTACTTGTAAGATGTCTTTCATTCTACAGTATAAGCAGCAATCTCTGCCTCTAAAGTGCAATCTCTCTCCAGCTTTGTTCTACAACCAAGTGTTTTTAATGTATTTCACATATGCATTTACTTATTAATTTCTTTAAGCAATACCATGAAATTGAATTTAACATGATGCATCCCACCCTGGGGCATTTGACATTAAATAGCATTGGATTTCTTTAGACCAGTACTATCACACACACATTTTATCACTCCTTAGAAAATCTCCATCATCTGTGGTTCATCAGAGAATCCTCTTTTGAGTGTTTCACATCTCTATTAAAAACATCAAAGTATGACGATACGTAAACAATAGATAAAAAAACCAAAGACTTTTCAAGGCGACATCCTCCACAGAACTGCCCTGGAGACCTTTTATTTCCAATTCTCTTTAAATGTACTCATAACTTGAACCGACTGCATCTAACAGGTTATTCATGCGTTGTATTGCCAAATTAAAAAAATATATGGGTGCTGAAATAAAGTTTTAGGCTGAGTTTATGTTTATCAAAGCTTGAACTGATGTCCACTCACAAGCTTCTTTTCTCTTAATATACTGTGTTAGGTAAAGAATGCCCCATTATCTAGAATAATGTCTTACCCCAGTATCATTGTCTTAATCATTAAATCAAAATCTGCAAGAAAATGAAAATGGAAACCTTTTTTTTTTTCTTCAGAACCTATCAACACCCACTATCTTTTCCTGTCAGTCACATGACTTCCTGTTACAGTAACTCTTCTGGTGATCACTTGTGGTTTCCATTTCTTTTTCTGCTCATTTGAGACCTATTTTCTTTAGTTGTTTATATATCTCTTAGGGGTGGGAATCTTTAGGCATCTCACTATCCGATCCGATTCTAGGAGTCACGTTCCAATTCCAAAACGATTCTTGATCTACTTTTTTTCTTATTAATTAATTAATTAGTTTCTTAATCTTAAATTTTATTTAATTACATATGCAATATAAGTACTCTTTAAATAATTAAAATTAAATTAATAAAATTGTAGTAATGTTAAAGTCGTCAAAAAAAATTAGATTAGGTTCGATTTTCTGCATTTTTCGCATCCGTGGCATGCATTTTGAGAGGTGTTTTGACAATTCAGACAATCCAAAATCCCCAATGCAATCTGACAAGTTGATCCACGTCGTCTAAAGCACAAAGCAGTAGCACTGTATGACAAAGTGCGGAACGAGAATATAAAGACAGATTTGTGCCAGTATCGCTAGCAAAGCATCAAACTGAGCCACTGAAGTAAACTTTGAAATGCTCAGCCCGGGATAATTACGCATCTCCTTGATGAGGTGGAACTCTCCTTCCTCTCTACACAATCTCGGGATTGGATGGACCCAATATTTCCTCTTTCTTTTTGTCTTTTTAAGAAGAGAGAAGACATCTAAATCATCCTTATTGCTTGAAGACTTCATTTTGGATTGTTTTGTGATTTTTTCGCAAGGGATTCATTAAAGGTGCCATCGAACGTTTTTTTACAAGATGTAATATAAGTCTAAGGTGTCCCCTGAATGTGTCTGTGAAGTTTCAGCTCAAAATACCCCATAGATTTTTTTTAATTAATTTTTTTAACTGCCTATTTTGGGGCATCATTAACTATGCGCTGATTCAGGCTGCGGCCCCTTTAATTCCTCACGCTCCCTGTCCCCGGAGCTCGCGCTTGCCTTAAACAGGACAAACAAACTTCACACAGCTAATATAACCCTCAAAATGGATCAGACTGCAAGTGTTTAAAAATGAAAATAGCGACGGCTCTTGTCTCTGTGAATACAGTAATAAACGATGGTAACTTTAACCACATTTAACAGTACATTAGCAACATGCTAACGAAACATTTAGAAAGACAATTTACATCACTAAAAATATCATGATCTCATGGATCATGTCAGTTATTATTGCTCCATCTGCCATTTTTCGCTATTGTCCTTGCTTGCTTACCTAGTCTGATGATTCAGCTGTGCACAGATCCAGACGTTAATACTGGCTGCCCTTGTGTAATGCCTTGATCATGGGCTGGCATATGCAAATATTGGGGGCGTACATATTAATGATCCCGACTGTTACGAAACAGTCAGTGTTATGTTGAGATTCACCTGTTCTTCGGAGTTCTTTTAAACAAATGAGATTTATATAAGAAGGAGGAAACAATGGAGTTTGAGACTCACTGTATGTCTTTTCCATGTACTGAGCTCTTGTTATTCAACTATGCCAAGGTAAATTCAATTTTCCATTCGATGGTACCTTTAATACGCATCGGGCTCAGTGTGCAAGGACTCTTTGTGTGCTGAATTTTTAGGATCAAGAATACGAAAAAACACATACGAAAATTTCGGACTCAGTGTGCAAAGGCCTTTAATCCGTGCAAGTTAATACACAGAAAAAATTGTTTGTCGTGGTAATCTTTAATCAAAAATCTGAAAAGTTACTTCCGGTCTGGAATGGCATTCCTTCTCTGATGACGTCAGTTTGACGGCTTGGGTTGGGTTGAAAACCCTTAAAGGTACAATTTGTGATATTTTTTTCCGCTAGAGGTCGCTAGAAGCCTATTCAAAACAAAGGCGTAGTTTGATGACGTAAAGTTTTAGAGTGGAAACTTGGGACATGTGGTCTCCATATCAACGGACGGTGCAAAAGAATAGGGATTGGAGTCTGGAAGAACTCATGTTCGTGGATGCGATTATTAACGTTACCGTAGTATGAAGTAGCGCAGGACCGAGTGTTGCGGGAGCTGAACGAGGAGCTGGAGCGATTGATCAACACACGCCTCACGAGCAGCGGGACTTTTATTATGACACAGTCGCCGGCGCCGCTTCCGCTTTTCCGGTCATGAGTTTACGGGAGCTGTCCTTGTCGACAGAACCAGCGGCAGATGGTAAACAGTAATTATTTTCCATAAATAAGTAACACAATCCACCATAAAACGTGCAAGAAGTAAATAAGGAAATGCTTGAAGCAAGCTAGTGGTTTGCTGGACGCTAGACACTACTTCCGCATTTGTCCACGGCACTGTTGTCATGTGGTTTCTACGTCAGTAAAGGCGGTAACAAAGGTAACTGCGTCATTGACAGGCGACTGCACTGCCCCGTGTCACTGTTTAGAATGGGAATTTTCTCATGATTTACAAGTAGTTGAAAACATTAGAGATATTGTTAGTAATCAGCTGAACAAAATATATAACACTAGCCTAGTGGTTTTTGGATATTTTACTGCAAAAATTTTACAAACTGTACCTTTAAACCACTTCCCTCCAACCATTACTCCGCTATGAGCGAGATATGGAGAGGAGGAGCGCTAAGGTGAAACCCTGCCCTCTATAGAGTGCCTCAGGGATGACGCATTTTTCCAGGCAAAACGAGCATTTAAGGACTTCCGGGTTCCAACGCCGTAAAGTCTATGGGTTTTTTGAATGGGTTTTTGCTAAATCGCCTGAAATAAGGTCTGTGGTTAACAAAGCCTCTAAATACTTTCACGTTTTGATCTATGACATAAAACACACCATTTATAACCTACTTGTGATTTTTTAAACTTTTACTGTGTCTTAAAATCGGCGGTTGCTAACAAGTTGCTAAAGAGGACTACTTCCTTTGGTGGGGACCTTAGACGTCATCATTAAAAACTGGACATTTGGACAGCATTTCTCATGAGGAAAAAGTGGATAAGTATTCATAACAGCACAGATCATAATCAGTGATCATGTTTATAAATGAAGTTGTTTTCTAAATAAAGTTTGAGGAAGCTTGGTGGTGACGACGTTGATCCACGACTATAGTGTGCTGTAGTCCGTTTATAGCCTACTGTTAGCCTTTTATATCTGATGACTTTATTTAGGCTTCAAAATGTATAAATGTTGTGTTAACTTGTAAAGATTATCTTGATAGACAAAACGTGTAAGTGTCATAACCCTTTGTTAAACACAGAGCTTATTTTCTGCGATTTTCCAAAAGTCTATGGGAAAAATGCAGAGGCTTTCAATCGAGGACACCCGTTCGCCGCTAACTTCCGGGTTGGCCTACAAAAACACGTCATCCCTGGGGTACTCTATTCACAACACTGGAGAACAGTCATTTGCAACTTCCGGTTCATGGGGACTTTAAGGTTTTTAATATAAACAGTTTCAAAACACAAAAGCAAATAGCCAAAAGAGGAACAATGAAACATTACAAGCAATAACCAAAGAGTGCTTTCAGTATTTAAGAGTAGCATTTAAGAGCTGTGTGTGAGTTTTCTCTTTCTCATCATTACTGTTGTTTTCCCACAGCATTCCAAACAACGTAAATGATGCCTTCATATAGCATTTGTAAGGAAAACAAAAATGTTTCTCACAGCGCATATCCTGTGCAATGAACCCAGCGAATGTAATTCGCTTCAGCCTTTGCGAACTGAAATAATATTTTATGGAAGGTTTGAGTGTGAGGAAATGGAAACAAGCAGAATCGCTTATCGCTTTATTATAATTATATGCAAGCGTAATTGATATAAACCCATACAGATCAATTAAAAAAATCTGATAACCAATATGGTGACATATTGTACGTCTCTAAATTATATCTATTTTATATCTCTTTTTCAGATGATTAATGAGGAGTGGCTAAGCAGCTCATTTAAACTGTGTGATCTAGTCACTGCCTCAGAATGTGGTCACTCTGATGTAAGTACAGTATATTATTTAGTATCATATAAGTATATTAAAGGGATAGTTCACTCAAAAATGAAAATTTGATGTTTATCTGCTTACCCCCAGTGCATCCAAGATGTAGGTGACTTTTTTTCTTCAGTCGAACGCAAATTATGATTTTTAACTCCAACCGCTGCCGTCTGTCAGTCAAATAATAGCAGTGGATGGGAACTTCAACTATAACAGTAAATAAAACTTGCTTAGACAAATCAAAATTAAAACCTGCGGCTCGTGACGACACATTAATGTCCTAAGACACGAAACGATCGGTTTGTGTGAGAAACCGAACAGTATTTATATAATTTTTTACCTCTAATACACCACTATGTCCAACTTCGTTCAGCTTCCTGTAATTGAGGTCAAAAAACGCGTTCTGGTGACGGAAGTGATGTCTCGCCCATATACTTCAATGAGTGCGAGACATCACTTCCGCTGTCAAAGCGCGATCAGACCTTACTAGCCGGAAGCTGAACGAAGTTGGACATAGTGGTGTATTAGAGGTAAAAAATGATATAAATACTGTTCGGTTTCTCATACAAACCGATCGTTTTGTGTCTTAGGACATCAATGTGTCGTCACGAGCCGCAGGGTTTAATTTGGATTTGTCTATGGAAGTTTTTTCGACTCTTATTGTTCAAGTTCCCAATCACTGCTATTATTTGACTGACAGACGGCAGCGGTTGCAGTTAAAAATCATAATTTGCGTTCGACTGAAGAAAAAAAGTCATCTACATCTTGGATGCCCTGGGGGTAAGCAGATAAACATCAAATTTTCATTTTTGGGTGAACTATCCCTTTAAAAGCCTGTAATAAATACATTGCAGTTCCTCCTCTTCTAAATTTCTTTCTACCAATCATCATGCAGAAAAAAGTAGTTGTTAAAAAGTATGTTCACTGTATAAAGTGCAACTTTACCTGATGAAAGTCAAGTCTTCATTTTTTCTGTTATGACCTTTTCAGGACTCTACGCAGATAGTAATAGACAGTGATTCATACCCACAACCTGCATATAACCCGTTGTCAATCCAACACACGTTGGAAACATACAGCCGTTTACTGGATGCAACATTAGAACAGAACACAGAGCCCATTCAATACTTTGCGCATATGACAGCCAAAGCTATTATAGATTCAGCTGTGAGGATCAGAGACCCTGTCAAAGTGAGACAGGATGACGTTGAGATGCTAGCTGAAGAGTTAACTTTAAAAGTCTGTTGCAAAGCACTAGAAGAGATGGAGAGGCAACATCACTCTGATGATCCATCATCCAAAAATATAAATGATAAAGAGGGGAAAATGCATTATGAAAATGCATGGGTCCTGTGCTCCTCAGAGTGTGATAAAAATGCATTTGAAATGGAAACAGACAAGATGGAGGAATATAATGACTCACTGACCACAATATATGCCACTTCCTTGAAGAGCATGGCCAGTCTGGGGTCTCTCGACTACCCTGATGCTCCTCCAAGCACCCCTTTACTTCCAGAGATGATGAGGAGTCGAGCCAGTTTCACAAGGAAGCTAAAGGGAGGACTTGCTAAAGAGTTTCTACCTTCACCCCCTCCTCCGACCCCCAAAGACCACATGCAACCCTTATT
Source organism: Chanodichthys erythropterus (assembly GCF_024489055.1). Lineage (NCBI taxonomy): Eukaryota > Metazoa > Chordata > Actinopteri > Cypriniformes > Xenocyprididae > Chanodichthys > Chanodichthys erythropterus. Next base: position 8,685,074 of record NC_090231.1, on the reverse strand, counting down.
GGAGAACCAAATGACAGACGCATCCGTTGACTTCATGGTGAGGCTGATGCGCTCGCTTTCACTGGAGTGTTGTCAAAACGGAGGTCTAGAAGAAGACGAGGGCAGAGAAGCTGATGATGGTGGACTCCAAAATGACATTCCCCGGCTGACTGACTATGCTGCTCAAATATCTGCAGATATCCTTCATTCTCTCACCACAAATGAGATCAAAGTAAGGGATGAGGGTTGTGTGAAATGCATGTTGTCAATTTCTGATCAACTAGCGAGCGAAATTGTCACAACGTCTCTAGCAGAGGTGATGGCGAGAGGAGAAAGGAAGGTTTTGAAGGAAGAAACAGCAAAGCATAAGGTAGACATGGCTCCAGAAAAAAGATCTAGCATGCCATTCTCTGCAACGGACGGGGTGAAAGTTTTAGCTAGTGAGCTAATCTTTAACAGTGTGGTTCATGCTTTTGCTAAGCTAAGACAGGGTGTGTTTAAACATGGAACCCAGCCACATCTTTCGAGCCAAGCAGCAGAACCACAGCCATGGGAAGAAGAACGATATTCAAACACACTGTGTAAAGACTCAATAAACTCCCTCAAAGCCACAACCTTCAGATGCTGTAACGATAAATCAGAACTGAACCCTATTACAGTTGACGCCATAAACGTGACATCATTAGTACAAACATTTGCCAACAACTTCGCAGAAGACGTGCTTCGGCATGCTGTGTGTGATGCTTCCAGCTTACTCTTTAACTGTAAGCAATTTGAGGGAGCAGAATTTGGCTCCCAGAAAGACAAACCATTGGTGATCAAGATACGTGCTGTGGAAAGTCGTCATGTACAGGAACTGCAATGTGCTCTACTCTGGGCCGTGGCCTCTCAGAACGCGAATTCAGCACTTCAGTTTGATCTACCTGACACAAGCCTTCAGCAACAGGTACAGAATATTACCATTTTCACAGACTGAATTTGCTTAGTGGAGGACACCATGGATGGTTGTTGTAATACTTTTTGCTTTAATGTTTAAAGGCCTTGGACGATAACTATAAAGTGTTAGGTTCCATTACAATTACATGAGGAAGTATTCTCACACCACAACTATGTAACAGACTTCCCTATTCTCATAGAATTAGAAACATTATTAAAACTATTATCATTATTTTTATCATATTTGATGTGAGCGGGCTTTAAAGGGTTAGTTCACCCAAAAATTAAAATAATGTCATTTATTACTCACCCTCATGTCGTTCCACACCCGTAAGGCCTTCGTTCATCTTCGGAACAAAAATTAAGAGATTTTTGATGAAATCCGATGGCTCAGTGAGGCCTGCATTCACAGCAATGACATTTCCTCTCTCAAGATCCATAAAGGTACTAAAAACATATTTAAAACAGTTCATGTGAGTTCAGTGGTTTTATCTTAATATTCTAAAGAGACGAGAATATTTTTGTGCGCCAAAAAAAAACCTAAATAACGCCTTTTCAACATGGGTCGATTTCAAAACACTGCTTCGGAACTATCCGAGTCACTGATTCGATTCGTAAAGCTCCGAAGCAGTGTTTTGAAATCGGCCCATCACTATATTGTTGAAAAGTCGTTATTTTGGGGTTTTTTGGCGCACAAAAATATTCTCATCGCTTTATAATATTAAGGTAGAACTAATGAACTTGCATGAACTGTTTTAAATATGTTTTTAGTACCTTTATGGATCTTGAGCGAGGAAATGTCATTGCTGTGAATGCAGGCCTCACTGAGCCATCGGATTTCATCAAAAACATCTTAATTTGTGTTCCAAAGAAGGCCTTACGGGTGTAGAACGACATGATGGTGAGTAATTATTGACATTATTTTCATTTTTGGGTGAACAAACCCTTTAGCTCAGTATTTTCGAGGTAAGTTGTAAGGTGCGGTTGCCTAAAACATGGACATCAGTTTAAAATTTGCACATGCATTTATACTGGAAACCAAATTTTACTTGTTCAATATTATTATTATACCAACTCCCAATGAATAATTTTGAATTATTTCAATTCAAAGGAAACATTTTATCCTGAACCAAATTTGTAAATAAATACATAAAAAAATGGGTTGACAATTAAAAATTGTAAGTATGAGGAAACCTTAATCGTAAATCAAATTTAAACCTATAATTGATATTTTTTCCTGAAAAGGTTTTGTCTTAAAAATCCTTTTTTGTTGTTGTTGTTGTTATTGTTATTTATGAGTGGTTAAACTGACAGTTTTACATCTCATTTTACAATTCCAGTCGTCATCTAAGACAACAGCTTTAAGTTTACAGACATCAGTTTAAACCTTAAACATGCATTTGTATTGGAAATATTATTTTATAAAAAAATAAACATTTTATCCTATAACAAAATGAGTGAATAAATGTAATAAAAACATGGCTAACAATATGCAATTTGCATTGTGGTTCCAGTAGAAGTAAATTGGAAATGTTATCACAATTCAAATTAAACCCTAGAAGTGAAATTTGCATTATACAACAATCCTGGTTGCCATCTCATACAATAGCTTTGAGTTTTTACAGATTAAATCTTTACAAAAGTTTAAGGAAGCACTTTAATTATTTGATGGTGTTCATTGTACTATATCATACTGCTTTGAAAGAGCTAATCAGAATGCATAAGGTGCTCACACTAAAGTCTTTTTCATTATAAAGTAATTGTATTGCTTTTTTTTCCCCCTTAGCTTTGCAGACTCTCTCGGAGAGCCCGTCTGAATGGCTGGACAGTGGGTGATTTAGTGGCTTCTCTTGATGAGTTTTGTGACATGCAGCAAACGACCAGCAGAGGGCGCTATGAGAACTCCAATTCTCTCTTGGAGCATCTACAGCACCTGATTGACAATGCACGTTTAAACTGATCTTGGACCAGCTTCACCCTTGCAGAACTGGTCATTGATCCGTGTAACACCCCCGATATGAAGACAGAAAACAGCAGATATGATCCACACAATCTTTCACATCCCAAACATTAATATAAGAAGACAGTCATAATGTATATGCAGAAGTAATAATCAATTTCATTCTCACCCATTGAAAATGATAGATATAACAGCTGCAAGTACACTGTCTGTTTAAACCAATATGAGACCTGCTCTCCCAATCCAAACGCTCAAGCCACAGCCATTATTAGGTAAGCGGAAATCTGACTACAAATCAGCCTTAGAAGTTACTACCATCCAAAACACACGGACACATTCTTGACCAAAGATTCTGTGTATTATTTTTCAACAATATGTCAGTACCAATAATAAAGTGTGTTTGAATGATGATAAACAGTGAATGCTGTATTGTTGAGTTGTTTTATGATGGAGCTGATTGCTCTAAAGGGGTGCGCAAGGTTTTGCGGGGTGTGTAAAAAGCAGGGCTATTTTACTGCATCTCATTAATACTCCCAAAGCAGGGATACCTAACATGGCAGGAATGCGCTTTAGCGAAAACCCACATCCCACTCACTCCCACTCTTGGCGACCACAGCTTGAAAATCCGGGACACACAAACTCACACATACTCATTCTTTGACCCTCTGCCTTGCTGTATCGCTTTCTCTCTCCCGCACACACACACATACATACATATTCTCATACACAAGGGGGGCTGACTTCACAGCTGCAGTGTCAGTGAAGATGGCTTTCAGTCCAGCCACTTTATACGCATCTGGAGAAGTGTTTGTTCCAATGTCTGAGGAACCATTGCTGCCAAAAATGAGAGACGGCGAAAAAAACGCGCATAAGGAAAAAAGATAGCAGGAAAGCGGAGTGGGGAAGATATAGCAGGGAAGAAGTGATTGCAACAGAGCTGACACATATAGAGTCAAATGGATCATGGGGGCTCTGGAAAATCTCCCAACATCCCCCACCCACCCTTCTCCCCGAGCTATGACGCATCGATTTATTCTCTACAATAAGAGCCAGATGCATGGAAAGGAATTCCTTACATTAAACAGGCCTCATATACTTAATGTACTCATATATTTTCTATTCGTATCCCTCAAGCTTAGCGAAGCACTGAAGCGCCGCGACTTAAGTCAACAGGGACGGTGAGCAATCCTTTGTATTCATGTGATCAAACGGGCCATAAAGGAGCCAGAGGAGAAAAGAAACTGTATAAAAGACGAAATAAATTCAATTAAAATGAGTACAATAAATCCAACATGTTTGCTCTGGAGAATAGGGACATGTGTTCAGGTTTATGGCGTTTTCAAAGAATTTTCACATCGGGCTCTTTGTGGCCACTATCTATCCTGGAGATAAGGTCAATGTGTGTAAAACATGACATTTTCTCTGTGATGAGGTCTGTAATGTGATCCAATGTGTGGCACACTATATTAAAGGGATAGTTCACTCAAAAACAAAAAGTCTGCCATCATGTACTCACCCTTTCCAAACCTGCTTGACTGACTGAATTTCTGCAAAACACACAAAAAATATATTTTGAAAACTGACTCAAAAGTGTCCATGCAATGAAAGTCAAGGGGGTCGAAAACAACACGAGATCCAATGACTTTCATTGCATGGACAAAAAACACTTCTGAGTTTTCAAAGTATCATCTTTTGTGTTCCACTGATGAAATAAAGTACAGGCTTGGAAAAACATGAGGGCGAGTAAATTATTTCATTTGTTTGTGTGTGTGCGTGTACTATCCCTTTAAGATAAGACAATACAGGCAAAACCTTTTTTTTTTTTTTTCAAGCAATGGTCAATTTTGACATTTTGAGGTATTTTGCTTCCATAACACACTAGTGGAAAGAAAACATCCAAAAATACACATTTAAACCTCTGGGATTTGTTGTTCGCCGTCAAAAGTGACCGAACACCTGAATTTAGTTTATTTATTTATTTTTTACCTTTTTTTTTTCTTCAGTAAAATCAATGTAATATATTTTTGTTCAATAATATTTTTTCTAGGGCTGTCAAATGATTAATCACTATTAATCACATACAAAATAAAAGTTTATAAAGTTTATATATTAAATAAAATATTAAATAAAAGTTTATATATTATTTAGTTTAAAATACCTTTTTTGTACATAAATAACATATTTCTCTTAAATATATACATTAATTTGTGTGTATTTATATATACATATTAATTACACACATTACTCACACATATATTATACAAACTCAAACTTTTATTTTGTATGCAATTAATCGCAATTAATCGTTTGACAGCCCTAATTTTTTCTTTCATATTTTAAGAGAATATCATGGTACTAATTAATATTTATGCAATAATTATTATCAGTTTTTCCCACTGAAAATATATATTTTTTAAAATTCAGATTTTTTTTATAAGCGTTATTTTAGATTAAAACAGAGACAATGCCTTTAAAATCCTATTTTTGAAAGCAGATTAGTGCCATCTGGTGGGAGTAAAAAAAAACAAGAAGAGAAAAACATCTGTAATGCCTTGGTTTAGCTACTAGATTCCTATATCGCTCTATATAAAAAGGCTTATAAATTCTCTAGTTGTTTTTTAGACACACTTATTTTAGACATAAATATTTATTTTTGTCTTATTTTTATTTTTATTAAGTTGTGGATTTGGATATATATTTAGACAATCTCAAAAACAACTTTTTGTAAAGGTTTAGATTTTTTTTATTTTTTTTATTGAAATGCTGGTTTAAAAGTATCAGTTTTTGCATTAATTTTACTGCAGTCAAACCTGAACACAGAGAAAGACATTTTGTTACACATAACATCAAAATTCAGCAACACGAATGCTTTATCAGAGGTTAATCAACCTGATTTCAACCTCTCATTTGAGTCTTCTGGCTTAACTGTGTTTTTAGTGTCACCCCTTCACTGCACTTTTTTCTGCATCGTGGATGATTTGTAGATTTTACACACAAAAAAATTATCTGTATTTTCATATTTTTGCATATATCCCGTTCATTTCCTATGGCGGTCATTTTTTAATAAAAATAAAACGTGTGACTATTTTTTAGGACCATTTAGGTTTTTCAAATCACTTGCTATCTATCACTATTTATTTGCATATGTAAATTTCAATTACAACACATATCTTTAAAGACTGAGACAGAAATCTCCATACATCCTCTGCCTGATTTGTTTAACATGTTATTCCTAAAAATATGGTAAATAACTATTTTTCTGAATTTATTTTCTAAATATTGAGTTTTTTTCTGACTTATGAAGTGATGAAATAAGATATCAAAAATCCCCTCTGTAAAGCCTTTATTTTAAAACCAAAATTAAACACAAATTTTGAAACTGGCATATCAATAAACACCATTGCCACAGACAATCACTATGAGACCATGAGTTGTTGTCTCACATGCTCCCTTTTTGGTGCACAACGGAGGTGCAAGCATCAGTCTGGTCGGTTTCTCCAGCTGACCACGGGCCTCGACCAACCGAGACATCTGTCTTCCATCTTCACTAGACCCTAGTATGGATAAACATATGCAATGGCTCACACACAATGCTCGTCTCCTGCTGTTTATGGTTGAAACAGACAGAAAGGCTGCAGTTATATTTACAGCATGAGGAGAGGAATGAAATTTCGAGTCCTTTTCATGTAAATCGTTTATCTCAAGACAACTGGATTTTCAAGACAGCTGAAGAGCACAAGTGATAAATGTAATTTATTAGACATACTCAAAGTCTATCATCTTTCAGTTGTTTTAGTCAGATGTATACAGATCATTCTAGGTCATCTTTCTGCCTTAATATATATTTTACCTTTACAAAAATAAGGCTCTGTGAGTAAGTAAGGGTCATCAAACTAGATCCTCTGCAATTGTTATCTTGTCCACACACACAGCTGCCCAAAAACCCACTAGCAATTAAATTTGTAGTTTTTAATTTAACTTATTAATAATATAATTAATGAATTAATATATTATATATATATATTTAAATTAATTTTAAGTTATCTCCAAGTCCACAGTCATTATGCTATACCACATCGCCCTCCACTGGATGTATAATGAGCAGCAATAAACTACATTTTATGCCGTCATACGTGATTATTTTGGTGAAAGTAACTCGAAAAGTAACGCAAATGTATTACAGTTACAGTTGTAATGCAGTGTAACACATTACAGTTCAGAGACAGTAATATTGTAATGTAACTAATTACAGTAACTAGTAATGTTACTGTTTGATCTTGCTGTGTATCCTCTGTAATTGTTGGTGAAGTCTCCTGCGAACAGCAGATTGTGAGACCATCCCCCCATTTTTCTGGAGGTTTTTTTTTTTCACAACCCTTGTCATTTGTCTATCATCAACTGCTGTTGATTTTCTCAGCTGACCTGGTTGTTTTTGGTTGCTGAAGCTTGCCAGTATCTTTTTCAGGACATTCCAGACTGGACATAGCAAGTCAATCTCCAGATTTAAATCTTATTTAACATGCATTTCACCAGCTGAAGAGAAAATTAAAGGCAGAAACTCCCCAAGCAAGTAACCGTAGAAAATGGCTGTATTAAAGGCCTGGAAAAGCATTTCAAAGTGTAAAACAAGGAGTCTGGTAATGTCTATGGGTCACAGACTCGCTCCTGTGATTGCTTGCAAGGGATTTACTTTTAAATATTAGATTTTACACATTTACACATTTAAATTAAACCATCCCAATACAGCTCACATTAGGCAGAGGGATGAAACTCTAAAAGTGCTGTTTTTATTAGTTGGTAAAACATTTTGTGTTGAAACAGCCAATAATAAAATGTGACATTCTGTACTTCTGCCTCATATTAATCTTTTAATCATAGATGTCTTGACACAACAGCTAACAGAGCAATTTTGTTTTTACTGTCCCAATACTTATGGAGGGCACTGTGTATATTATATATATATATAAATAAATAACTATACTTGCCTCTGTATGTTTTAAACGAGTCTTTGCCCAGAACCACCATACAACATCAAAGACTGTCATTTTCTTATTAAGATAATACAATTTTTACAAATTCTAACATTTCTTAAGAATTTGTGAATCTGGCCCCAGGTGTGTCTTTAGGTGTGTCTTTAACATTATATTATATATATATATATATATATAAATAAAAATTAAAAGTGCTATATAAATATAAAGCTTTTACTTACCCTTCTGCAAAATAACATCTTAAAGCCTTATGTGGTTTGCTGGTCTTTACTGGTCTCCCAACCTGGTCAGACTAGTCTGTTGGCTGTTTTTTTTTTTGTTTTGTTTTTTTTGTTTTTTTGGACAATTAAACTGGTCATCTTAAACTTGCTAAACCAGCTTAGGTTTAAACCAGTGGTTCTCAACCAGGGGCCCGGGGTCCACTAGGGGGCCCCAGCAAACTTCCAAAGGGGCCTCAAGATTATTTAAAATCATTTAAAATAAGACAAAACAAGCATAAAACAACTATGAAACAACATATCTCTATAATTCACCCCCTCAGTGTCTGTTTAATTTTTATTTTTAAAAAACTTGATACATGAGCTGGCCTAATTTTGGGTGATTTATATGGATATGTCATGCAAATACAATTTTATAATTCCATATATATATATATATATATATATATATATATATATATATATATATATATATATATATATATGTATGTGTGTGTGTGTGTGTGTGTGTGTGTGTGTGTGTGTGTGTGTGTGTGTGTGTACTTATCCTTATACAGTAATTCATAAACAACTGGAAAAGGAAAAGTTATGGAGGCTTTTTGGAGTAAAAAACATTGAAAACCAACCACTGGTTTAAATGGGTTTAACCCTTGCTGGTTCTCCAGCATGAAAAAGAGCATCCTGGTCTATCAAAGGTTGGATATAAAATATTGATATATTAACCATGCTGGTCTTAACGTAAGGGTAAGTAAAAGCTTTATATGTATATAGCACTATTCATTTTTATTTATAAAGTCTTTTATATAATGTTTAAGACAAACCTGGGGCCGGATTCACAAATTCTTAAGAAAAGCTCGAATTTGTAAGAATTGTCAGTTTTCAGAAGTTCTTAGATATTTTCTTAGGAATTCTTATTTATTTTCTTAATAAGAAAATGACAAATTGGAGGATCTCAGTGGGATAAATTGTATGAGGAAAGGGTTTAAGGAAATCATGAGGAGCTGCAGTAATGTAGCCTCTTAAGACTCAACCCCTCAGCGTCTACATACACACACGCACTAGTCCTCCAGCATTAGTGACTGCATGCGAGCGTGGGACAGACTCTACCCTCCCACGGCCGTTCTGCGCCAACAAGAAGGAGTTTATTCAACGTCCCGCTGCTGATTTCTATTTGTTTGTCACTAACTGCGTATCTACTCACGTCTTAGGAATGCCATGGCTACTCAGAATAACCAGGATTACTTCAGGTCGGTCAGCAGCGAGTCCACCACATACATGATGGTTCCGGCAAACGGCCGTGGTCGAGACTCGCCGTCAAAGTTATGGATCGCAATGGTCGTGATCGTGGTGGTTGTGCTGCAAATAGCCTCCACCACCGGACTCTTTGTCTACTTAAACATGTCTTTATCGCAGGTAAGCAATCTTTTAAAAAGTTGCACTGATTAGTTTCTTGTCGCTATCAGATGAACAGGCCGTGACTTAAATCTTAGTGAGTTTCGTGCCACCTAGTATTTTTTGGGCATCACAGGCGCTTTCGGGGCGATGGCGCGTTCAAAGCCTAGTGTACTGCCTAGACAGCATGTTTACTCGTGTTTTCTGTGTCCATGATCCCCCAAAATGTAGTCAAGGTAGGCAGCACACTAAGTTTTAATACCCGATCAGACCAAGTCTGCAACAGAAGACGACCTAAGTTGCAAGTCGCTGATGTATCACTTTATAGTCCAAGATACAGAGAGAAGATACAGAGAGAACGCTACTAGGATTAAATGCATCAACATAGTCAAAGGAAGAATTGTGATGGGAAAGATGGTTTATTTCTTGTAATTTAATCTGATCATTTGCTGTTTTGTGAGGAGGACTGACACGAAGAAGGCTCAGAATTCACAAATAATCAACATGATTCAGATCAAAATGACTTCAGACGAATCAAATCACATTTGATGTGTGCTCTTGGGTATTCTTCTAAAAACTAAAATGAATAAATAAAAACAATTATGATAAAAAAAAAATGTGAACAAAATTTCTAAAATAAAAACAGTGTGATTAGTAATACTCCAGATTGTTAACAGAATGAATTAAATATGCAAACCTGCACATGAACTCAACAAAAACATGATTGCCCAATCAAAATACTGCAACAATGAAGTTGTGTTCTTGTTTTGCAACATTGTATTGTGTTGGAAACACTTCAAAAGTTCCTGTGCATGCTTTACTGCCTGGATGTCATGAATCAGCACAATACATAGACATAGTGTTAATGAAATACACACAGCAGCATACAATACAACATAACCATTCTATGAATCAGAATCACCATGTTGAGATTTATAAGTGTGCATATCTATCATGCTCTGCCTTTTTCTGATGAAATTATGCTTTTAGTCATACTCTGACCCAAAAGCTACACTGTAAAAAATTACCGTGATTTTAACAGTAAAAGACTGTAATAATGCTGTGGTGAAAAACTGTTAATTGGTTTACAGAAAGTTTCCGTACTATATACGGTGAATAACTGTAATAGATCTAACGGTACATTTAATGTAATTTTACGGTAAAATACCGTTAAATTCACAGTTTTTGAAAGTGAAAAATAACAATTCATTGTAAAATTTACAGTGAAAAACCGTAAATTGACATTCCCACAATTCCCTAAGTGACACTTCACATCTGATATATTTTTGTTGAAATAACTCTATGTTTCTTCTTAGTTTTTCTCATTTTTTTCTAATCAGTTATGTACATTAGGGTTTTATGTTACATCTAATGTTGTTAAATTAATTTTTATTGCATTTTTTAAATTTCATGCATGTTACCATGATGGTGTTTAGTGTGTGTGTGTGAATGACACTGTGTGCTCCTTCTATATATTAGTATTGTCCTCCTCAGCTTGTGGAAAAGCTGCTTGTGATGAACTTTGATTCATCATGTGACTCTTATCACCGCTGTGTCTGTCAGTGTATTATAAAGATACAAAACAGATATTAGTACTTCATTAGGTTGGTAAATTAACATTATATCAGTTAAAGAAATATGTTATTTTACCGTAAATTTTACTGGGATTTTTTTTTACAGTGTACTGAAATCCAATGTTAAATATACATATTTAAAATGTAAAATTCACATGTAACTCCGTAAGTATGTTTACGGTTTGATGTCATTTTTACAGTATTGTTCTGGTAACCACAGCTGCCGGTATTTTTCCGTAGAAACAACGGGATTTTTTTTACAGTGTAGGTTGAGGTAGGAGTCCTGTTGAATATTAATAAACTCTGAACCCATATTAGGGTTATTTCATAGTCAAATATCACAAAAATGTCAAAAAAAGGATTAGTTCAATTTCAAATTAAAATTTTCTGATAATTTACTCACCCCCATATCGCCCAAGATGTTCATGTCTTTCTTCAGTCGAAAGGATTTTTCTCCACATAAGTGGACTTCAATGGAGCCCAAACGGCTGAAGGTCAAAATTTATAGTTTACAGCGATCCCAGACAAGAAATAAGGGTCTTATCTAGAGAAACCATCGCTCATTTTCTAAAAAAAAATAAATAAATAAATTAAAAATACATTTTAACCATAAATGCTCATCTTCAACTAGCTCTCTGCTTCTTCTTCTCTATTAGAATTCCAGCAGTGTAAACACTACTAAGTGTATTACTGCCCTCCACAGGTCAAAGTTTGAATTAAATTGTCATATTCAATATGCTAGTGCAAGTATATAACAATTAGTTCAAACTTTAACCTGTGGAGGGCAGTAATACACTTAGCAGTGTCTACACTGCTGGAATTCTAATAAAGAAGAAGAGAGCTAGTTCAAGATGAGCATTTATGGTTAAAACGTATAAAATTTTTAATTTAGTTTTTTTTTTAGAAAATGAGCGATGGTTTCTTTCGTCTGGGATTGTGTAGAAAGCTTTGAAGCTGCACTGAAACGGACATTTGGACCTTCAATCGTGATATAAAGAAAAAAAAAAATCCTGGAATGTTTTCATCAAAAACCTTTTCTTTTTGACTGAAGAAAGAAAGACATGAACATTTTGGATGACATGGGGGTGAGTAAATTATAAGGAAATTTTAATTTGAAAGTGAACTAATCCTTTAAGTTACTACCTAGGCTGTAATACTCGCAATATAAAACTGCCTTTTGATCAGCAAAGCCTGTAAAACAATAGCACTCAGTGAGATAAGACTGATTGTTTCGAATAAACCCTCTACCTCTGCGGGGAAAAAGAAAGTGAAGTTTCTGCGAGACTGTAAACACAACGGAGAGGATAACGGCAGAAGCTCCCACGCAAGTCATCACCGTTGAAATTACACAGAGTTCCGGCTGGCCTATTTATAAGTAACTACGATTGACAAAATTCTTTTAGATTAGGTGTTGAACTGAGCTGGAAGGTGGTGGTACTGTCCGGTGCCTGCTTTTGGGACAGGAGTTTGCAGTTCATACTATATACTCTTAGTTCTAGACTGGCCCCTCGTCAACAATAACAGAAATTCATTGTAAAGCAATACCCTGCAAGCAAATGTTTGTCTCCTCTCAGGCTCCCCATTGTAAACCTCCCGTGACATTTACCATTGCCAAGATCCACAACGTCTCACTCTCTCACCCTCTTGTTTTCCCCTCTCCTTCACGTTTGGTCTTTATTCTTTTATTCTCATTCTCACTGTAATATCATGCTTTTTATGTAGAACATATAATTACATCTAATCGTGGCTGCTTTTCTCTGATAATACTTTGCGGATTCAAGTTATGTTATGTTTGCCAGGCCCGAAGAAGGCATGGATAGTTTCAAGCGTTACACACACTGTTCAGCCTTAAATACTGGACAACTGTTTAAATTTCACTGATATAAAGTGACGTTGAGCTCTACATTTTATAATTTGTCGTCCTGCATCTAAATTGATTAGATAGCAAAGAGTAGCTTTTTATTTTTCGTCTTGGCTAAATAAATTAAACTAGGCCAAGCTATGATTCACCTCTCTGTATAAATCTTGCGTAACATACAAGATGCTGACTTTTCTAATAAATCTGAGAAGGGTTTGAAATATCTCCTGGCCTATTTCAAAGGCCCTGGTTATGATGAAGTTTCAGTCATACATGAACAAAAAGCCGTAGGAAAATATTTTCAAGGATTAAACATCACCGCGGTGTTTGCTGAAGGTTTGAAGATATTTTTTTTTATTCCGGAGGGGCGTCATCAATTCGACACGATGACTGAAAAGGCAAGAAGAAAAGAATTGAGCTATTGAGTGAGAATGTGCTGAAAATAAAGACACAGATGCACTTATTTTCTACACATACACAGCTGTCGCCTAATGAACATTCTTCAGCACTAACATAAATATCCTGCTCATCTTGGTGCTCTTGCCAGATGGGATGCTCACAGTGTTGTCCTAAAAGACGAGTAAACACCTCCTTTATACCCCATTATCAGAGCCTGGAAGAACAAACAAAGCCCTGGTTTACACCACCAGGACGGCTAATAAAAAATGCAAGTCCCTCATTTAGGACCATTAGCACAGTAATGAAAACTCTGCGGACTGAGAGATTTAGGGACATTTTATCTGTCTTTATTTAACATATGATCAGATTTAATGTAAAAAGAGCCTTTTTAATCAAGTAACTTGTAAGTTCGTAATTACTTCAATCTGTCCATGTCATGTTTAATTTCTGTTTTAATTCTATGCAAAGAAAAACAAAACAAATCCTGCTTCTCAGTAGTGTTTAGATATTCTAGCAGGACGAAACGACTGTTAGGGCCCCATTTGGATCGGGAAAATAAGCCGGAGTCCACTGACAGGCACGTAGTTAGTATTCTAGAAGTGTAACATTCAGTCAGACAGAGCAGAACGGGATGGCGATGGCCCGAGACTTCATAGAACACCCAGAGGGACTTTAAAAATGCATCACAATGGACTCTTAATAAGGCCTGGCTTCATTGGCCATATACCAGAGATTTATGAGCCAATGAGAAAAGCCAAGACAAAGGTGATTATGAGGAAAAAAAGGATAGTTACCCTTGGAAACCGGGGCTTTTGCCACACAATGGCAAGGGTCATTGTAAAGTCGAATGTTTGTATGTACAGGTGTGTACTAGAAGGCAGATGGCATGCTGAGTATGCACTCTACTGTATATCACTAACTTTAACTCGTTGTTTGTTTCACTCTTGTTCGCTTGTGCTAATTTTAGAGAAACTCGTCATTGAGAGGAAAGCACCTACTGAACTTGTTTGCATACTTTTCCTTGTGTGAGTCTAAATAAATCTCAAACTTTGCTCAAAAAGGGGGTTCCTTTCTTACCGTGACATGATTTGTTGCTTTTAGAGACTAGTCGACCCAAGGCCACAGCATTTCTTTCTATTGCCAAGACAGGTTTTGACTTCTGTGTGGTCTTGTAGAGAAGGAAAGAGAAAGAGTACAATCTCCTCAGAGTTTGTTCTTTGCCAAATGCACAAATTGAATATTTGGCTGAAGTTTCCTTTGAAGACCTGCTTAGACTTGTTGCCCTCTGGGAACTCATCCGAAGTTGCAGAGCTTCAGCCCTCGCAGATCATTTAGATCACAACCAACTTTCAGGCTGCTTTCCTTTCTTTGAGACCACAGGGGGGAACTAGAAAAAACATACACACGGATCAGGGATAGGCGAAGAAGAGAGAAGCGAGAGGAAGGGTGAGAAGATACAGAGACGGAGAGCCCCTGGCATGGATTTAAGTTACATGCCTGGTTTCTCTTATTTAATCCTTTCCCAAAAAAGCAATGGATGTGGAGTGAAGCAGAAAGTTCAGTGGTGGCTTCTTTTCCCCAGCTACAGAAATCAGGGCTAACACTGATGCATTGTTCCCTACTTCCTGCTGCCCTCGACTGAGATCAGAAATCCTCCTGAGTGCCACTAGCCACACTACCAATGACTCAATACCACCGTCTATGTTGATTTTACTTATTTTACAGTGCATGTTTTTTTTTTTTGTTGGCCCATCTGCGAACGATTACGTATAGCAATACTGTTGGAGTTTACATGTATTAGGGTGTAGCAGCATTGACCCAGAGTTGTTTAATTTATTTGGTGTAACTCATGATGACAACTGATCAATTGCTGGCTCACACTTATCCACACCCTGGACAGTACTTCAGATTCCAGGGCATGTGTAACTGACCCATTTCTGTGAGAGGAATAGCAGGAAGTAGGCACTTACGAGACAAGAAGTTGTTTACAGTTATGAAGATTATGACGATTTTGAACATGTGCATGCAAGCACAAGATATGACACATCAGATAAACTGGGTTTTCGTGATCAAAACGTGACCTGTCAGTTTCTGTTTTCCAGGTAAAAGTAGTGCAGAGGGCTAGCTATAGCTCAGGTGGTAAATGTAACTTATAGGAGTTATAAAGCAACCCCTATTTAGAACATTTTACCAGCAATATTTGTTAAGGTACTGAGTAACTAAAAATGAACAGTACTTTTACAGCATTTATTAATTTTAACATATATTCATAGCTCACTGCTGGTCTCATCACAAAAGAATGATCCACTTTTATTTTTTGCAAAAATTAAGCTAAAGTGACAGTAAAGACTTTTAACATTTTTCAAAAAAATCTATTTTAAATAAATGCTGTTTATCAAAGAACTTTGAAATCTAGTGTATTTTTCTTTAAAAGTTTTTTATTAATATTTTGCTTACTAAACATTTTTTTCTGTGCAAAAGAACGCAAATATGCAACATGAATCCAACACAATGCAAAACATTACTGAGTGATAAGTTTGTCATTTTTAACTCATTCTGATGCTTTCAAAACTATTTGACAAAACCTGTATATTAGCCAGATGAAATCAGCCATTATATTGAAACGATCGGTCATTTTCGAATAAAATACAACTGTATATGCTTTATAAACACAAATTATTGCCTTGCACGTGCTTCCGCTTTCTGTATTCCTCAAAAAACTTACTCTGTATGCCCTACGCCTTCCCTATTCTACTCACGGAAAAAAATGAAACTGGCGGCGCGTTCGTTCAACAACTTGTATGACATGGGGTGAGTAAATTATCAGGAAAATGTTATTTAAAATTGGACTAATCCTTTAAATTTGCAAAAACATGTACAAGATAAAAGTAAAACTTGTTTCTATATAAATATATATATATATATATATATATATATATATATATATATATATATATATAAA
Organism: Chanodichthys erythropterus; assembly: GCF_024489055.1. Classification (NCBI taxonomy): domain Eukaryota; kingdom Metazoa; phylum Chordata; class Actinopteri; order Cypriniformes; family Xenocyprididae; genus Chanodichthys; species Chanodichthys erythropterus. Next base: position 8,668,805 of record NC_090231.1, on the reverse strand, counting down.
TATATATACACAATATTAATACACTTTGTAAAACATGTTCATTGTTTGTTCATGAAACCTAATGCAGTCAGTATTGAACCGTATGGTAAAGTGCTACCCAAACTAGCCTTTTTTCTAGCTGTACTTTTCTGCTTATGCTGAAGTCGTTTTATTGTACTGATCCAGGACCAGCCCAAGCTTACCCATGAGACAAAACCACAAAGGGGTCATCGATCAATGCATGTGAACAAGTCTGGAGAAATTGCAAAACTGGTCTCAGATCAGTCTTGAGCTCTTCCTGTGAGCACAGCTCCGCTCAATATGGGGGACCCTCATTACCTGCCTGACTCGCTTTGAAAACCGTAACACGGCAAGAGTTAACTAAACACCTTCTTGCTGCCAAGCTCTGCCTGCAACTGAAGAGTCATTAAGAGCTTTGGCGGACCGTGACTCAAGCCTTCGAAACTGCACACAGTGATTCTTAACTGGCAACATATATTTCTTGGAGCGGCTCCGGGTTTCTGAACAGGGACAGAAAGAGAGAAAAAGAGACTGAAAATAGAGCAAGGTTTTCAGTGAAAGGTCATTTGAAGTACCTCATTATGTAGGACATACCTCTCCAGCTGGCTCAAGGTCTTTGAGCTGAACTTGTACCCCATTGGCTTTCCATAGCAAGCCCCATTGCAGATGTCCTCATCTACTTTCCAGGAAAGGGTCAAGAGGAATATGTGCCCTTTTTTTGATCTTCAGCCTATGCTCCGGCCTTGAGCAGATTGTTTCCTCATTGAGCATGCCTTCAGCCCCCTTTTTCCCAGTTTGCTTCCTACACTAAAGTGCTGTTCTCATTGTTCCTTAGGATGACGTGGCATTCAAACCACATTATGATTTACAGATTATGGGGTTTGATTTGGACTTGTGTTCTAATTTTCATCCTATTGGCAGGTTAAGAGTCAGGGGGTTACAGAAGAGCTGCGGTGCCTGGGCTTGCTTAATGCCCTGGATAAAGACCGGGACATTCCCGAAGACCTGGCCCAACTGTTTGGAGAGCCTTGCATCAAACTAGCTGAGGGTATCAAGGCCTATATTTCCAAGGTGAGTTCAAGTCTCCATTTGATTTTACTTGTTGCACAAGATTCTGCCTTCATTTGTCTGGTTATCTGTCGAGGCATGCCGCGTCTAAATAACATGCTATTAAAAACATCATCTGCCTTTTCAATGCATGGGCACAATTGTAGACAACAGTTGCAAGTGAAGTTCCTCACAGCATGAAGCAGCTTGCCATTACCATAAATGTGTCCTGGCAAGTGATTACAATCGCCTAAGGGAAGAAAAGTGGATGGTTTAGTCATGGGAGAGTTTTTCAGGCATTTATGCTTGTATATGCAGCATTGTAGAGGGTGACTCACCCCCTTGTCCTGATCATGAACCAATCTAGCAGTCAGAGCACAGATTTGAAGGAAATGGCTCGGTTTTCCCCTGGCGTGGCTGGTTATCCCTTCAGCATCCAGCTTTTTCCCTTCACAGGCTTCCAGTGGTTTTTACATTAATAAAACTGACGTGTTTGGAAGCCTAGGGCTTGGTTTTAGAAGAAGTCTCATTCTAAAGGTGATTGGACTTGCAAAGCATCAAGTAAAGTCAAACACTTATTTACATTAAATACACTACCATTCAAAGGTTTGGGCTCAGTAAGATTTTTAAAAATGTGTTTAAAAAAACAAGGCTGCATTTATTTGTTCAAAAATACAATAAAAAGTATAACAATAATAAATAAAAAAAAAACTCTTAATGAAATTTATTCCTGTGATGGTAAAGCTGAATTTTCAGCATCATTACGCCAGTCTTCAGTGTCACATGATCTTTCAGAAATCATTCTAATATGCTGATTTGGTGCTCAAGCAATATTTCTTATTATGATCAATGTTGAAAACAGTTTTACTGCTTAATATTTATGTGGAAACCATGTTACATTTTTTTCTGTGTTCTTTAATGAATAGAGAGTTCAAAAGAACAGCATTTATCTGAAAAAATATATATATTTTTAAATATAATATAATATATTTAATGTATACATAATATATAATATATATAATATATACAATTTAATGTATCCTTGCTGAATACAAATATTAATTTCTTTAAAAAAATCTAACTGACCTTAAACTTTTGAACGCTAGATAACCAGTAAATGGATAATATTAAAATGTCATTCTATTTTTTCTAAATAAATTAAAATGAAAACATGCACAATTATATATTCATTCTCCATCAACAGAAAGAACAGAATAATTTTTAATATTGGCAGATTACTGTTTTGGTACCAATATATTGTGCATCGCTACTTGATTTTATCCATCAGAGACAAACTGAATAAATAGCTATTTGGTTATTGGTTAATATTATCCAGTAACTAACATGGAATAAGTAAGATCAGCAGAAAAGTAAAAGTTATTCTAGAAGAGAAGGAAATTCTTTTTTGAAACAACCGACTCTAATGAATCATTTACAATAAAACCAGGAAACATTTGTTTAGAAAGAAAACAGGGTTCATTTTGACTTCAATTCAAGCATTTTGCATTATGGTGTTGGAATTCCTAAATGCCATTGTTTGATTAATTTTCCGTGCCACCCCTTTGTTTACCCAAGTCTCTCAGCTCCGGGAATATGTTATCAGATTTTATGGAGCATGTCTACCCCATCCTACCCCTTTGCCCCCCTATGCGCAACAGTCTGTGCGTACCGTCAAATCTTTCACTACTAATTGAGTGAGGCTGCAAACAATTTATTGCCACTCAGAGACAGAGGCATTTGCCTCTTAATTAAAAACACATGCGCCACTTCTGAGGGATGCAATTATGGTGCGCTAAAGAATTCCCTGATCATGCTAGGGAATCAGTCAGTGGAAAAAGTAAACAAATAATGGAGAGTTTTGCCAGAACATATGGGCAGACTGCATGCAAGACCCAAAATACATAAAGAGAGAAAAATAATGTCTATGTGCATGTGTCTGCATGTATGTTCACACGTCACTACGAATAAGAGAGTGAGGTTCAGATTTAGATGAAGACAGAAGAAATTTACACAAAGAGAAAGAAACAGGCCGAACAAGCACACGCCGAGGCTTTGGGCTCTTTTCCAGCTTCATGTCAGCACAGAGGTAAAGCACACAGAAAAAGAATGAGAGGATAAGGAGGATCGAGAGAGTGCCTTCACAGCGAAGGCAGGGAATGAGTGAGTGAGGAGAGATGAAGGAAATGCATGTTTCTGAAGCGAAGACCTTCAGAATCCAGAGAATGCCAGAACACCTGGTAGTTATTATGGAGGACTCAAAAAAAAAAGCAAACAGAGAAGTTATACGTCCTCCAGATTCTCGATTTTGGCCAGACTCAGAACACAAGCGGCGTACAGACATGAAGTATACGAAAACCACTGACCATTGTTACTCCTTGACTTTCCATGTCCCTTGTTGGACTTTGATGTGACGCATACAGTGGGTACGGAAAGTATTCAGCCCCCTTAAATTCCCTCTTTGTTATATTGCAGCCATTTGCTAAAATCATTTAAGTTCATTTTTTTCCTCATTAATGTACACACAGCACCCCATATTGACAGGAAAACACAGAATTGTTGACATTTTTGCAGATTTATTAAAAAAGAAAAACTGAAATATCACATGGTCCTAAGTATTCAGACCCTTTGCTGTGACACTCATATATTTAACTCCGGTGCTGTCCATTTCTTCTGATCATCCTTGAGATGGTTCTACACCTTCATTTGAGTCCAGCTGTGTTTGATTATACTGATTGGACTTGATTAGGAAAGCCACACACTATCTGTCTTTATAAGACCTTACAGCTCACAGTGCATGTCAGAGCAAATGAGAATCATGAGGTCAAAGGAACTGCCTGAAGAGCTCAGAGACAGAATTGTGGCAAGGCACAGATCTGGCCAAGGTTAAAAAAAAAATTCTGCTGCACTTAAGGTTCTTAAGAGCACAGTGGCCTCCATAATCCTTAAATGGAAGACGTTTGGGACGACCAGAACCCTTCCTAGAGCTGGCCGTCCGGCCAAACTGAGCTATCGGGGGAGAAGAGCCTTGGTGAGAGAAGTAAAGAAGAACCCAAAGATCACTGTGGCTGAGCTCCAGAGATGCAATCGGGAGATGGGAGAAAGTTGTAGAAAGTCAACCATCACTGCAGCCCTCCACCAGTCAGGGCTTTATGGCAGAGTGGCCCGACGGAAGCCTCTCCTCAGTGCAAGACACATGAAAGCCTGCATGGAGTTTGCCAAGATGGTGAGAAATAAGATTCTCTGGTCTGATGAGACCAAGATAGAACTTTTTGGCCTTAATTCTAAGCGGTATGTGTGGAGAAAACCAGGCACTGCTCATCACCTGTCCAATACAGTCCCAACAGTGAAGCATGGTGGTGGCAGCATCATGCTGTGGGGGTGTTTTTCAGCTGCAGGGACAGGACGACTGGTTGCAATCGAGGGAAAGATGAATGCGGCCAAGTACAGGGATATCCTGGACGAAAACCTTCTCCAGAGTGCTCAGGACCTCAGACTGGGCCGAAGGTTTACCTTCCAACAAGACAATGACCCTAAGCACACAGCTAAAATAACGAAGGAATGGCTTCACAACAACTCTGTGACTGTTCTTGAATGGCCCAGCCAGAGCCCTGACTTAAACCCAATTGAGCATCTCTGGAGAGACCTAAAAATGGCTGTCCACCAACGTTTACCATCCAACCTGACAGAACTGGAGAGGATCTGCAAGGAGGAATGGCAGATGATGCCCAAATCCAGGTGTGAAAAACTTGTTGCATCTTTCCCAAAAAGACTCATGGCTGTATTAGATCAAAAGGGTGATTCTACTAAATACTGAGCAAAGGGTCTGAATATTTAGGACCATGTGATATTTCAGTTTTTCTTTTTTAATAATTCTGCAAAAATGTCAACAATTCTGTGGTTTTTTTTTTTTTTTTTTGTCAATTTGGGTTGCTTTGTGTACATTAATGAGGGGAAAAAAATTAAACTTAAATGATTTTAGCAAATGGCTGCAATATAACAAAGAGTGAAAAATTTAAGGGGGTCTGAATACTTTCCGTACCCACTATAAGAGCGACTGCACAGCTAACAAGAGTGAAACCCTGCAAGAGTTTGGCTAATTCACCAAACAGACGACTGCATCCGCAGAGAATCACGCAGGCTCACATGCAGAAACCCTAACACAAGTCAACAAATCAAAAGACACAACATCTCGACCAGAATAGATATGATCCAGCTCAGAAATAATATCAGCATTCCAAGGAATATTATATCCTCAAACTGCACCTGAACAGGACCCCGCAGCGGCCACTTGATATCCCTAAATCCCTCATCAGTTTCCCACAAAGCTAAATGGGATGTTTTGTCCCCATTCTCCATTGGTCTCGGATTCTCCTAATGACTCATTAGATGAGGAAGCATCTCGTCTTCGGTCTCACATCCGCCACCGAGGCAGCGCTGCATCACCACCGGCGTCTCAAACAGATTTATGATGAAAGCAGTGATCATACTCGGGGCATTCCGCCAGCCGCAATGTTTTTCGCCAGCCTCAGAACAAACACAAAGGCCATCTCTGTCTACCCTCTAACCTTTATCTTCTGCATGATCATAGCTCAAGGACTGATTTCGATGATGTGGTTGGTTTTACTACATGCGGTTTGTTTGGATGGATGAATGTATTGTTTGTTTCATAAAACTTCGGGAAACTGCTAGCTTGTGGACGCGGAACGGGTTTGGTAACAAGTGAACACGAAATTTGCTAGAATGAAAAGAAAGAAAAAGACAAAGTTAATAAAGTAATAAAGGCTGGTCCAGTTGGTGTTCTCATGTTGCTCTGCATGGAGTACACGATAGCTCGCCTCCTGCCAAATATGTGCTGAGCTCTCAAAGCTGGTATTACTTAGAGTCAAATTTCAGCGAGTGCTCCACAGCGACCTTCCGTCTAAAAAGAGACAGAGAGAGAAAGAAACCGAGATTAATTCGGATTTAAAGCCTCGGAAGTCTTCAAGCCCATTTTCCACAACAAAATAGAGACTGACTGAGACTTCTTTAACACCTCATTAAGTGTCACTGTGGCAGAGATCCCTGACGAGAGCGAGAGCAAGGAAGACACAGGCACAAACAGAACTAACACTGACTGCTGTTTTTAAAGTGCAGGGTAGGGGGTTGCACCAGCTGTTTGTAAGACTTAAGACCCAAATGCAGTTCAGGCAAATCATGCTCTCACTGATGTAATTCAGTCTGTCATATTGCTGGCAGACCAATTGCATTGCACACTCCTGGTTGGAAGATTTCATAAATAATCAGTTCATACAAATGGGTTGCATCCAAGTGTAATAGTCCAATGTTCACATTTTTAGTGGTTTTAATTTAGTTCTCATGTATGTTACAACTAGGCTAGGCTGTAACTTACGCACAGCTTGTGGAACCAGCCCCAGGTGAATAGATACAGACATTTACGGGGGGGAACAGAGAGAGATTAATTCTCACAGGGCTTAAGGTCAGATCCAGGAGACTGTTGTGCTCTATAGTGGAACGGGGGGTCTCTGGTGATGGGGGCCGGGGGACAGAGAAATGGGGCCGACCTCAGACGGCAGCCAAGAATGGCAGGAAACAACTTGTAAGCATATACACACACCCCATTCATTCAAAGGCCATAACAGGCGTGCACTGATTTTATCCAGCAGAGAGACTGTGTGTACAGTATGTGTTTGTGTCTATCATTACTGTAGGTTATTAGCCTGAGTCACACCGAGCAAAGTCTAGCGCTCTGGGATTTATTGTTGAGTGAAAAGGTGATTGAAGTGACGTGTAAGAAAGCAACAAGGAAAGCAACTGTTATTTATTAATAATCCTCCTGGAGGAAGAAAACGCGCTGTGCTTCAGTTTCTTAACGGCAGAGCAAACTCTGGCACTGGCGCCGCATTAAAGTATTGGATTGCCGTCTTGACTAAGCTCAGCCGGAGAGGACGCTAATGGTTTTCTTCACACCCTGTGTGCATGCACTCTCCTGATTCCTGCTCTATGAATGGAGCAAAAATCTTCATCGGCCACACTCCTTTTTTGGCACATGGGTGAACACGGGCCAAAGGTTTACTGCTGGGTGTGTTTATTGTTATTGTTGTGGTCTTTGTATGGGTCTGTTCTCTGCCCTCCACCTTCTGAACTCCGTTTTGTTTTCCAGAAAACAGATTGCGCACTCACTTTAAATAGGCCTCACTGACAAATGCTTGTGTGAAGGATCCTTATTGGAATATCTGTCATAAATGAGAACTAATCCAAAAGGAACATAATGGGATCAGCTAAGAATCCCATAAGATCTTCCTGGATTAACTAAAATTCCAACAGGAATTTTAGTTGATTTGTACAGCCCTATAGAATATTGTGTATTCTGACTGGACAAATATTGTGTATTCTGACTGGTTAAAGGAAATTGTGCTTGGAGGAAAAGGATTTTTCTTTTTGGAGTCACATGTTTGTTTTGTGTTTCCTAAATTTGCTTTGGGATCTTTTTGCAGTGTCCTAGCAAGAGTCCCAAATGCTAACAAACGCCTACTATCCACCCAAAACACCCAGCAACTGCATAGCAACACCTTAGCAACCACCCAGAACATCATAGCAACTACATAACAACACTCTAGCAACCACCCATTTGCAATGTCCTAGTAACCACCCCAAACACCCTAGTAACTTGCAGAGTCCTCTATCTATCTATCTATAGTGTCCTAGCAGCTATCTAGAACACCCTATCAACTGCATAGCAACACCTTAGCAACCACCCAGAACACCCTAGCAGATGCCTAGCAACAGCCTAGAATACCCAAGCCTCCAGCTTTTTGCACTGTCCTAGTATCCACCCCAAACACCCTAGCAACTGCATAGCAACACCCTAGCAACCACCCAGAATACTCTGGCATCCATTCCTCTTTCTGCAAAAAATAGCATTTATCCCAAACACCCTAGTAACCATCTTTCTAGCAACAATCCAGAACACCATTATAGCAAGCACTCAGAACACTCTAGCAACTGCATAGTAACACCCTAGCATCCATCCATCTTTCTGTAATATACTAGCATCTATCCCAAACACCCTAGTAACCATCTTCCTAGCAACAGTCTAGAACAACATTATAGCAACCCTCTAGCAGCCACCCAGAACACCCTAGCAATTGCAAAGCCTATCCATTTATCTATCTAAAAAATAATTTAAATCAAAGCAGTAAAGACGATAATAATTATGAAGAAAAAAAGTGGAATGATTTGTATTGATCCATCTTGTTCTCTTTTTCCTTCTCGTTTTCTCTGATATGCAGCATGTACAATAACATACTAGTAAAACAGCCTTTATCTGCTCTGTATGTGAGACTGTGAGAGGAATTGATTTCAGGATAATGTACCAGAATTTAAAGTAAAAAGGGGAACGTTTTGGTCAGAAATCTATCTCTGCTGTGGCCTGGGTGAGATTATGTCACGTTATAAAGCCTGCAGGCGCTCGGCTGTCTGATGAATGGAGAGAAGAGAGAAAGAGAGCGCCAAGAACAACAGAGACTCCACCACACATTCACTCTTGGATGATGCCAGACAGAGAGGGACTGGGGAGGTAGGGACAGAGAGAGAGGAGCGAGGAAACGGAATAAACTTATTCCTTAAGAAGAAGAAAAAAACGTCTTGTTTTATCAAACACAGACATCTTAGAAAGCTTAAATTAAAGAGTTTGCCTTAAAAAGAAAACATATTTTAGCATAGACATTAATACACAATAACTGAATCCAACATAATATACTGCAAAACATGGAAAGGCAAAACGCTATAATTTTATATAGACTCAAATAGATTGTAAAACATACATGCCAAACTTTATATATGTCTTAACCCTGGCAATTAAAGTGGTGTTTAACCTTTATCCAAGAAGTATTCATGAAGGTGGAAAGAAAATGTGAGGAGCGGTCAAAACCAGCCTGAGGGGTTAATCATGATGACTTGTTACTTAGTAGCTTTTTAAAATCAGAACAGCTTTATGGAATTATTTTTCACCACTTTCTTGATGACATTGTCTGTTTGGTATTTTTTGCTGAATGGTATTAATGCAGTGATTCATTCACGGATACATTCTGAACAAATCATCAAGAGTTTTTCAATTAGTTTAATTTAGTTCAATCAGATGGTGTTTGGAACATATTACCCATGAGCTGAGGCTTGCCCGAGGCAGTGGACATGAGCCAGTAATCAGTGTGTTTTTAGTTCAAGACCCAGTCAGTGGAACTTATGATCTGGAAACTGGAGTTTGACTGGTTGAAATATGGCCGTCACAGACTACTGAAAAACTGCCCTTTAAAAAGGTGACCTTAAAAACTATTCTTAGTCGTTTCGTACATTGGCTGACTCTCCAGATTAGCACACTGTAAACATTTCTGTCCTTAGAAACTGCTGTCTTCAAAGGCTGAAAAATAAACATTTTATAGCAGAAAAGTTTCTGTAATAAAATGGATGATTAACTTATGTTGCTGTTTTGTAACTTGAGGTAAACTTTAACCACAGTCATCTGCCTTTGAGACAAGAAACAGAAAACAAAAAGGAGGAAAAACATGAACTGAATCATCAAGTTTCGCATTTCTGTTAACAATCTAGATTTTGAGTCGTCATCATGTCACTCGGTTGCCTGTACTAATGGAACTTTTTCTTTTTTTTTTCTTTTTGCCACAGGTTACAGACAGTATCATCTCCAAACAGGCTTTACATGGTGAGTATACGACCAGTCATCATTTCACTACAATTGCCCTAAATCACAATGATACCAGGAATAGTGACAATAATAAACAAAACACAATGCAGTTCAAAGAACAGGTTAATCTTTGCACAACGCCAATTCATATTTTATGATGTATTTGAATGTGCTGACTGTCTACTGTCTGTCTCTTCCTCAGAAGCAAGAGCCATGCCCCATTCATATAATACATCAGGGTCAAAGTTCATGACCACAGTGACACAGAGGCCATCAGCCCACCTGACCCTTGGCAGCCTACCAGGTGAGCCTGTGTGTGTGTGTGTGTGTGTACCATTGGAATGTGGAATGTTTGGGCACACCACTTAAGGGGAACATAATCAGTGACAGGAAATATAATATATAAAACTTACATTTGGATATTTGACTTACCAATGACAAAGTGTTTACTGCACACAAAGGCATACTGAGTGTCAGGATCTCAGAATTTACCCATTCAGACTGACTTTTACAATTCGGTAGCTTATAAAAACATAGTTCCGGCGTGGGCGTGGCCTAAATGCGCTCCGTCTCTATAAAGCCTATGCAAAGACTATAGAATAACACTATAAGATAAGACTATAATAAGATGTGTCACTCGTATTGTTTTGAATGGGAGAAAGTGTAACGCGCAATATGGCGGAATAAGTCCCGCCTTCTAAATAAGAGCCAATTGCCGACTGGTAAAGTCATCGCGTCACTGCAGCGGCCGTTAGAAGCACCGGTTTCTATAGAAACAGTCAGACGCTTGCCTCCGAAATGAGGCACAAGAGACACGCATTTAGTTCTGCGCATGCGCTAATGCTTGATCCAGCATAAAAATACATTTTTTTGTCATGATTCGAGCGTTTAGAAAAAAAATTATGAGACAGTTGTTGTCAGATTTCATTGGTGACTTCAAATATGAAATTTAATCGAAAGCTTGCAAACAGTTTTGGAGTATTTTAGGTTTCCCCACTCAAAGAGATAGGAGCTGCATGATGCCCAGGATGCCCGAGAGGCGTTTCAAAGATGGCCGCCGAGTGAAATGACTTGTCTTAAAGGGACTTTGGCCTATGGGGCCCCGCCTGAACTTGACATGCAGGAAAAAAATAGAGTACCTCAGAGATTACATGTTTTTGTATGCAAAACCCGGAAGCGAGTTAGCACTTCCGGTTCCATCGCCCTAAAGTCTAATGGGTTTTTGCTAAATCGCCTGAAATAAGGTCTGTGGTTAACAAAGACACTAAATATTTTCATGTTTTGATCTATGACATAAAACACACCAGTTATAACCCACTTGTGATTTTTTTAACTTTTACTGTGTCTTAAAAACGGCGGTTGCTAACAAGTTGCTAAAAGGGACTACTTCCTTTGGTGGAGACTTTAGACGTCATCATGACAAACAGGACATTTGGACGGCATTTCTCAAGGAAAAGTGGAAAAGTATTCATACACAGCGCATATCATAATCAGCTAGCATGTTTTTAAATAAAGTTTGAGGAAGCTTGGTGGTGACGACGTTGATCCGCGACTATGGTGTGCTGTAGTCCGTTTATAGCCTACTGTTAGCTTTTTATATATGACGACTTTATTTAGGCTTCAAAATCTATAAATGTTGTGTTAACTTGTAAAGATTATCTTGATAGTCAAAATGTGTAAGTGTCATAACCCTTTGTTAAACACAGAGCTTATTTTTTGCGATTTTCCAAAAGTCTATGGGAAAAATGCAGAGGCTTTCGATCGAGGGAACCCGTGCGCCACTAACTTCCGGGTTGGCCTACAAAAACACGTCATCTCTGAGGTACTCTATAGTAGGTTAAATCGTGCGCACAATTCACTTTTTTCCTTGCATGTCATGTGCGGGGCTCCATAAGTGTATGTTTCCTCCTCAGTAACACAAAAGTGCAGTTTGCATTTCCTCGCGATGCATTTAGTGCTGCAGTTTGACTATGAACACATATGGGAAAAATCATTGTGACAATATTTAATATGTAAAAACGCGGAGCGAGCATAAGAGTGGTTTCTGCACAGAACGATGCAATGAGTTTAACAAGAAGTAAGCATGTTTCAAGTTTTTATATACATTTTATAGACATATTTCATATAATCTATTGCTCTAAACACCGTTTATGCGCACACATTTCATGTATTTTCAAATGAAATATATATGTGCAGATAAGGACACTGATTCAGCATTATATCTTATCATAATCGCAATGACATGCTGATGACAATATTCTGATAGACAGAAGACCATGTAAATTCAAAGAACAATGGACAAAAAAGTTTATTGTTTCTGTGTTAAACTGATGACTGTCGTCTGTCCGTTCAGAGACTGTAGTGCTTGTATACATGATGAAAATATTAGAAGATTTAAATGTTCTTCCGTTATTGCCCCTCCTTTGTTGTGTCATAGAATTATATTTTTAAAACACATCAAGATGCTGTTTTTTCCTCTGCTCATATGTTAATATTTATTATTCTGCATAATGAGTGTGTTGTTGGTCTGTGTTTTATTGGTTGTTGTCTCCCTTCTCCCCCTCTACACTTTTCCACAGTTTTACACACCCATTTTTCAAGACTTTTTCCAGCTCTGAGGTGTGAACAACAGGGCTAAAACAGTGGGGTTTCATGACACTTTAAATGTGCCTTTCATGTACATGACCCATCCATCTTGCTAGGCAGTGTTAGAGCTTCCCTGAGTCAAAAAAATAAAAGCCTGGCAAACAGCTGCATAGAAGAAACTGATTATAAAACAGCCTGAAATTGTTTAGTTATTTAGCTACAGCAAAATAATATCACTAAATATCCCAAAATCTTGTTTGTTCCTTTGAAGTTCTGCTACTCGGATCAAAGTCCTATTGATTGCATGCATGCCAGGGGAAAAAAATGAGATTTATTCAGTCACGCATCTCAGAAGGAAATGAAACCGAGTCAAACCAGCTTTGTTTCTGGAAAGGAAGTCATGAGTCTGATCATTAAACTGCAAGGGGGTACAAGGACACTTTTCTTTCTTTCTTTTTTTTGCACATGTATGCATTATTCACAAACCAGTGCTTACACAGTGCTCGATGATGGATCATGAATACGCACTATAAAAAAAAGTCAAAATGGTTTAATCCTTGTGAACATCTATATTACCCATCATAATGGGCTTTCCTACATATCTAAACTTCACGTGTGTTTTTCTTTATTACTTGTGTCAGAAGAATGGCCCTTTAAAAACTTTTTGAAGCAGTGAATCAAAGAGCAGATTTAGCGTGTTAATGATCTTTTTTGAGGAATGTGGCTCATTGTGTTTGAAGAACACGCCGCCTGCTCCTCCATGTCCTCTACACCTCCCTTCCTCCCCAGCCTCTCTCTCTCTCTGTTCTTCGATTTTTCACTCTGTCCATGACTTCCTCTCCTGTGCAGCCATACCTTCCTGTTCTGATCTCTCCTGTACTCCTAAGACAATCCACCAATCTTTCATTCCTCCCTTTTACCTTGTGAATTATGTGCCTCAGCACCTGCTCCTTGTTTCGGAACATTTATTCAATATTTACTACTGAATATTTTGGGCTTTGGTTTGTGAATCAGTTGCTTTTCCACATTATTTATAGTATATTTAATTGTGCATGCTATTTTAACATTTAGAATAACTTTATGTGAGTATTAAGTGACACCAATGGTAATCTTTATAAAAATAATTCAATAACATTGTTAAATCTTTAGTAAATCTCATAATGAATTATCATTTTTCATACTGTACATTTATAATGTGATGTCTGAACAATTGATTTTAGTTTTTACTGATTTATTTTTTATTTATATAACCAAAATAGTATTGAGCTTTAATATCAAGAATTTATTGGTTAATAGCCATACCATGAAAATAATTAGCAGTTTATCATTATCAGCCAAAAATGTAATATCAGTGCATTCCCATTCCCCAAATAACACATATTCATGTTTTTACATGATTCATCAGTACATTATTCCAAAATGAAAAGATTTGGCTTTAAAGGATTAGTCCACTTTCAAATTAAATTTTCCTGATAATTTACTCACCCCCATGTCATCCACGATGTTCATGTCTTTCTTTCTTCAGTCAAAAAGAAATTAAGGTTTTTGATTAAAACATTCCAGGATTATTCTCCTTATATTGGACTTCAATGGTCTCCAAAATTACAGTTTCAGTGCAGCTTCAAAGGGTTTTAAACGATACCAGACGAGGAATAAGGGTCTTATCTAGCGAAACAATCTGTCATTTTTGAAAAAAATAAAACTGTATATGCTTTATAAACACAAATTTTCGTCTTGCACGCGCTTCCGCTTTCCGTATTCTTCAAAAAGCTCACGCTGTATGTCCTACGCCTTCCCTATTCAACTTACGGAATGAACACGGCGCAAGTTTAGTTTTTTTCCGTAAGTAGAATAGGGAATGTTTTCATCAAAAACCTTAATTTCTTTTCGACTGAAGAAAGAAAGACATGAACATCTTGGGGGTAAAATTATTAGTAAATTATAATAATTAATATAGTAAATTATGAGGAAAATTATATTTAAAAGTGTACTAATCCTTTAATGTTGGTTAAAGAAATAGAGATTATGACTATAAATGCAAGTAATGATAGATTTCAAAAAGTTTGTCTCCTGCCTTTTTCTCAGGTGGCGCTCAGTACTCCACCCCTCAAGCAGACCTGCACCAGTCCTGCCGCCATCCTGTACGTTCCTGGGCCAACCAGAGCTTCGGCGCCCATCTACACAACATGACACTGGCCAACGGGCGCCTTCGCGTACCCCAAGATGGCCGCTACTACCTGTACTCCCAAGTGTACTTCCGCTACCCCTCTCCCAGTGAGGGGGATCAAAACAGCGTGAGCCACCAGCTGGTCCAATGCATCTATAAGAAAACCTCCTACCTGAGGCCGATTCAGCTGCTGAAGGGAGTGGGGACCAAATGTTGGGCTCCAGATGCAGAATATGCCCTTCACTCAGTGTACCAGGGCGGCCTGTTTGAGCTGCGAGCGGGCGACGAGGTCTTCGTGTCCGTCTCGTCTCCTACAATGGTGTACGGCGAGGACTCTTCTAGCTATTTCGGAGCTTTCCGTCTGGATCTGTAAGAGCACGTCTGGATCGGGACTACATTACACCCACTTGGTGGACCGTTTTGAGGCTGCGACCCAAAGAGAAAAGACTCATTTCATCGTTCAAATTTCCTTTCTTTAAGACTTTGAATATGTGAAGGATGCATGAATGAGAGACATTTTGGACAAGGTTATTTCTTTTATAGACAGAGGAATGTATGTATATTTCTACAAATCACATAAAATATGTGAATCTTTGAAACGGTAGCAAAACAATCAACAGGAGAGACAAAAACTCACACAAAGTGAACCTGTGCCACTGTTGTATACAGTTTGATGTGTGAAATCCACTTGCTCTCGTCCGCTGGAGGGGAATATTTTTGTGTACAGCGGATCTAAAACAGAGATATGAGAAGAGAATGATGACAGTGGGAATGTGGAAGGAAAGAAAGATGAGATGGGAAGTATGCAGCTCTACCAGCCTCAAAAGGAGCATACTGGCAGGTTGCAGTACTGCGGAATTCTCCCCGTCCTGTCGGACCAGCAGAGCAGCATGCCCGGACAAGAAAAGGACCTAAAAAAAGTTCACACGCACATATAAACACAGAGGAATTCAGCTTGTTGCCTTTGAAAACACTCATACTCCTGAGTATTTATGGCTTCCACAAATGAAGAACACAGCGATAAGATAAAAACACATACGTTTAGTCTCAGACACAAATCACTTTTACAAGTCTCCCTCTGCTGTCTGGTCCGGGGTGCAGGAGGAAGTACTGTCAGGGAGAGACACGTGCTCCCCTGCTCACGCGGTCCCGGCCAAACGAAAGGTTAAATAAACACTACGATACACGTTTTGTCGAAATGTCGCGCCCATATAATGCTTTATTTTTTCTAGCATTACACACACGTACAAAACACACCCTGAAAAACACTTTTCTGATAAGTTGTGCTTCATACTTCCATCTCTTTCTCTATGTGGTTGGTTGGTTAAACCTGTGTATATATTGTATTTAATACGGAATTATGAGGTTTGGAATTAAATGTATGAGCGTTGTGATGTTCTTGCATGAAAATCCCACAAAATGGGCCTCCCGCTGTTAGCGTAAAAGCCGTGACGCTCTCCAAATGAAACGACACTGTGAATCTTAATACAAGCCTGTTTTTTTCTGAGGAACAAGTGTTTGTTTGAAGGAGGAGAGGGTGGGTAAATGATCAAGTGCTGTCACAATGGTGTATCTGAGCGCAAACGCAAACACTCGCTTGGGTTTCATTGTAAACCGCAAGCGTGTTTTCTTCTCTCTGGACTCTGCCCCAGTTTTTACTGATAAAGTCAGTGAGGAAAAGGGCCCCTGCCAAGACAGTGCCTTAAATCACATTATACAGCGAGAGCGATTGAGCCAAGACTCTTTGTGGCATTTAGCTATGGACATAATGTTAGTTATACCACACATTACAAAACTTCATTCCGCCTGACTCTTATCTGCAATTTGTCTGGATTCAGAAACTTGGACGTTGATTTAATCCATTGGGGGAGAACAAGTTATTCTTCTGCAGGTTAATGCTTCTGATGCATTTCTTTTAACTGGTATAACATGCTGAAATGCCAAAATGTCCCCATACACGGTGCCTTTTTAGGTGTAGAGAATGTGACATCAGATACCACTAGGTTTTGTATGTGTAAATGTGCATTTAGGTTGTCATTATGCACTGATTTGAGAACAATAACTTTTATCATACAATGATAAATTGAAAGTACAATGAAAGTCAGTGGGATCTAAAACAACATCATACACAAAATCCCCAGAGTTAAATCAACTTTGCTCAGAGTACTTATGGCCCATCTCTAAATAGTGTTAAAGTTAAATACAGAGATAATTAAGCAATTAATAACTCTTTTCTTCAGTGATTTTGCTTGTTAACAGCAGGTGTTCATCACTAATGCACAATCATAACTTAATTAATTGCTTAATTATCTCATTAACTTTAACTCTGCTTCAGTGTTACTTTAACACTATTTAGAGAGGGACCATATGTACTCTGAGCAGAGTTGATTTAACTCTTGAGATTTTGCTGTGTACTGCATTGACTTTCATTGTTTAAAAAACATTCTTTAAAATGTATTCTGTGTTTTGCAGAAGAAAGAAAGTCATACAGGTTTGTATCAAAATGAGGGAAAATAAATGGAAGAATTCACATTTTTGGACTTGGTGAACTTTCCCCAAAGGAGTCTGGATAATCCCACTAATTCGCACTAACCAAGCTTATTATCCCAGTCAATCTGCTCTGGCCCGTCCGGGGTCTTGTGTGAGTGCGCAAGTGTGTAAACAAGTTGAAATATGTACCTATCTGTACAACATGGAGGTTGGTGGGGGTTAGTGGGGTGAGGGGTGGCCAGAAAAGAGAAATATGGCTGAATTCCTTCGGATCTAGACGGATTACAGCATGACTTGCCCTCTGAACCACAAAGAACCACAATGTGAACACAGAAGACAAATGTATGTTAGGTGCGTATATACGTGAGTGTGTTTTTTAATTAATTGCTTGACTGGTTTCTAAAACTGTGGATATGATGGTTTGCATACTTACTATAAATCTCACTGAGTTCTGCATAGACTTTATGGGACTGCTGTGAAAAACTTAAGGGAGGGGGGATTTGAAATCCAGTGAGCAACATGAACTGTCGGTTAATAACAAAAAGGCTATTGTGTTTCCTTTTCCAGCAAGTTTTTTTTTTCTTTTCCATTGGGATTGTTAAATTCTCTGACCACCGATCTATGGGACTGTTTTTCATTTAAAGAAAGACGTTATGCACTGTTTACCAATGTTGCGTCTCCATCTTGTTAAGAATATACTGATATCTCTCACGCTGTCCCTCTTTATTGTATAGTGTCTGATCTGTGTCGTAAAGACAGAAGTTCAAGGTGTCATTTTCAACAATTAAAGTGCCTTTTTTCAATCATGAGTCATAGTTTGATAATCTCTTTGCTAGCTTGTGCATTTTTGTCCATGCTGATGACTTGCAGCATGAAGTCGACACCATTTGTTTTCTCTTTTTTTTTTTTGCCAAACTTGCACACACAATACCACAATTTACCCACCCACACGGACACACATTGTTCTCTTACACAGAAGATGATTTCACACACACACAAATGTTTGTTTTTCTATCATGGTGGGGAATTACCATTGACTCCCATTGTTTTAAATAATCTCTTTTTAATTGCTTTATATTCTTTTTTCAATTTTTTAAAAATTAAAATCTTGGAAGATTTTAATCAGATTTTGATTAATACTATTCTATTTATTAATCTTGAAAAAAAAATTAACAAAATGTAAAATAACTGCTTTCTATTTTAATATAATTTAAGCATAATTCTTATGAAGGCAAAGCTCAATTTTCAGCATCATTCCTCCAGTCTTCAGTGTCGCGTGATCCTTCGGAAATCATTCAGATATGCTGATCTGGTCAGACAAAACCCCACATAAATCTATACACTCAAAGCCAAGCTTAAGATCACTCTCCGTTCTCATAAGTCTTCTAGACAACCAACTATGAGTCATCGTCATTCTCACTTCTGCTTCCCGATGTCTCACAATCTCAAAAACAATACACACTCAGAGGCCACACACACTTGCACACCATTTGACTAACCCAGTGTTGACCACACACCAGTCTATTCAAGTTTTTGTTGTGGCCACACACACTGTCCGAAACGCACACACTCGTTGAGACAACCTGCCCTGAACACCCAGACTGGCCTTGTTCCTGCCTGCACAAATATACCCTTACTTCATCACACATTCCCCTTGCCAGCGCTCCCTAGCAATCCGTCACTCATATGTGTCATCGTTAAAGCTTTTCTACCATTCATTAAGACCACCAGGCATTCCTATTCACAAACCCAAGTTTGTCCTCCCCAATTCCCAGAATCCACCAGAACACTCCGGAATGTCACAGGAATCACATCCAGGCACTGTCCAAATAATTCAACATCTCAGCACACACACACAGGCCTCAATTATCTCATTCATTTGTGCAGGGCCTGGAAAGAGTAAACACCAATAAACAAATGGGACAGTTGGCACGAGGAGAGCGGCGGCAGGGCTGGAGATCTCTCTTCTCAGCTAGATCATCTCTATCCTGTGAGACCAAGAAGCTCCGCAATCATCCCTCAGGTTGATATTAGTCTCCTCTCCAGTCTGAGACACAGAAATTAGGCCAGTTTGTGATGACTTAGACATTAACAATCTTTTTACATTTTCTAAAAACAATTACACACTTTTTCTTTGAATCAGTTTGGTACACTCTAAAAAATGCTGGGTTAAAAACAACCCAAGTTGGGTTGAAAATGGACAAACCCAGCGGTTGGGTTAAATGTTTGCCCAACCTGCTGGGTAGTTTTATTTAAACCAACTATTGTTTAAAAATTGCTAAATGGCTGGCTTAAAATGAACCCAAAATAGTTGGGAAATTAAAATCCAGATGCAATTAGAGGCAACAATAATAGACAAAAGGTAAATGTTTATTAATAAGCTTTAATATTTTATTAATATAAATGTAATAGTTTAATCGTTTATTAATATAAAGCAATTTAATAAATGTTTATTGTTTAATAATTATTCATTGAACATTAATAAATGTTCATTTCCAACATATGGGTTCATTTTAATTAAACAATACAGTAATTTTTAAACAATAGTTGAGTTAAATAAAACTACCCAGCAGGTTGGGCAAACATTTAACCCTACCGCTGGGTTGTCCATTTTCAACCCAACTTGGGTTGTTTTTAACCCAGCATTTTTTAGAGTGTACTAAAAAAAATGGGCCTGATGGACTTGCTCTCAAGCCACTTCTTGGCTTTCTTTGCAATCTGGGCAGGAGGATTGTCTTGTTGAAAAATAACATCTGATCATTCCTCTTTAGATAACAACTTTTCACTTTTGGGAAGCAAGCCATTCTGCAATATTCTCCTCTAAAGCATTAAATGATTTTTCACAGTGAAGTCACTCTCCAATACCAGCAGCTAAAAAGGCTCTCCACACAATGACACCACTTCCTCCATGCTTCAATGTGGTAGAGATGCATTTATACTTATAGCAATGTTTTTTTAAGTAGTGCATTAAATTTAGCTAATTTCCTCACCAATAATTTGTATTTAGCCATTGTTGACTTTTTTTTCTTCTTTTCTTCCCCATAGACAAATACACGCACTTTTGCATTGCTCATTTTTGTTTTAAGTTTAATCATTTTTATTTTTTAAATATTTCTATTTAGCTTTAATCTATTTGTATTTCAGTTTTATTCATTTTAGTACTTTAAAAGGTGCCCTAGAATTGAAAATTGAATTTACCTCGGCATAGTTGAATAACAAGAGTTCAGTACATGGAAAAGACATACAGTGAGTCTCAAACACCGTTGTTTCCTCCTTCTTATATAAATTTGATTTGTGCAAAAGATCTCTGAAGAACTGGCGAATCTCAACATAACACAGACTGTGATGCAACGGTCGGGATCATTAATATGTACGCCCCCAATATTTGCATATGCCAGCTCATGTTCAAGCATTAGACAAGGCAGTATTAATGTCTGGATCTGTGCACAGCTGAATCATCAGACTAGGTAAACAAGCAAGAACAACAGCGAAAAATGGTAGATGGAGCAATAATAACTGACATGATCCATGATATCATGATATTTTTAGTGATATTTGTAAATTGCCTAAATGTTTCGTTAGCATGTTGCTAATGTACTGTTAAATGTGGTTAAAGTTACCATCTTTTCTTACTGTATTCATGGAGACAAGAGCCGTCGCTATTTTAATTATTAAGCACTTGCAGTCTGTATAATTCATAAACACAACTTCATTCTTTATAAATCTCTCCAACAGTGTGTAATGTTAGCTTTAGCCATGGAGCACTATCAAACTCATTCAGAATCAAATATAAACATCCAAATAAATACTATACTTACATGATCTGATATGATGCATGACGAACACTTTGTAAAGATCCATTTTGAGGGTTATATTAGCTGTGTGAACTTTGATTATGCAACGTATTATAGAGTTGCGAGCTTGGGGGTTGGGGAGCGCGAGCATTTAAAGGGGAAGCATGCTGAATCGGCGCATTTTTAATGATGCCCCAAAATAGGCAGTTAAAAAATGTAATAATACAAAACCTATGGGGTATTTTGAGCTGAAACTTCACAGACACATTCAGGGGACACCTTAGATTTATATTACATCTTGTAAAAAAGGGTTCGAGGGCACCTCGAACTTTATTTTAGTTAATTGCAGTGATATATACTGTATAGGTGCAAAGGTAAGACGTAGTGTCTCAATTATGAGATACACACATTGCAATATTTGGGTCTTACATTATGAGAAATGAAGCTGTAATTGTTCAATCGCAATTACCCTTTTATTTATTTTATTGAAATGTGGAAACAGGCTTGTGTTTCATTCAAAGATCCATGTAAAATTATCCTCTAAATCATCTGTGAATACTGCCCTAGAGCTCATTTCACATTGTTGCACATTGTTGCTACTTCAAGAAGCATTTGTGCTTTTTCAAAAGCAGAATCCTTATAATAAAGCTACAAAATAATAGTTCTTAAAATATGTCCTTCAAAAGGTGTGAGAAAGTCAGCATTCAGAAGCAGTAACAAATAAGACTCACCCCACAATCCTGTGGTGTTTTAAGAGACCCTCAGCAATTTCCTTGAAATACCACATTTAACATGAACCACTGTGGGTCTATTCCTACAGCCACCAGAGCAATTTGGGGATTTAGGGAATAAAAACGCTCATATTTCTGAAATTTTAATGCCCTGGAGCGTTTGATTATGTAAGATAAACAAACAAACAATAAAGGCCACAAGCGATTCTTTACATAGCTGAAGCATAAACACATACTATTTGACCTTCGGGATTTATTCATTCAGATTTAATCAAATGGACAAAAGTTCATTTGACAATATGATATAATCACAGTTACATACAAATACTACAATAGAACTTTTGTTGTGCAAAATAAATACATATTTAAATTTAACATCTCTCATCAATAAGACAAATAGACAAATGCTTTGGAATAAATTATGCATATTTCTTTTCCTTCTAAACAATTTGGTAATAACCACATCCCCTTTTTGGCGAGAAAAATCACAGGTTTCTTCGGATCTACATCGTAAACATGCTCAGTGACGCCTGTAAAAGCAGTTTACTCAGCTTTAGCATTTGTCCTCAGCTCTAAACTGGCTATTTGCATAGAAAAAGGCAAGCACATTTTCAAGCAGATGCAAACGAAACAGCTGTTTGTTTGCCTTCCTGAGATATTTGAAGCCAATGTTCTGTAGATAAGAACATAGGAGGTCTGTGGCGTGTCCTGTTTTACATTATAACATTTTATTTGGTCCCGGTCCTGGCCCGGCTCCTTCTGCACCAATCAAGTGTTGGGTTACAGCGCAAAGAGGCTCAGCACCCACCCGGATTGCAGGAATGAGTGGAAGTCCTTCGTGCCAAGTCTCTCCAATAACCCCCCGTGTGACACAGAGGGAACCTTTGTGAAACGATCCTTGCACTGACCAGTGAACACTGTTTAATTAACCTTTTCTTCTCTCCCTCCTCCCATATTCCCATGTTTTCCTAGGAAGGCAAAAGAGAAAGGCATAATCTCTCCTTCCAACACCCCTACGGCCCCCCACACAAACACACACACACCTTTTCTTGTAGTAATCAGAGCGCAAGAATTTCTTTTTCCCTCTCGCTCCATTATAACAGTGCAGAATAGACCGTTGTTTAAAGACTGGACCGGAAATTGTCTTTCTAAGAGTGGAAGGCGGTCGGGGCTGCGTGACGGTGCTCGAGGGAAGCGGTCGGGGGACATCCTGGCGACCGGGATCCCAGACGAGCAGGAGCTAATGGGAACAATAGCCCTCCACGACCTCCCTGCCCCAAATCCAACTCCCGGGAATTACAGCAAGCAGGGAAAGAAAGCGTTTAGAACAGGCATGAAAAGAGTCAAATGCCTTTATTAGGCCATAAACAACCCAAATGCCAATGCGGAGGGGGGAAAACATGCATTGAACTGGAGGGCGGAGGTTTTAAAACATACCGAGACTAAATGTCGAGAGAGTATGCCAAGGAAGTGGACTACAGTATGAGTTTAGCCCTTTCGTTACTGGGAGGATCTCGTTATGTCATAATCAGATCCTCATAGCCAAACAAGGGAGGTGCCAGGAGATGCTTCACTGAGGTTGTCTGAGGACGACGACGTAGTTGCATTGAAACGACAGTGAGAGAAATGGACGGAGGAGTGGATTCACATCTCCAAAGACTGTATGGAGGGGTCCAGGTGCTCAATATGAGCATAAAGATGTTGGGGGAATGAGTCCCGAAGGTAATGACATGAGAGATTGCTGCAACACACCCAGTGAGCGAACTGGGCCAACAGTCAATCAGGTGGTGCACAATATCCAGAATGAACAATCTGTGAGATTGTGAGTGCCTCCTGGTGGTGCAATGCAGGGATCGCAGCTTTGTCCATTTAAGAAGCGGAGTGGAAATTGGTTGTTTGGCAGCCACTACAAACTTTTTGGAAGACATAAGCCAATGGTAAGGCTAAACAGATTTTTTGGGAGCAAGAGAGCGTGAGGGACTGAAACAGATTTGATTTCGATTATATGGGCAAAAAAAATCATGTTAAACAGAAGAAAGAGTCATATAGGTTAGAGGGTTAGTTCACCCAAAAATGAAAATTCTGTCTTTAATTACTCACCCTCATGTCGTTCCACACCTGTAAGACCTTCATTCATCTTTGGAACACAAATTAAGATATTTTTGATGAAATCCAATGGCTCAGTGAGGACTACATTTCCAGCAAGATAATTTACACTTTCAATGCCCAGAAAGCTACTAAAAAAAACATATTTAAAACAATTCATGTGACTACAGTGGTTCAACCTTAATGTTATCAAGTGACGAGAATACTTTTTGTGTGCTAAAAAAACTAAATATCGACTTTATGACAATATTTAGTGATGGGCGATTTCAAAACACTGCTTCATGAAGCTTCGAAGCTTTACGAATCTTTTGTTTCCATTCAGTGGTTCGGAGCATGAATCAAACTGCCAAAGTCACGGCCCCCAGTGGTGAACCATTGAAATTTCAAAACGAAGCCTCGTTTACTGAAATCACGTGACTTTGGCGCTCCGAATCCCTGATTCGAAACAAAAGATTCGTAATGATCATGAAGCAGTGTTTTGAAATCGCCCATCACTATATTATTGTCATAAAGTTGTTTTTTTTTTTTTTTTTGGCGGACAGAAAGTATTCTCATCACTTGATAACATTAAGGTTGAAACACTGTAATCACATGAATTATTTTAAATATGTCTTTAGTAGCTTTCTGGGCACTGAAAGTGTTAATTATCTTGCCGTCAATGCAGTCCTCACTGAGCCATCGGATTTTATGAAAAATCTCTTAATTTGTGTTCCGAAGATGAACAAGGTCTTACGGATGTGGAACGACATGAGGGTGAGTAATTAATGACAGAAATTTCATTTTTGGGTGAACTAACCCTTTAAGAATGTCACAAGGTTGAATAAATGATGACAGAATTTTTTAATTTTGGGGTGAACCAAAAATCATGTGCCACTCTTTTAGAGTCTTCAAAGTGACTAATGGAGGAACGGCACTACTGTGGGAATTTTGTTAGTATGTATAAGTGAGAAAGAATAAGTGTGTCTGTGTGCCTTTTCAACATGATACACCAAATCTCAATACATTTCCGTACATCTTCCCACAGGGATCATTCGACGCACACAGGTTCAGGCAAGACAACCTCAACGCACGTTCCCTGGTTCATCTCAGGAATGTTCTCACCCTTCTGAAGTTCCTTTCGAGGTCAGACGTCACTGCAGGGAATAAAAATCCCTGCTAAAAAATAGCTTAAACTACTTTGTTTTCTGGTCTTTGCTGTTATGGTCTCAACTAGTTGTTGCGGTAAATATAAATTATATAATATATATATATTATATATTATATATATTATATATTATATATTATATATATTATATATTATATATTATATATTATATATATATATATATATATATATATATATATATATATATATATATATATATATATATATATATATATATATATATATATATATATAAAAGATAGTTTAAGTAAAGTAGAGTAAAGCACCATTAATGAATTAAAAGCTCGAAAAGAAGTCGCCCCAAATTTAAAAAGACGTGTCGGCAGGAAAAGCATTTGGACCACATACAGCAACAATCAGGCCTGAAATGAGGTTCACAGGTGTGAGAGAACAGCATTTGTCACATTAATGTCTCTATGACCTCGGGACAGGCTAAACAGCTCCTGTCTGAACATGTCCAGTTCTGGAGCAGAAAAAAGCTGCCTTAGGCCACACACCCCCTCAGTGATACACACACAGTCCTGCCACCAACATTACAATCATCATCATCCTCACAGGATGATTCAGCCCTCAGAGTGCATGTGTGTGTGGGAGTGTCCTCTCCGTCCAGTCCTGAGAGTCTTCAGTTGAAAAGGATCGAATCCGGGTCTCTGTTGGCCATCTGCGCCATGTGTTTAAGAACATCTTTTTTAGTGATGATTCCCAGCAAACGCCTGAATGAGCGACAGAAAAGAGTCAGAAAAATAGATACTTAGTTTTTAGTTAATACAAATGACTAATCTGTCAAGTCACATAAAATTATTGAACAGATGGTCCTAGTTAGCATATGCATGAGAGAGACTATGTTTGCATAAAGTTTCAAAGCCAAGTGTATAAAGTGTGTGCTTGTGTGTTGTTTCCAGTCTACTCTTTTTTTTGTATTATGTCATTTCCTTTTATTGTGCTAGATAGACTTGAAGGGTGGATCATAGGGACTGAGAAAGACCAACAGCCACGTTGATTTACTCAACATCGGGAGCTGATTAACATGCGCACACACACACACATACACACACACACACACACACACACACACTCTCTCTTTAAAAGGCAAAACAAATGCCTCAAGAATCAGCTTCAGCTGTTTTGAACAAATATGGCAGGGAGCACTCTTATAATAAAGTAGGGTGGATCATATTTCCTCTTTTTCCTGGACATGTCCTCTTTTTGGACCTAAAAAAATGCGTCTGGCCGGGATTTCTAAATCGCCCAAAATGTCCAGGATTCGGCTTTTGCTTTCTACAGTCGCTATTCCTTCTCACACGCAAATCCATAAGTAATTTGCGCATCAGAGCACGCAGATTGAACACAACAAACGCTGTCATCTTGCATTCAGATGCCCGGTGTTTGTGACCCAATCGTGTGAGGCGCTTCTGGGAGGGAATTATACAGAACCACTTTAATGACAGACTTTGCGCAGGCATTACAGAATGACGAAGACAGCATTTTAGATGCTATGCAACAAAACGAGATTGGTCCATCCTATCTCAAAGTCACATATGTCTTTTTTGATGCGCATCATATAATTTATTGTGTTTCCACTTTGTTTATGCACGTTTTCGTGTCGCATAAAAATGTATCCGACTTAGTTAAATGCATACTTTTTTTTATGTGCATTTTTAGAATTTATGCGCATATTGGCGATTCCATCTAGCGTTTGTTCTTTTTCTTTGTGATATCCCAAAATGCGCATAAAATAGGGGGATAGAAACATAGCAGGGGCTTCTGTGTATACAATACAACTTTAAACACATGTCTTGCAAAGACTTTCATGTGTACTTGATTGGTAATCAAGGAGTGTTGGGAAAGATTCGATCTTCAGGAGAACACAAGGACTGAAATTATTTTTGACTGAAACAGATTTTTTTTATGGCAACTGATTTTATTTATTTCATTAAATAAAATAAAACAGACTCAGCTGGGGAAGCCCTCCTGCTTGGATTGACATATAATTAAACATAATTAAAGTTTATTTTACTAACATAGTCCAAACTGCAACATGGAGATGACAGATCTGTTCTCAAACCTAGCGAGCCAATTCTCCAAAACACAAACAGCCTTCAAAGCAGCATTCAAACTGAGGAACCTAATAAATGACTGATTTGAAATGCTCAACATATGCTCAGCAATACCTCACTCTATTGGAATCATGTTGTTAAGTTTACCTATTTAAGCTAACCTAACCTATTTCCCCCAGTAAAAACATCTTCAGCAGCGGTTCTCGCATCTTTTGACTGCAAGGTCCTTCACTGTCAGAGACAAAAGCGCCCCTATTCAAAGGCCCACAAAGATATTTCTGGTACTTCTGCTGTAATGACAAAGCTGCTCAAACACAGAAACCAGGAGTGGCAGTATATTAAAATAATAATAACAGTAGTAATGATAACAATAATAATAATTCCTTAATACCAAAGTGTTACCAGTGTTTACATTTTTATTACTAATTAATTTAAATGACTTCGTTCTCAGTAATGTCTACCCTAAATGCTTGACATAACTGAAAACTGAAAACTGAAAATGACTTTTCCAGTCCAATCCCTCATAAATATAAATAAATAAAATATAACCTAAATAAATGTGACAGTTGTTGAGAGAACAAATTAAAATAAGAAATACCATGTCAGCTAAAATGTTTATTTTAAGCAGTTTTTGCTTATTTTAAATTTCGTTTTTTGTCTTATTTCAAATCATTTTAAGTCTTAACTTGAGGCTAGTGATGTGTTGTTCATGAATGATTCGTTCATTTTGAATGAATCTTTAAAGCGTTAGTTCACCCTAAAATGAAAATTCTGTCATTAATTACTCACCCTCATGTCGTTCCACACGTGTAAGACTTTCGTCTGCTGAACACAAATCAAGATCTTTTTGAAGACAGAATGCTGTCAGATTTCCTTTCATTGACTGCCTTTGTAACTACCACTTTGATGCTTCAAAAACTTCATAAAGAGACCGGAAAACTAATCCATATGAATCACACAGATTAGTCTAAATTTTCTGAAGAGAATCGATCGCTTGTTATGAAGAACAGATGTAATTTAGGCTTTTACTCGCATGTAAACATTGATCAGCGAACATAAGCAGAAGCTCAAACGAACCTGAATAACACACAAGAACAAACCTCTTCCTGCTGCGTAACCAATGAGGTTCATTCTTGTGTGTTACACAACCTAAATTAAATCTTTTCATTAGAACAAGCGTTCAATCCTCTTCAGAAAATTTTAACTTATCCGCTCGATTCATATGGATTAGTTTTCTGATCTCTTTATGAAGTTTTTGAAGCATAAAAGTGGTAGTTACAAAGGCAGTCAATGAAAGGAAATCTGACAGCATTCTGTCATCAAAAAGATCTTTATTTGTCCTCCGCAAATTTATCCCACATTGGATACAGAAATGTATTTAATTCACAACCTTCCTTACAAACAAGTACGTAGTTATATTTTTAGTTTAGTTTAGTTTTTTTTTTTAGCTAGCATAATAATTGATTTTCCTATTAAGACTGGACATATTGGTCTAATATTTTTTACTTTAATATTTTTCAGAAGGGACAGTAGCATAACATAAATGTTTATTGCACATATCTTTTGCTAATTATGTTAATTCCTAAATATAATACAACATACAGTCAATAGTAATACAAATGTAATGTTGTATTTGTTGCGAGACACTGAGCTGGGAAGCAGTCACGTGACAAAAGAACAAAGGACTCAGACCCGAAGACTCGAGAGATGAACTAATCACTTCTGTTTCTGCATTCAGCCTATGGGGCTGTGACGGGATGAATGAACGGCTCGAACCCAAAGACTCGAGAGGAGAACTAATCATTTCTATTTCCGGTACTGCAATTTCATATGGGCCTGTCATGTCGGGCCCCCCTGCTTGAGAACCACTGACCTATAGCACACAAATATACATTTATACTTAAATTGTATTAAGTACTTTTAAAAAAAAATCATCATTACATCAATTAAAGTATATTTTTACTCAAAATTTCTCTCAACTCTTGCCTAGCATTTTGAATTTTATAGCTTAGCTATAAAGCTCTGGGGTTGCCTTATCTGATTGCGATGCTGTCTCAAGAGTTTGACCAAATAAGGTATCTTAGAAGGTTGCATAGAGTTGCTGCCACAGATGTTGCCTTTAATGCTAAGCAGCTAAAGCTCACTAAATTTTGGAACAGAGCTAATGTGTGACTTTAAGGGTGAGATAAAAATCTTTAAATCTGATCTGTGTTCATACAGCTGCCATAAAATGACAGCCTCATTCTGCTTCTCATGGGAGAAAACAAATAACTACTATATGCATATCTCATCCACTTCTTAAAAAAAAAAATGGACCACACAGCTGTACACACCACCCATTTCCACAAACTCACCCGTTTTGAGTGACGAGGCACTGCCGCAGCCCAAGCTTGCGGAAGATGTCCACCACAATTTCCATGGGCGTGTGGTCAGTGACCGTGAAGGGGCTGAGGTCCAAGATGCTGTGCAGTTTGACTGCGGGAACGGCATTGAGTGATGCGGGCGGATCACATTCAGTGAACAGGACAGCAGACACGCTGACAACGCCCTCCTGATGCCGCCGTGCATTTTCTGAGATGATTGAGTGAAAGATATATAGGAAAAACACAAAAATAAATAAATAAATGCAACAATTCTTCCACACAAGAATTGGCTGAAATTACTGCTTCCAATCTTATTGGCTGGCTGCTCTAAATCGTATTGTAATAAGGGCACACAAGTTTTCAATCAGTCAGCCAAGAAACAAAGTTGCGCATACAAGGCGCCAGGCTGACAAAATCTTTGTGCTATCAAGTGACAGATATTCAAGAGTTTGGTCTGAGACATTTAGTAGCAAGAGAAAGAGATATTCTCAGACATGGCTTCATCTCCCTAAATATCAGAAAAATATATAGAAACTGCTTTCAGACTGTGGTGGGTTGCATCAGTCAGTTGGCTGGTTTTTAAGACTCCTAACAGTCAAACTGATGTCATATATTTGTTTATTTTACCATACAAAAGTTACGATTTTGTTATATTTTTGAAAAGAAGTAATTTGCTCAGTAAGGCTCTATTTTTTATTACAAAAAATACAGTAAAATCAGTAACGGTGTGAAATAATATTATTAAAATTTAAAATAACTGTTTTCATTTATTTTAAAATGTAATTTATTCCTGTGATGGCAAAGCTGAATTTTTAGCATCTTTACTCCAGTGTTCAGTGTCACATGATCCTTCAGAAATCATTCTAATATGATGATTTGTTTTTCAAGAAACATTTCTTATTATTAAATGTTAAAAAAAAGCACATCTGTTTTCAACAAAAAGTCTTTAATGGGTCATTCTGTGTCAATTCAACCAGAGGTTCCCAGCTTTCTGTAGAAAGACAAACATAAATAGTGCTGAAAGCCAAACAAATAAATGTATATTTACTGAGTAATCCACTATTTTGTAGAGGGTCAAAATGACCATTTTCATCTGAGATTTGGATTTGAAGTATCAGCTGTGTGCAAAGTGATCCAACTTTGGGTTTTCAATCACTGAAAATGGGTAAAATTCAACAATTTGTAATAAGTAGAGTGTACGCTCACCTATAGGCGCATATTACTAACGCGCTCTTTAAAATAAAATATTTATATTATTAATATTTTATTTATATTATATTAATATTTATAATATAATATAATATAATATAATATAATATAATATAATATAATATAATATAATATAATATAATATAATATAATATAATATAATATAATATAATATATATATTGCGGTACTGACCAGGTTTCAGTTGGTCAATGGCGCACTATATTTCAGTTGCCTCAAAATAGCAACACGCCAACAATGCGCCTGAACACACCTCGTTTTCAGACCAGCATGCCCATAGGCGCATAAATGGGTGCAAATGCATTAGCTATTTAAACAATGTGGTGCAGGACATGAAAATGATAACTGCGTTGGGCTGAAACTAGCAAAAAACACTTGCGTCACACCTGGCGCCACATTGCAAAGGGTGTGTGATAGGACCCGTAATATTTTGGCTTTCATCACTATTTATGTTTGGGGAAGTTTCCAAAATTTGGTTGATTTGACACGGAATGACCCTATTGTCACTTTTGATCAATTTAATGTACCCTTGTTGAATATTAGTGCCAAAAAAAAAAAAAAAAAGTTTTACTGACCCCAAACTTTTGAACGGTACTGCGTACACATATATTCTCCTCATTTTCTTCCTTTTTTAGACTAAGAAAACATTGTAAACTGTAAATATGTGGAGCACAGAATAAAAACAAATACTAACCTAAAGATATGACCAGATCCCTCCTCAACACAAAGCCCACCAATCTCTGGGACTGCTGTGAGATCACCACAGGAAAGCCACTATAGGTGGTGTCTAAGATGAGTCTCTCCACCTCTTCTACAGTCATTCCACTTTGTGACAGCACAGACAGCGGTGGGCCGCTCGGTCGTGGCCGCATCACATCCGTGGCAAGAGTCTTGTGGCGAAATTCCTCTTTGGCCTCCAAGAAGGGGTAACCGTTAAGACGGATGTGGGCCTCGTAGATGCCCTCACGACCCAGAGCATCTGCGACCCATTTGCTGGTCATGGCAGCAGCCATGAGGGGCACAATGTATTCTAAACCTCCCGTCAGCTCGAACATAATGACCACCAGAGAGACTGTCATACGTGTCACACCACCTAGAGTGGGAATCGAGAAAAAAATTCATGCTTACTAAACTGGCAATGCAGCAGAATTATAGCCAGATGTGGCGATTGAATAGTTTATAATGCAAATAACAAACCTAGCAACACATTTCTTTTGTTACAAGATGGTGTTTAATAAAGATTTAAACCACTAACCATAAGTATGAACAACAGTAATGGTGAAGCTTGCCTTAGCAAGCACCAATAATTAGGATGTTTAAATGAAATAGTTCATTAAAAGAGTCAATGACTAAGAAAGGTCAAGCTATGCTCCTGAAAGCCAACATTAAATGCTTCTGCATGGAAGACCGCACAAAACAATTTGGTTTTAACTGCAAAGTGAAAAATAAATCATCTGGAAGAAATTCTGAGAAATAGAACTAAATCAGCCCTCACCCAGACAGGCTGCTGCGCCCACCATGGCGTAGAGGCCCGGCGTGATGCAGTCCGCCCCAGGAGAGCACCATCTTCTGAAAACATTCCAGTCGTGGTGGTAGATGGCCAGCTGCTCCATGCCCACACCAAGAAGTCTGCCGGCTATAGCCCCAACCGCCATACTGGGGATGAACAGACCGGATGGCACCTAAGAACAAAGAATAAGACAAAAGAAATAGATAAAGATGGCAGAGCTTACTAGATATGCAAGCAGTGATTTGAAGGTTTGAAAGTTTTATCGTGACAAGGATTGGATCGATGTACTTCTGAATTGGAACCCTAGGTAACAAATAGCCTCAGATGATGAATTTCTATAGGAAATGAAATCAAGGAAAACTAAATAACATGTAATTGTTTGGTCCAAATTTATTTGGATGACATTTAAAATAAAATCAAATAAAACCAAACACATTTTTTGTGGGTATCATTAAAATTGTTGAAATGTTGAAATTTCTGACATAATTACTCTTATTCTGTGAAAAAAGCCTGCCAAACTAACTGGGAAACTCAATTTTGTTGTCATGTGAAAAAAAAAAAAAAAAAAAAACCTCACAAAACTTTATAGTTAGTGATACTGTAACTGTACCATGGTAAATGTGTGGTGCTTAGGAGTTTGGCTATTATTTTATTGTATAAGCGATTTGGCCCTCTAGTGGTTGAGGAATAAAACTGCAATTTACTCATGGAGGTAAAAACTAACTCTTAAGGACATTTTTGTCTTTATTTATTTATTTATTTATTTAATAATTTTGCCTGTGTTAATGCCAACTGCAATCATTTTGGCACAAGTGTTTATTAATATTGGAATTTTCCTTTCATTTATTTTACACTAGTGACTCAAAATAGTTACACTTAGGACCTTAAAGGGTTAGTTCACCCAAAAATGAAAATTCTGTCATTTATTACTCACCCTCATGCCGTTACACTCGTAAGACCTTCGTTCATCTTCGGAACACAAATTAAGATATTTTACTTGAAATCCGATAGCTCCGTGAGGCCTGCATAGGAAGCAATGTCACTTCCTCTCTCAAGATCCATAAAGGTACTAAAAACATATTTAAATCAGTTCATGTGAGCACAGTGGTTCAATATTAATATTATAAAGCGACGAGAATATTTTTGGAGCGCCAAAAATAACAAAATAACAACTTATTTAGTGATGGCTGATTTCAAAACACTGCTTTAGGAAGCATCGGAGCATAAATTAATCAGTGTGTCGAATCATGATTCGGATCGCGTTTCAAACTGACAACGGCTGAAATCACGTGACTTTGGCGCTCCGAACAGCAGATTCGATACACAGATTCACTGTGCTCCGATGCTTCCTGAAGCAGTGTTTTGAAATCGGCCATCACTAAATAAGTTGTTTTGTTATTTTTGGTGCTCCAAAAATATTCTCATATTCGCAGATATCTTAATTTGTGTTTCGAAGATGAACGAAGGTCTTACAGGTGTGAAACGGCATGAGGGTGAGTAATAAATGACAGAATTTACATTTTGGGTGAACTAAACCTTTAAGGACAAAAATGTAAAAATGTAAATGCAATTTTTAATCCCAGGGACATTTAACTATAAAATGATGCAGTCTTTGTCATTAGGCTTTTTTTCTTCTAATTTTTACTATTTTTTACAAGGTCTCAGGTTTGGCCTATAAAGCAAATACTCACCCTTTTTCCTGTTTTCCTGTATTATAGATGAATTATGTTGCTATAATTGTGTGGGTGTGATGGTATGAATGTCAGTGTGGTTTGTATGTATGAGACGAGAGTTTTCCTGTCAAAACATATCTAGGTCTGTTACCTTCATGCCAAACGTAGCCACAGTGATGAACATCTTAAAGACCAGTGCAAGAGCTAGCAGCAACATCGCTGTATAGAGCCCTGGCCCTGCCGGACGATCCGCCAGACCGTTAGTGACCGTATCATTAACACTTCCTGTTCTGCTTCCACTGTAGTCGCAGATTTTCGACGAGTCCAGCAGACTACAATCGTTGAACAGCTCGGAGATCAGTTGGCTGCCGCTCATCCGAGTGTACTCATTCGGGAACGATAGCAATGCTGTGATCAGGGTGACCAGCAGAACCTCGAGGACAGGGTAGTGCCCGAGGCAGCTGTTCTTTCGGAGACGGCACCAGGCGATGTTAGCACGGATGAAGAAAGCCCCCCAAAGGCCACCAAAGATGCCAAGAAATATGAAAGGTATGAGTTCTAGAAAATGCCAGGGAGTGTGGAACTCCACGTAGAAGAGGACCAGACGGCTGTTGCCGAAGGGATTAATGGAGCGAAGGGTGAATGCTGCAACCAGAGCAGCGAAGAACGAACGCCACAGAGTCTTCAGAGGGAAGTAGTAGCTGACCTGAAAAAGAAATGTGAGAGAAATATGTTGCTGTTAGATGTTAGAACAACATTCAGCAGATGTTCTCAACATTGATAATAGACCAGTTATGTCAATTGCAGCTGTGCGCATATTGTGGTGGCAGAAATCAGTGGTAACAAGTGGAGGAAACCGCAAAAATCATAATAAGAGACAAAAAAAGTGTTATTGTGCCAATGTTCCTTTCAATGTCAGAACGCAAAAAAGATGTTCTTCATTTTCATAGAATACCGTCACTGAAGACACCCTTTGAAGCTAAATGCAGATGTTTATGGTTGCAAACCATTAAACGGACAGACTGGACTGATGAAACATGATGATTTGTCTACTATTAAAGCATGCATTTGATGTAAACAATAGGTCTACATAATATTCACATACACAGTTCATTGGGGACATAGTATATTAGCCCTACAGTTACAGCATGAAATATTCAAATCTACAACATTTTTCATAGGGAACATTTAGACCTAAAATATTTTTATCTCACAATTCTGACTTTTTTTCTTGCAAGGTTCCAGGATATAAAGACACAAGTTTATATCTCGCAGACCTAATTTTTCTTCTCTGAATTGTGAGATATAAACTCTAAATTATGATTTTTTTTTTTTTACCTATTCTTCTTCTTATATATATATATAAAATTATAATTTGTAAACACCCAAATGGTCTATAAGAAAATGTTTCTTGAGCAGCAAATGAGCATATTAGAATAATTTCTGAAAGATCATGTGACGCTGAAGATTGAATCAATGGCTGCTGAAAATTCATCAATTATATTTTAAAATATATTAAAATAGAAAACTGTTATTTTAAATTGTAATATTTCACAACATTACTGTTTGCTGTATTTTCATCAAATAAATGTAGTCATGTGAACATATCAGACTTCTTTCAAAAAAATTTATAAATTTATAAATAAATCTTTCCAACCCCAAATGTTTGAATGGTCGTGTACATGTGAATCTGCCCTTTTTAGGATGTTTATCAGATGTTTGTGTGTCAATAGTGTGACTTGTTTTTTTTCTCTTTCTTTCAAAATGCATTAAAAATGTAATACATAAAGAAAGTCAAATGACAAGAATACATCTATGATATATCTCCGTTTTAAATTTAAAAATGTTTTGGTAGAAAACAGTTTCAGGTTTCAGTTTCAATAAAGACATTTCAGGGTATTTTAACCATTTAAATAGTAGTGAAGCTGTTTTATTTTATCATATTATTAATTTCTGAAAATATCTTGTTGGTCAAAATTATAACGCAATGATATACATATAGACATTGAAACCCCCTTTAAACACTTCAGTTATTACCATCTCCAAATAATTCCTGAACAGCTTGTCTAGGTTTATTTCGGGTTTATCTGGCTGACTATATAATAACCCTTCCAAAATGGGGGTGGGGATCAGAAACTGTACTATCAAAATATATGAATCTCTTTGATTATAGCAAGACTGCAGAAACATAAAGTGCTCACCTCCTCAAGACTGAAAAGCACCCCTCCAATAGGAGCACCAAACGCTACGGACACTCCCACTGCAGATGCTGCAGACAACACCTGATATACACACAAAATGAAATTTACTTCTTTTACAATCCAAATTTCTTAAAGGAACAATCCACTTTTTTTGAAAATAGGCTCATTTTCCAGCTCCCCTAGAGTTAAACAGTTGAGTTTTACCGTTTTCGAATCCATTCAGTCGATCTCCGGTTCTGGCGGTACCACTTTTAGCATAGCTTAGCATAGTTCATTGAATCTGATTAGACCGTTAGCATCACGCTTAAAAATGACCAAAGAGTTTTGATGTTTTTTCCTATTTAAAACTTGACTCTTCTGTAGTTAAATCGTGTACTAAGACCGACAGAAAATAAAAAGTTGTGATTTTCTAGGCTGATATGGCTAGGAACTATACTCTCATTCAGGCGTAATAATCAAGGAACTTTGCTGCCGTTCCATGGCTGCAGCAGTGCAATGATATTACGCAGCGCCTGTGAGCCCCTGCTTGCACAGGGAACGTGCCTTGCAACCATGGAGACGTTTGTGAGAGACGCTGCGTAATATCATTGCGCCTGCTGCAGCCATGATACGGCAGCAAAGTTCCTTGATTATTACGGCTGAATGGATTCGAAAACGGTAAAACTCAACTGTTTACCTTTAGGGGAGTTGGAAAATGAGCCTATTTTCAAAAAAAGTGGAGTGTTCCTTTAAAGGATTAGTCCACTTTCAAATAAAATTTTCCTGATAATTTACTCACCCCCATGTCATCCAAGATGTCCATTGCTGCGTCCCAATTCGCCTACTTATACTACGTCCTAAAAGTATGTACTCTTTTTGTAAAGAAAAAGTACATACTTTTGAGTGTGTAGTAGAAGAGTATGCAAGTTTTGGGACATACTACCTTGTCATAACTGCGTCTTTAACGGACGTTCTGTTGCTTAGTTACTCAACCTGTAACTGTTTAAACTACCGTGTCAATCATCATGTCACAGTTAAAATCCTCCACATTGAATTAAATTTATTTTCCTACCGTTTCGGAGAGAAATGTAGTCGCACGTTGATCTGCCAGTCATGGGTCTTTCATGCAGAGAACTCTCCTCATCTTTGCATAATGATGCATTTAAAAGTTAATGACCAAACACATCGTTATAAAAGTTCACAATGCTGTTGCAGATGAAATATAATGTGGATAACATTTAATAAATATCTTTTTGTCAGGTTAGACACTGCTTATTAATCATTCAAGCCACTTTATCTTAACCGTCGTACCTCGCACGTCCGTCATGTTTGTAGTTTTTAAACACTTTTTATTCGTATTTGTAGTTCTAATCGAATCCTCGTCCACAGCGCAATGTGTTATGGGCAATATTAGCCGTTAGAAGTGTGCACGGATCTGCACTTCGAATTCTAACCGGAAAAAGTACACCATCCGGGTATCTTTGGAATACTCATTTCAACATACTACGATTTGGGACATACTAATTCTTTTTTCGAATACTATTTAGGATGCATAGTATGCGAATTGGGACGCAGCACATGTCTTTCTTTCTTCAGTCAAAAAGAAATTAAGGTTTTTGATGAAAACATTCCAGGATTTTTCTCCATATAGTGGAATTCAATGGGCACCAAAAAGTTGAAGGTCAAAATTACAGTTTCACTGCAACTTCAAAGGGCTTTAAATGATACCAGACGAGGAATAAGGGTCTTATCTAGCGAAACGATTGGTCATTTTCGGAAAAAAAAATGCAACTGTATATGCTTTATATAAACAAATTATCACCTTCCAAGTGGTTCCACAAAAAAACGCACTTTCGTATTCTTCAAAACACTTACGCTATACTTCCTATGCCTTCCCTATTCTACTTACAGAAAAAAAATTAACTGGTGCTGCGTTCTGTAAGTAGAATAGGGAAGGCGTAGGACATGCAACGTAAGTTTTTGAAGAATACGGAAAGCGGAAGCACGTGCAAGGCGATCATAAACAGTTGTATTTTTTTCTAAAATGACCAGTCGTTTTGCTAGAGAAGACCCTTATTCCTCGTCTGGTTTCGTTTAAAGCCCTTTGAAGTTGCACTGAAACTGTCATTTTGACCTTCAACCGTCTGGAGGCCATTGAAGTCCACTATAAGGAGAATAATCCTGGAATGTTTTCATCAAAAACCTCGACTGAAGAAAGAAAGACATGAACATCTTGGATGACATGGGGGTGAGTAAATTATCAGGAACATTTTATTTGAAAGAAGACTAATCCTTTAACTAAAATGTTCAATAAAGAGCATATTTGCCCTTCTAAACATTTGAACAATGAATTACACAATCCAATGATATAACTGATTCAGAAGGACAGTCTAGAGAAAGCTTTGTCTGCTTCAAGTTTGCACTGGCAACTTCCAGCACATCAGTTAACAGAGTCCAAGCCAAGAGGCTTGTATCAATATATTACATTACAAGTTTTGATCCAAGACACAAAATTCTTTTGTTACTTTTCTGTCAGTCTATCCCACACTCTATTTTCCCTATCTCTTCATCACTCCATTCCTCCTCTCCTTATCTCCCTCCCCAGTTTCTCTCACCTCTCGCCTCTTGGCCTCATTTCGACGGTATTTGGTGAAGAAATGGCATAGGATGTTTGCGCAGCAGCAGGCTACGTGAACCAGCGGACCCTCCTTCCCCAGACTGAGGCCAGAAGAGACGGCCAGCACCAGTGTGATGGTCTTTATGATCAAAGTCCACTTTCCCAGGTACCCACGGATTATAAAGCCACTCAGGATGGTCTTAATCTGCAAGAATTAACAATATGTTATAAAGGATTAAAAATCATTTCCAAAACCTGGCCATATAAGCAGTTTTTCTTGACATATGAACAGGTCTTAATGGATCGTTTTAAAAACAGCCATTAAAACTCTCCATAAATCTCCTCTGACAACTCCTCCACATGAATTTAAATTAATATTACAACTGCAATAATCTTTTGTCAGACAGGCAGTGTGACTTATGTCAGAAAGCCCTTCATTGTTCTCTCTGCCAAGGTTAGAGAGCAGAAGTAATTGTGGTTGAACATCTGAAAACAGTACAGAAAACTATGTTTGTCTCTATTCACTCTCTCACTTTACTCAGACAGTTTGAAATATAAAACTGAAAAAAAGAAAAAGGTTTGACCTATAAAAATGACAACTAACATCTGGTTCACTATTGTTTGCTTAACAAGGAGGTGTTTTTTTTTTTCACATTTAAAGTGAAGCTGAAGTGTGCAATTTCTGCAACACTAGAATTGCAAAAATAACTACATTTTTACAGTTTCTAAAGAAATTGTGATTGTACAGCTGAAGAAAAGTTGTAGGCCGGTTTGATGGTTTGATGAGAATTTGTATTTGTGGAAAGATACATGGTACATATGTGTGAGCATCTCACCTCTGGTATTCCTGAACCACAAGCGTAAGGGGCGAACGCTCTCACCAGAGTCACTGCCAGGAAGGCGAAGAGAAGAGCCCAGCACACATACATGAAATAACTCACCACATATGCACTGGCCCCCTGCAGGACACACACAGGATACAGCTAAATTTAGGAGATTTAGGAGAATATGACCTCCTAATTAAGGCTTGAAACATCCTCCATATTAATATGTACATCTTTATTCTAGATTTACATGAAACGCTGGCTTAAAAGTCTTAAAAATAATGCCTCCGATCCCAATATATTGGATCCTGAAAAATAGAAATTCCTTTACTGCTGCATTTCAGAATTTGTTAATAAATGTTTAAATTCAAGGAATATATAATACCAGTATTTTTACAAAGTAATAATAATTTTTTAAAAAATATCTGAGATGAAAATTTCTTTAACTCTTTCTACATTGTAGCTTTGTTAGCATACCACAAGGGGGTGATATGAACTCCTGTTCAGAAGTGTGAGGTCAGTAAGACTTTTTTTTAAAAGATATTAATATTTTTATTCAGCAAGAATGCATTAAAGTGACAGTAAAAATATTTATAAAATAATTTTAAAAATTCTATTTCAAATAAATGCTGTTCTTTTGAACTGTTCATAGAAAAAACGGTTTCCACAAAAATTAAGCAGCACAACTGTTTTCATTGATAATAAGAAAAAAAATGTTTCTTGAGCAGCAAATCCGCATATTAGAATGATTTCAGGATCATGTGACACTGAACACTGGAGTAATGATGTTGAAAATTCAGCTTTGCCATCACAAGAATAATATATAATAATAATAAATATAATAATTTACTTAATATATTTTGAAATATATTAAGTCAAGCCACCTTTATCTATATAGCGCTTTTTACAATGCAGATTGTGTCAAAGCAGCTTTACAGTGATAACTAGTATATAATTTTGGCTGCACAGCAGCTCTTAAAGAAAATGATGTCACTGTCCAGCTTAAGTAAATTCATTATTGATTCATTCCATTGTAAGAATCAATAGTTATTAATTTAGTTCATTTATCTATATCAGCACTGGAGTAAACAGTGATGTCATCATCCAGCTCAGTTCAATTTGCATACAATGGTGTCGATGCAGGCAGATCAAAACATTGCTGAATATCAAATGTCAAGTGATAAATATCAAATGTCACACTCATTAGGAGCAGTGAGTAGTGAACACACATATAGCAAACTGTGGAATCACACCTGTAGCAGTGGGTAGCCATTTTTGGCTTTTGTGGCCACAAAAAAATGACACAAAGTGGCTTTTTGTCAGTCCTTGGTGGCGCCCAGGGAGCGATTGGGGGTTAAAGGGTTAGTTCACCCAGAAATGAAAATTCTGTCATTAATGACTCACCTTCATGTCGTTCCAAACCCGTAAGGCCTCTGTTCATCTTCAGAACACGGTTTAAGATATTTTAGATTTAGTCCGAGAGCTTTCTGTCCCTCCATTGAAAGTGTATGTAGGCCTATGGTATACTGTCCATGTCCAGAAAGGTAATAAAAACATCATCAAAGTAGTCCATGTGACATCAGTGGGTTAGTTAGAAGTTTTTGAAGCATCTAAAATACATTTTGGTCCAAAAATAACAAAAACTATGACTTTATTCAGCATTGTCTTCTCTTCCGGGTCTGTTGTCAATCTGCATTCATGACTCTGCTTCTTCTTCTTCTTTCCTGTTTTACTGCGGTTGGCATCCAGCTTATTGGTGCATTACCGCCCCCTTCTGCTCCGGAGTGTGGTTCACGACTCCGCAGTAACGCTGCTGACGTAAGACGCTGATGACGTGTTATCCGGTGTGCCAGAGCTTCATTTACTGTCTGAGGGAGACACGCGCTGTATTCAAGCTATTCTACATTGTTTGTATTTTGGTATTGCTATATTTTTTAATATGGTGCGTAAGTGTGCATGTCGCGGATGTCCTAATCGCCAAAAACAACCACGGCAACGTAATAGTGCATTACCAACGCCGACAGATGAAAGGATTCAATGGAAAGGATTCCAGAAGAGAAGACAATGCTGAATAAAGTCGTAGTTTTTGTTATTTTTTGGACCAAAATGTATTTTCGATGCTTCAAAAAATTCTAATTAACCCACTGATGTCACCAGGGCTGGACTGGGACAAAAAAATGGCCCTGGCATTTTTGCTCAGACCGGCCCACCACAATCGGTCGGACACACCAGAGTATTACAATTATTTGGTAGAGTTATTAAATGTACACTTAGTAAGAGTAGGATTTCTAGATGGACAATGTGCTCCATGAAATAAAAGCTAAACCTTAGAACGTGGATGTAGAATACTGATAATTCTATAAAGAATTAAAAAAATATATATTTTTTTTCAATGAAACAGACAGCAGAAAATCTATAATTTACAATTACAAATATACTTTGTTTTAAAGAGCACAAACCCCTGTTTAAGTGTCAAACATTTACCTCTCATTGTTTAGATACTCCCCATTAAAAACAATAAAAAAGAAAACTATACTACCAAATTACTCACAAAAAAACGTCTTAATAAAATGATATTCATGCTATTCACTTGCCATAAACAACCAAGTGTTCATACCAGAGTAGGGTACAAGAGCTACAAAACATAACTTTTTATAGCCGAAAAGTGAGATCTAGTAGACCATCATCACGACTAACAGCTATAAATAGACACCTATAGTCTCGTTGTGAAATAAACACATCATCAGTAATATTACATTATAATAATTATTTATTATTAATTATTTTATTTATTTATTTTTATTTTTTTTGAAAAATCAAATTGCATCATTTCAGGTTTTTCTATGAGAAGGGCCGTTACTGCATAAGTGAACTCTGATAGCTACAAGGGCACTGCTAACTACAAAAAACTGTGCAAAATAACTTTTGCTGTGCTATTTGACTTTAGCTGACTGAGTGACCAGTGCAGTAGGTGACAGTCTGACTTTATAATAACGACGACGATTATGTTGTCTTATAATATTCATTCATTTAAGCATCATCGTCGCATCATGAGTCCCTCGCTGCTAATCATGTAACTACCCTGCTTACCGCTTCTATTATACTCTCCTGCTCACTCTGCCCCTTCACTGTCAGACACCTGCTGCTCCTCTGCCTTACAGGTCTCCTCCATGTTCTTCTATGTTCACCTGTTTTTACACGTCAGGTACTGTAGGTTTGGAAACTGAAGCTACAGTAACCGCACTAAACATGCCAGTATTTTTTGCACGTTGAGGCATCAACCTCTACATTTTTTTTTTTTTTTTTTGCCCGCAACTTCTCCGCACCCCCCTTGCACTTGCACTTTAGTTTCTCCATCCTCCTAATCCACAGATGTTCTGGCAAACAGAGGGGACGGGGTGGAGTTTCTTAAGAGATGTGATTGGGCCAGCCCAGTGTCAGTATGGAAAATGAACCAATGGGCCGGTGTCCCTGCTTTATGGGCCGGTCGTTGGCCAATTTTATGTTTATTAAAAAAAAATCATATCATATAGCGGCCCCGCCCTCAAGTGCATTGGCCCACCGGGCATTTGCCCGGTATGCCAGATTACCAGTCCAGGCCTGGATATCACATGGACTACTTTGATGATGTATTTATTACCTTTCTGGACATGGACAGTCTACCGTACATACATTTTCATTTTTGGGTGAATTAACCCTTTAAAGGCAGAGGACAAATTCCAAGTATGGGTTACCATACTTGGCCTTCACACAGTGCATTGAGCCATTTTCATAGTGGAGCCACTAAAAGTTTTTCAGCCACTCTCCTTGAAAACTGTAAGCCTTCTTTTCTGCTGGCAGATCCACATTCACCACATGATCGCCATCACCAACTCCAGGAGTTACATTATCTGTAACTTTAGGCAGCTTACAAAAGAAATCTCTTATATTAGTGTTCTTTTCATTTTCTCTCTGTACATTTTGCATGCTAGTTTGCTCCCTGTCACGTGACAATGGAGCGCAATGAAAAGAAGTGATTGATGACTAATATTAATTCAAATCTGCATTAAAAGTTAAGAATGTAAAGATAAAGTGTAATTGGTTATGTAATGTTGGGTAGAACGGTGAACTGGTCACTGTATCAAATATTGTGCAGTAATTACCGAACCTTCTGTAGGGAAATGAAAACAGGTCGCACCACAACAATTATTAGCACTTGCACAAATGCTCCCAAATATATTTTTAGGTGGCATAGATTAAAATGCGGGAGCATATGCGACCAACATGTTTGCAACTTCGAGCCTTGGATTACACATGTAATATGGTACACTGGTAACAAGACATGCATCAGTGCAGGTTGAATATGGAACCAACCTCATTGACTCCAACCATGAGCTCTGCCCAGCTTTTCCACTGAGGACACTTGTCTCGTTCCTGGAAAGTGGTTTCATTGGATGTCCAGCAACAGTCCTCATGATTAAACCAGAACCCGTTCAGGCACACACCCTCTTTAAGGTCTGTCATCCAATGGGCGGCAATGTCTATACCTCCAGCCAAGGCCCCTGGTGAGGGAAGAGATGGGACACAAAAGATATTCATCTCACATCATACAAATGTATTTTTACACAATTATCACTACTTTTTACATTTTCTAAACAGAATGTGAGTGGTGTTTGCCCATCAAAACTGCTACCATGATGTTAGGGTATTGTGGGAAGTTGCCTGAGTATTGCTATGGGGTTGCAAAGGGTGTTTTTAGCTAGGCGTTTGCTTACTGGTCCCATACTCAAGTTTCTTTGATATTCTGGTTCTTAGAGACACTGGACCTTTCTTCAATGCAAGTTTATGGGATTTTGTTGATTTTTTTTGCCTGCCAGGCTAAAATTATAGGTATGAAAGCAAAGAAAAGTAATAGCACACTTCTTATGAACTTTTGACGTATCATTCTTCTCCCTATAGCACAAGTGGTGTGTGATGACAAATAATCCTTAGGGCTACAGGATTTTAAACTTCAATAGGAAAAAGAGCAATACTTTTACTTACTAATCACTCCTTTATATGAAAGCCCAATTCTGGCACATAAGAAAAAAATCATGCTTTGGTAAACTATAAAGTCATAAAAAATTCTTAATTATGACAAACTACAAATATGCATCATAATTTTGACTTTTTATCTCATAATTTTTTCTCAGTATGCCAGAAATGGGCTTCTATATCTTTATGACTCAACACAGTAAGTATGGACTATCTGAGTAACGAAAATTATGTAGGTCCACTTTGATTTCAAAATCAATGTACTTTTTGCATTCAAGCTCAGGAAACAAACAGAAAGATATTAAAGGTGCCCAGAATTAAAAATTGAATTTATCTTGGCATAGTTAAATCTCAAACTCCATTGTTTCCTCCTTCTTATATAAATCTCATTTGTTTAAAAGACCTCCGAAGAACAGGTGAATCTCAACATAACACCGACTGTTACGTAACAATCGGGATCATTAATATGTACGCCCCCA
This sequence comes from Chanodichthys erythropterus, assembly GCF_024489055.1. Taxonomy (NCBI): domain Eukaryota; kingdom Metazoa; phylum Chordata; class Actinopteri; order Cypriniformes; family Xenocyprididae; genus Chanodichthys; species Chanodichthys erythropterus. The sequence goes on along the minus strand of NC_090231.1, from coordinate 8,624,077 downwards.
ATATTTGCATATGCCAGCCCATGTTCCCAACATTATGAAAGGCATTAGACAAGGGCAGCCAGTAACGTCTGGAGCAGCACAGCCGAATCATCAGACTAGGTAAGCAAGCAAGAACAATAGCGAAAAATGTCTGTATAATTCATAAACACAACTTCATTCTTTATAAATCTCTCCAACAGTGTAGCATTAGCCGTTAGCCACGGATCACAGCCTCAAATTCATTCAGAATCAAATGTAAACATCCAAATAAATACAATACTCACATAATCCAACGCATGCATGCAGCATGCATGATGAACACTTTGTAAAGATCCATTTGAGGGTTATATTAGCTGTGTGAACTTTGTTTCATGCAAGCGCGAGCTCCATGGGCGGGGAGCACGAGAATTAAAGGGGCCGCAGCATAAATCGGCTCATATTTAATGATGCCCCAATATAGGCAGTTAAAAAAATTAATTAAAAAAAATCTATGGGGTATTTTGAGCTGAAACTTCACAGACACATTCAGGGGACACCTTAGACTTATATTACATCTTGTAAAAAAAACGTTCGATGGCACCTTTAAACAATCTCAACAGCTACAAGGGCCATTTATCACTTAATTTCCAAGAGAAAAAAACTGCCTCACTATAATCAAGCCATGAGATGGAAGTAGGGAAATAAACAGGAAGTGGGCTGACCTGACATGAGTCCAATGAGGAGCATTAGAAGCCAGCCAGAAAAGGCATCACTGACACTGAAGAGCAAGGCTAGTGTAGACTGCTTACTCTTATTGGTGATCTGAAAGAAACACAAGGTGTTGGAGCAGGAACTGTGGGTGGAGTTTCATAAGCAGGTGGAAACCCCACTCACCTCTCTATGTCGATCTCTGTCTTTAGACTTCTCCCTAACCCAGTCGATGGTGTTGAAGTCCTCATAGGTGCCAATGCCAGGAACGGTGTCATCCATTAGATCCATCAGCTTAGGACTGTTGTGTAGTCTCCAATCAGCTTTAGAGCGGCCTACAGGGACAAAACACAACAAAAAACTCATGGGAAATTGGCAGACACTCTGCATATTTCGTGCAGCAGTGCATGCCTATGCCGTTTTGCTATTGTGAAAATAGAATGCAAATAAAATGGCAATTAAGAATGAACAATTCCCATTGTGGCCTGAGAGGAATTACAGATAAAAACACAATTACATATAGATATCGCTGACAGGGCAAAGCTAATGCAATTTGAATGAGCCAGACAGACTCAACAAAAAGAAAAGGCCTGATGTTGACCTCAAACACTGACCACAAATAACAGTGGATGAGGTTGGACGAGGTTGGGACAGGATACAGAGTCAATGTTACATATGTTTACACAGTACATAAAGCAAGTTTATCTTATTTCTAGCATGTTTACTTAAAAACAATAACTAACCTCGAGAACACATAATTCTTTCATGGCTTCTTTAGCAAATTATTTTAGATATGTAATGGAACGTTAACGTCAATTCTATGCAATCATTTTGTACGGATTAGACAGGAGATATACAGCAGATAACTAGACAGGGCTGCTTTTCCTAAAAGCATTGTAAGACTATGATGAACTTAGCTCACAATACACACCAGGTCATTTTGGCTACCATCATAACTAACGTCAGTATGCAAAGAAGTCAAATGACACAATGAACTGAAACACAGGGCAAATGTTTCAGATCAAACAAGTTTAGCTGGTTTAACAGATGTAGAGTGAGAGACACCAGGCCTTCAGACAGGCTTTAAACTAATGTGTGATACAAGTTGAAAGATTCAGGTTCAACTTGAAACAAGGCCTCTGCCAGCACAACAGCATTTATCATATTTTCAACATCTGACATAAAGGACGGCAATGCTGCTGGCTATATGATGATAAATATACGTGATGACTTTTACATTGTTACAAAAAAATTATATTTCAAACATTTCTTTTCAATCAAAGAATCATATGACACTGAAGACTGGAGTAATGATGGTGAAAAATCAGCTTTGCCTTTAAAAAATTACATTGTAAATTATATTAAAATAGAAAAGTTATTTTAAAAAAAATCTTAGCAACCCTAAACATTTGAACAATTGAATATATTGCAGCAAAAAATAATGACAGTGCAGACTAGGCTCTTATTAAATGACTACTGACAATATAGATGTTCTCTGAAACGTTTTTGTTCCTCCTCAACCTGAAAAAAAGAAAAATATCAACAGTGGAATTCAGTGTGAACACATTCAGCATGTTAATATTTGAATGCAAGTCTAAATCATTCTCAAACAGGCTAAAAAGGGTTAACAGGAAGATTTAGCACTCAAAAAAAACCAAAGGAATAGAAAATAAGGGAGAAGTGTGGAGTTTGACTAATAAGAAGTTATTTGACTCATGGTAGAAAAATATTAAGGAGGAAAAGATGTTCAAATCATGGGGGTTTAAGAGGAACAAGCAGCTCTGTGAGTCTGTGTGTGTGTTTTAGCTCAAACTAAAATGAACTCTTAATCTAGTTCCTCAGTTTCTTCTTTCTCTTAATTCTCTGGTGACTCCCTCAATCAAATTACAAGCAATGAAATTATGCTGTTGGTGTCATTAATTTTACCATTCCAATGAATGCTGACCATGAGGTCATGTGACTTGTACTGATAAGGATTACTGTTGAAAGCATCAGACTTCAGCAACAACTGGTAAAATGCATATAATGACACCATTTTCTTTAAGAGCTGCTGTGCAGCCAAAATTATATACCAGTTATCATTGTAAAGCTGCTTTGACACAATCTGCATTGTTAAAAGCACTATATAAATAAAGGTGACTTTACTTGACTATGATGGCTGTGACTACATTTCCTGCCTGCCACAGTGACTCATGATTAGTGAACCTGATCTATCCCATTTTCTTTCATTTTATTTTCTTTTTAGCTCTTAGTGCACCACTGAAAACAAAGCTGAAACACACACAGTGCATGATGTTGCCTTAGGCTCACACAAGCCACTTTCATTAGTGTTTTGCCATTGTTTTCTAAATGATGAAAAGAATAAAGGGCCTTCATGCTAAACTTGACTTGAATTATTCTGAAAAGCCACACAAAACGCATGCATACATAGCAAAGAAAATTACACTAACATAATAGTACCATAAACCTATGGTTGCAAGAATTGGCTGGATTTTTTTTTTTTTTCTTTCGTTTGCACAATTTGGCCACAATACATACACATACATACATACATACATACATATACATATATATATATATATATATATATATATATATATATATATATACACACACACATTTATCTGGGTTCACGCATTTAAGGCCTTTAAGCACATAAAAAGGTATTATATTTTATTTAGCAAGCATGTAAGCACTTAGATCGTAGATGGAAAAGACCATTTACAAGGAAAAATAAAGTTTTTTGACAGTTATAGCACCACCTATTGCCCGATCTCCACAACTTTTTTGGGGTGTCCTCAAAGTGTGTCCACACATATATGTGTCAAATTTGGTGAAAATATCTCATTTCGTTTTGAAGTTATAGACAGTTTGATTTATAGTGACTTTGATTGGATTTTTTTCACCACTTCCTATCAAAATTTTGACATTTGGGCTATGACATTTAACATTTGACATTAATGAGCTATGTTTCCTATGGTGGTTTCGTCTCAACTGGACTGCCATGAAAATAAGTCGACCACACCCAAAGTTATATACATTTTCAGCCAAAACAGCCAATTTACCATTGAAAATATTTTTTTAAATATTTTTTATTAAAGCTTTTTAACAGTTATAGTGGCCACCTATGGTTCGATCTCCATAAAAGTTGGCACACTTCTTTAGAGTCATATGCTGCATGTGCTCTCTTAATTTCGTGAAATTCTGAGTTTTCATTTAAGATTTATTGCCTTAAGTATATTTTGCCATGCCCATTTTGTAAAATAAAACCCCTAAAACCCTGTTATAGCTATCCAAAGGGTAAAATTCAACTTTTTTTGATAATTATTGATCAGGAGAGTCCAGAGAATTGTACTGCACTCGTGTGGTTCCGATCGAGTGAAAAACCTAGGACTAGTTTGCAAAAGTAGGTTTTTCACATGAATGATTTGATTGACAGCATTGATTCTTGAGGCAAAGTTGTTCAGCATGAGGAGATCTATCAAATGATATGAATATTGTGGGTATGTGTAAAACGTCATGTGATTACTGAGCCGTAAAATTTGTTAGCGCCAACTAGTGGTCGATTTCTTTCAAAATTCTTACAGACCTCTAGGACCATGAGTCGAACATGCCTACTGAATTTCGTTCCGATTGGCCTCCGTTAACCTTGTCTAATAGGTGCTCAAAGTTCATTGGCTGATGGCGGCCATGTTTTTTGAGATATGCCAATGTCCTCATAGACAATCATGCCCCCTTAGACCAAGACACTGTATGCCAAATTTCAAGTCAATCGAACTAACGTTTTTTTTTTTTTTACTGTGACCAAATATTGAGCCGATACACATGTGTTCTGAGTTTGGTAAAGATACCTCATTCCCTTAACGACCGCGAATCAAAATTTCAACTTTTTTTTTTGATAATTATCAATATTCAGACTCCAGAGAACATTTCTGCACTGGTTTGGATCTGATCGGGCGAAAAACCTAGGACTATTTTTCAAAAGTAGGTTTTGGACAAAATTCAAAATGCCGGAAAATTTTCTCAAGCAGAAATAAAATCTAAGATATACGTTTTGTTCATCTTGGGCCAAGGATTACAATGACATAAGACTTGAGTCTACGACAAATGGTCTATGAGTTATGAGCAATTTTGAACTTTTGATTGCTGTAGCGCCACCTATTGGCCGATTGGGATCATACTCTGTCAACCTCTCCCCAAACTGAGACCTGTCTGGCCAAGTTTCAAGTCTCTAGGCCTTACGGTTCGATCTGCACGATTCATTTTACGGCAGAAGAAGAAGAATAAAAATCCTTACAATTACTATAGGGTTTAAGCACCATGTGCTTGAACCCCTAAAATTAATAAATAAAGGAAAACAAGAAATATTTCTATTATACTATTTCACTGTAAAATAAAAAAAATCTAATAATATAATATTTTTTTTTACATTACAACTGTCTTAATTTCTTAATTTTCAAATATTACACAATCAAAATTTTATTTTATTTTAATTAGATTTAATAAACAGATTAGATTAAAATAATTACAAATTTAATAATATAAATAAATAAAATAATTAGATTGAAATAAAATATATAATCAGAAATAAATATGACTTAATAGAAACTCATTTATAATATACATTTTTCAGCATATCAATTGGATGTTAATAAAGGATCGATGCCTTTTTATTTTTTTTACGATGAGGGTCACACACACACATATTTGAGGGTCTGTGGCATCTAAAAGATTGAAAACCCCTGCTTTAGGGTATGGAAGCTTAGTCTTCACTTCAAAGACAAAATAATACAGAAGTAAACTGACTTTCAAGTTGTATCTTCACACAGTATTAAACAGTTCAATATCACAGTAAGAGTATCAGACAGGAAGGTAGAGTGAAATGAGGAAGACAGAATAGATTGCTAAATACAGATATTAATAGTGGAAGTTCCTGGTATGATAAGCGTCGGTCTGTGACATCAAGCACAGCATCATCTGTATCTGTGCAGACAGAGAACAGATTCTGATTCGACCATGTGGCGTGACTAAAAGATTAAACCTACATTCTTTACAAAACAAGCACGTTTTACAGAGGCAGAGTGTGTGAATTCTAGCACAACACTTCAGTTTTTAACGGTCAAAAAGCTAAAAGTAATATTTCACAACTATATTATGACAGAAATGGATATTATCCAATGATGCACTTTCAGAGTCCAATGATTTCACTTTTAAGAATGAATGTGTGCAATTTGTGAATGAATTTAATCAACATGGTTACACTTTCCTGATAACCTTTCAGTAAATGCACTTATCACCCTCAGACCTAAACTACAATATGGTAAAACATGTGGCTTTGACAAATATGTTGGTTGTGCTTTGGACAGACATTTAGCTTATTAAAATACAATTATTTGCAAATAGATCAAATGCATTACTTCACAATAAATTGTAGTTCTTTAACTATTTTACTTTATACGTTTCCTTCTTATTTCTTTTAATTTTCTCTTTTGTGTCTGCACCCTTCGTACATTTATTTGTCCATGGCTGGTCTGTGCTTAAAATTTAAAAGGATACTTTCCCTAATAATTAATATTCTATGATCATTCTCCTATTTGTCAGAACAGAAAAAATATATTCATTACATTTTTCATGACCATATTACTTTTTCATTCCTTTATTTTCACTGACACAAACAAAAATGAAAAAGGCTGACATGGTTTTGAACTAATGTTATCCAATCTTTGCCAGACTTCTTAAAGGGATAGTTCACCCAAAAATGAAAATTCTGTCATCATTTACTCACCCTCATGTTGTTCCAAACCTGTATAAATTTCTTTGTTCTGCTGAACACAAAAGAAGATATTTTGATGGAAGTTTGGGGCACAAATGACTTCCATAGTAGGATAATGGTCAATGGTGCCCCAGAACTGTTCAGTTTCCCACATTCTTCAAAATATCTTCCTTTGTGTTCAATATAACAAAGAAATTCATACAGGTTTGGAACAACCTGAGGGTGAGTAAATGATGACAGAATTTTCATTTTTTGGGTGAACTATCCCTTTAAAATGCACACATGTAGACCAAGGGAATACATTTTCCTGAGGAGTTCGAACTCCCCCAAGCTCAGTTTTTGGACCTTGGACATATTTCTAAAACCCTGGGTATGGCCATGTATATGATAAGACATTCAAACTGTAAAAGTATATGCTTTATTTATCAAATGTTTATAAAACAAAGCTTAAACACTAAAAACAATCTAGTTAATCTTGCAAAACCATAAAGACCTTTGATAAAAGCTGAAATAAAACATACAGTGCATCCAAAATTGGTTAACATCAACTTGTGTCGTGTGTGAGTGTGTCCCTACCCACGCTGTAATCTCGGATCAGAGGTGGGACATCCTCACTGAAGTCCACCGTAACATCTGAAATATCCACCAGTTCATCATCACTGCTTAAACTGTGATAATTATCGTTGCAAAACCCTCCGTTGTCCATCATCCCCCTGTCAGAGCAGAGAGAACACACTGTAAGTTCATAGAAGAGTGAGGGGGAGTAAACACTAAAAGTCATTCTTATTGCATTTATCATCCTCAGAAGCATTTTGCGAAATTATGACGCTGTTTCAAATTTCAGCAGAACAGATATGAAAAATCAGGAATAAACCAGATACAGTTCTTGTAAATAATGTGTTTTATCAAGAACCGCTGAATGTCATTGATAATGTTATGTTATTGAATGCTGAATGTTAATGATAAACTAAAAAGAATGAACTAAAACATGTAAGGTGCTCAGGAATTGTTCAGCTATTGCTCAGGCACTGGTAGCACTGTAAGTTTCTGATTCACAAAAAAGAACCGGATCCATTGAGTTATTTGTTCAGGAATCAGCGGGCTACCCTGGTCTCGCTGTCCAGCCATGACCAAAAGTTTTGGCAGTGTCAAAAATTGTGTATTTTGTAAAGTTTGCAGCTTCAGTATTTGTATATTATTTTTTCACTAATCATTTTATCATTAATTATACATTTTTTCTATGGTATACTAGAAAACTATGATAGGCATTTTATAATATTTAAAAGCTTTCATTGCCAAAAACATTCGATATATGCCAAGAGTTAGAAACGATAGTTATTACCCTTCTTCATAACCTCTGCAATGGGCTATATGCATTGATTGACAGCTGCTGTGATTACAAAGCGAGCGCGGTGTTCGCTTTCTGTGTCATTCATTCACAAGAAAAGTTATTGTTTTTCATCAGATTTTTTGAGTATTTCATAGGCCTACTTCACATTGACAAAATGTATTTTTAAACCTAGTTATTTTATAATGTTTAACATTTAGGCAAAACCAAAGTGAAAAACGATAAGAGGAAATGGATGATATATGCGCAAATAAATGCTACTCTACCACCACCTGCTGGTTAAAGTGGTAATTATTGTCTTTTTTATTTTTAAATAATGTATGTAATCTCTAACTTCCGCTAGCTAACGCGGTTTTCGCTAGTGATCGGCATTTACTCTGACAATATAAACATGCCTCGGCCAACAGTTTTTCAGTTTGTTTTGCTGCTGCAGCCTCCTCCATCTCCCACAGTTCCTGGTCGGTATACTCCGGTTCAAACAAATATGGCTGGGCAAAAAACAGTCTTCTCTTGGCTTATATCGAAATCCTCCAACATTTTTCTTAAAGCTGCACTCCGCAACTTTTTTTTTTTTTTTAATTTACAAAAATTATATAGTGAGAATATACAACATGATTTCCAAACAGTGTTTTTGTCTTATCCTGAATCATTATGGTACACTTATAATAAGTGTTTATATTCGGATCATTTCAGACCGGACTGGTAGGACTCGCCGCAGAGTATCACAGTAACTGCGTGACTCGCCATAGACATACACAGAGAAAAGTAGCTCCGGCTACAATGTTCCTCCGCAAGACACGTGCAGTTCTGTTTATAAACCGCTAGAGGGCCAAAAATCACGGACAGCAGCTTTAACAAATCCTAGTTTTGTACTTTTAATTTGTGACCGGTGTGTTGTTTTGCTCTCTCCTCTACACTTCCGTGTTCGTCACCAGAGCTCACACTGCGCATGCTTCCTACATCACAACCTGGGACGCCCCTCTCTCATGAACGCGTGTATGACAGTCAGTGGAAGTTAGAGATTACAGTTTATAAAGTTTGAAATATGGATATTTTTCTTTCTTCGGTTCAGAAGGCTTTTATTAACCCCTCGGCGCTGTGTGGACTTTTTTATGATGGATGAGTGCATTTTTTCTGTCTTTAGAATTTGGGCCACCATCCACTCCCATTATGAAGCATGGATTACCCTGGACATTATTTAAAGGATTAGTTCACTTTCAAATAAAATTTTCGGGATAATTTATGCATGTCCTACGCCTTCCCTATTCTACGCCTTCCCCTTCCCTCCTTTTTTTTTGGCGATCATTTGTTTATATAAAGCATATGCATTTACTTTTTTTTTTTTTTTAAATGGCCGATCATTTTGCTAGATAAGACCCTTATTCCTCGTCTGGTATCATTTAAAGCCCTTTAAAGCTGCACTGAAACTAATTTTGACCTTCAACTGTTTGGAGACCATGGAAGTCCACTATAAGGAGAATAATTCTGGAATGTTTTCATCAAAAACCTTAATTTTTTTTCAACTGACGAAAGAAAGACATGAACATCTTGGATGACATGGGGGTGAGTAAATTATCAGGAAAATTTGATTTGAAAGTTAACTAATCCTTTAATATAACTCTGATTGTGTTCATCTGAAAGAAGAATGTCATATAAACCCTAGGATGGCTTGAGGGTGAGTAAATCATGGGGCATTTTTGTGTGAACTATTCCTTTAAGTTTTTTTTTGTTTTGTTTTGTTTTTGCAGTTATTTAAAATGCATCTGATAACCCTGCACAATACCCTAGAAACTAATTTTTTGAAGCAAATTTTTTGCCCTTAAAAAACGGCTGATAAAAGTCATTCATTAGTGAATGGCTCTACACTGTAGCCAAGAGCCGGTTGTTTCAAAACCTACCTGCATCGCTCTCCAGTGGGGCTCCTCTGACATATGATAGTGAAACTCAGTCAGCGTTCACAAACTATACCACTTCCTTTATCTTGCTCCGCAAACGCTTTACAAACCAACTGATACAAACGTACACAATTCCCCCAAAATACAGCATCATCGACAGTCTGAGGGCTTTTGATTCATCAGCCCTTTTAAAATCGAAGCAAAAAAATACTTATTGTAGTCATCAGATAATGTCAATTATTGCAGAGTTAGAGCAATAAAGTGTTTTAATGTCCTCTATTTGATCAGTTCAAGCAGCAGATAGCACTTTTTCCACAGATGTTTTAACTAATTTAAACACAGCTGTCATTTGTCTTCGTTATCTGTCACTTAACTTTTAAATCGACGCTAATTTGTTCTTTTGAACGATTCAATCAGTCCAAATGATTCAGTTGACTGGATCCGAACAAAACATTTTGATACATACCTCTTTCGTTCTTTGCGTAGCAGTCGCTATTTGTTAGAAAGTTGCAGGACTTTAAGGCGCCAGGTCTTGTGATCAGGATTTTAAAGTCCCTCGGTTAAGCAATGCCGACGTAATCTTCCCCAGATGTCGGCCAGTTCCGTCAACTGGTGCGTCACAGTTCACCCGGCAAAAGCATCCCACAGCCTCTGAGCACGGATGTCCTCTGTGCAATCACACAGACCTTTCGCGAGGGATAAAGTCTGAAGTGGCAGAAGGTCTGTCCATGTACAGATACGTCGCTGAGTTGTTTTAGTTCAAGAAATGTTTTCTTCCTCAAAAAAAGGTGAACTGTTTGGTGGTCAATAGCGCCACCCAATGTCTTGGTTCATTCAGTTAAATGAACAAATAGTAAGGGAGTATGGGGTAAGATGAGCCATTTTTTACTCATGTGGTTCTCATGATAAGGAAAAATGAGGCAGAAATACAATGAAAGTATTTAAAGTAATTTCAGGATGTCTCATATCATTTTAAACGATCAGAATAGTTCTATGACAAAGGGCTCTAAAAATATGGCTTCTTATAAAAAAGTGTTCCTGTGGCTCAATTTGCCCCAGGTTAGGGGTAAGTTGAGCCGAGTCAGTGGGTGGGTGTAAACTGACCATCTAACTGAATCTGAATCAAACCCATGTGAAATTTTGAAGATAACCTCTTTTAAAAGATCACCTCCCCGTTTCAATATCTTTAATTGTTCGCATTTCTGAAACAGTATGTTGAACACCAAAGTTGTAAACTTCCCAAAACAGACTAAACAGAGAATTTGAGTAAAATTAAATAAATCTGAATTAGAATGAATTACGGAAAAGGATTAGGGCCAAGCAATAATAAAAAAAAATAAAACCATCTCGAGATTAAAGTTGTTAAAATACGAGAAAAAAACTTGTTAAATTTCGAGAAAAAAGTCGAGATAAAATGTTGAGAATGAACTCGTTAAATTAACGAACTTATTCTCATAATTTAATGACTTTATTCTCAACATTTATCTCGACTTTTTTCTTGAAATTTAACGAGTTTATTCTCGTAATTTAACAACCTTTTTCTCGTAATTTAACAAGTTTATTCTCAACATTTTATCTCGACTTTTTTCTCGAAATATAACGAGTTTTTTCTCGAAATTTAACAAGTTTTTTCTCGTAATTTAACGATTTTTTTCCTCATCATTTAACGAGTTTATTCTCAACATTTTATCTCGACTTTTTTCTCATAATTTAACACGTTTTTTCTCGAAATTTAACGAGTTTTTTCTCGTAATTTAACAACTTTAATCTCGAGATAGTTTTATTTTTTTATTATTGCTTGGCCCTAATCCTCTTCCATAATGAATAAATGTTACTGAAACTAATAAATATTTTAGTCAAAATGTTCTTGGTCTGGTAGTTTTTCTGCAATGTTGACCATGTTAGGCCATTAGGGACTACTGGTGGAAAGATATATATGATGAAACATCTTCTGGTTCATATCAGAGAAGGATTTGGTATAATATATTACATTGAAATTATAGCAGTTTATACTTAAGATATTTAACTTATGTAAATTCAGTGCCTTATGGTGGGGTAAACACTGGCTCAATTTACCCCACAGCATTTGGCTCACTTTGCTCCATAGCTGCCATTTCAGGATAATATTTAGCTAAATGATTTGCATGGTTTTATACATTGCTAAATCACCAATATGATTCATAAATATTTTTGGACATGGACAAATTTGCTTTGACGAAACAGCCATTACATCTGTTATGCAAAAATTTTACTTTGACAAGCCAAAAACTGTTTTTAAAGTAAACTGGCGCCTTCCACTCCTCCCATGTGTTTCTCCTTTTCACAGTCTGGCAGAAATAATGGGTAGTTCCAAAATATATGGTCACATGGTAATAAAAGGGTGCGGTTGCCAAGATACAGCGGGTGGGTCAACTTACCCACTGGCTCATCTTACCCCACTCTCACCCTATTGGAGAGATAAATAATTTAAAAACTATTTGAATGAACTGCAACTGAATTTAAAAATGATGGCTGCTACAATACATATAATATACCAATTCTTTTGATCTTTCTATTCATCAAATAATGCTGAAAAAATAAATGTATCAGTTTCAACTTTGATAATAAGAAATGTTTCTTGAGCAGCAAATCAGCATATTAGAATGATTTCTGAAGGATCATGTGAAAGAGGAGACTGGAGTAATGATGCTGAAAATTCAGCTGTGACATTAATGAAATTAAAATACATTCAAGTTATTTAAATTGCAATAATATTTCGAAACATTATAGTTAAACTGTATTTTTGATCAAATAAATGCATCCTTGGTGAGCAAAATACACTTTTTTAAACATTTTAAATATCTTACTGACCCACAATTTTTAGATCACCCAAAAACGAAAATTACCCCATGATTTACTCAGCCATCCTATTTGTATATGACATTCTTCTTTCAGACGAATATAATCAGAGTTATATTAAATAATGTCCAGGGTAATCCATGCTTTATAATGGGAGTGGATGGTGTCCCAAATTCTAAAGACAGAAAAAATGCACTCATCCATCATAAAAGAAATCCACACGGCACCGAGGGGTTAATAAAGCAAGAAAAATATCCATATTTCAAACTTTATAAACTGTAATCTCTAACTTCCGCTAACTATAATATGTATGTTCATGAGAGAGCGGCGTCCCAGCTTGTGATGTAGGACGCATGCGCAGAGTGAGCTCCGGTGACGAACATGGAAGTGTAGAGGAGAGAGCAAAACAAAACACCGGTCACGAATTAAAGGGTTAGTTCACCCAAAAATGAAAATTCTGTCATTTATTACTCACCCTCATGTCGTTCCACACCCGTAAGACCTTCATTCATCTTCGGAACACAAATTAAGATATTTTAGTTGAAATCCGATGGCTCAGTGAGGCCTGCATAGGGAGCAATGACATTTCCTCTCTCAAGATCCATTAATGTACTAAAAACATATTTAAATCAGGTCATGTGAGTACAGTGGTTCAATATTAATATTATAAAGCGACACGAATATTTTTGGTGCACCAAAATAACAAAATAACGACTTATATAGTGATGGCCGATCTCAAAACACTGCTTCAGAAAGCTTCGGAGCATAATGAATCAGCGTGTTGAATCAGCGGTTCAGAGCGCCAAAGTCATGTGATTTCAGATGTTTGGCGGTTTGACACATGATCCAAATCATGATTCGATACGCTGATTCAAAACGCTCCAAAGCTTAAAGGGATAGTTCACCCAAAAAAGAAAATTTGATGTTTATCTGCTTACCCCCAGGGCATCCAAGATCCATAATGTGGGTCAATGGGAACTTCTAATATAAGAGTAAATAAAACTTGCTTAGACAAATCCAAATTAAACCCTGCAGCTCATGACGACACATTGATGTCCTAAGACACGAAACGATCAGTTTGTGCGAGAAACCGAACAGTATTTATATAATTTTTTACCTCTAAAACACCACCATGTCCAACTGCATTCAGCACTCGTTTAGTGAGGTCTGATCGCGCTCTGACAACAGAAGTGATGTCTCGCGCTTATACTCCAATGAGTGCGATTTGGATTTAATTTGAACGCAATATGGTAGAGAACTCGCAGCAGCTTGCACAAACGTATCACTTCGCTTCAGAAGGCCTTTATTAACCCCCCAGAGCCGTGTGGACTTCTTTTATAATGGATGAGTGCATTTTTCTGTCTCTAGAATTTGGGACACCATCCACTCCCATTATAAAGCATGGATTACCCTGGACATTATTTAATATAACTCTGATTATATTTGTCTGAAAGAAGAATGTCATACACACCTAGGATGGCTTGAGAGTGAGTAAATCATGGGGTAATTGTCATTTTTGGGTGAACTAACCCTTTAACCATGGTGAATATTAACTGTTCTCTATTAAGTCACATGTAAAACCAACATAAGGATATTTGCAAAAAAGCAGAAACAGCGATTAATTTCTTCATCTTTTATTTCTCATTTTGTCTCTTTTTAAGGGTATTGTCACCCACAATACAGGCAAAACATTCAGAGAGAACAAAGAACTTTGGGTTTCCATCAGATTGCTGGAGCTGTTAACAAAAGTTGCAGGTTAGGTTTTAAGTCTATGTAGGGGTGACCAGGAACCACAGATAAAATCCTACTCCATTATCACTAAACCAGGAATTCGGTTTAATTCTAGTTTAATTGCCGATTTGAAGTATTGTCAGCTAAATATCCATTTCCAGCAAATCAGAAGCAATGCACCATGCTTCCTTTTGGCATCTTCGTTTCCTATTCTAAGTATACAAGTCTATCGTAATATATTAGAGTAAATACATTTCAGGGTCTTGAACAGCCTGGCAAGTATGGACAATAACACTTCAGTATTATATTAGTTTTGCTACCTCACTGGACTCAAAGCTAAGTTTTCTACAGGGCCCCACCCTTACGGAAACAAAATATATTTCCCTATATATGAATAATCAATATATTAAATGATATAACAGTATATTTGAAAATATACAGAATAATATATTGTGTAAATATATTACAATATATTGAATAGTACACAAGGAATTGCCGCTTTTCATATATTTACGAATATATCACAATGTTTTATATTCAGTAATACACTTCATAATATATAGATTTATATGTGATCAGATATGGTACTGCATATGTAATGTATTGCAGATATATTTACTCATGCGGTATAAACACATAAATAGAGAAATTTATAATGTAATACATTTCTTATATTTTATAATTATTTACATAATAAATTTTTCATATTTTCAAGCTAGTTAACAATAGCACACCTGCATGTACTAAAATATTTAGCAGGAAGACTATCACTGTGCACTATGCTGCAACTCTTTCGGTGAATGTGTGTATACATTCACATTTATATGAGAACATGTATGTGCAACAGATATACAAAATAAAGGATAAAACTTTATGAATATTATGTGTAATGCTATCTTTGTCTTCATTTCTAAATATTTTATATGTTTCAATATATAGCCATACATGGTCAAGGCATATATTACAGTATATTGAAAAATATAAGCATTAATTTCCCATTTATGGAAATGTATTATGTAATATATTGCATTATATTTTGCAGTATATTCCCATATATTTTTGTTCCGTAAGGGCATCATTCCTGCAGGTCTTATTTTGTGTGGTGTGAAGAACAGAGTTACGACGAGAGCTACAGTACAACGCTTCTTGAGGATAAAAGTGACAGATCATGTCTAAAGTGCTAAAGTGAGGAGCTCTGTGGGTGGAAGAACAAGTCACGAGCACCAACAGGCCAATGAGAGACAGGCAGTTAGACATAAATACACAAACAACACTCATATGGGTAAGGCAGGTAGTTTCGAGCAGTCAGAGACATGTCCAGCAGGAATTTTACATAGGTTATTATTATGACTGTAATTGTGCCATATTCAAAGTCATCAAAGCCCAAACTGCACATGTGATAACTGCCTGTCAGAAACTGAAATATAGCAAAAGTGTTTTTAATAATCAGTCTAAAATTCTTAATTCAAACCTTTTTGGTGGTTTCTCAAATTGTTTCCATAACAGTCACCATCATGCTGTGATATGTGGCAAAACGTTTTTGAGCTCACAGTGTATGTTTGGTTCTCCAGGATGAGGCTGGCATGGAGAGACAAATACATCAGACCTTTACATAATAATTCACGGGAAAACTACCATTCTTATACAAACATATACTGTATATAAACATGCCACAATGCTAGATGCGCTGACAGCTCGTCACTGGAGCAGGGATGCAGAGAAATTGTGTGAAGCATTCTGGCTGCCTGAGGGCAAGATGGAGTAACATCTCTTTTATGACATGTAAATGTTAAAATCACCTTTATACATCTTCATAATGGTAAATAAATCAAATGTGAGAACAGCTACAACAATGGAAGATTTTGATATTGTGGAACGACTTAGCGGGGGTCGTCTGGGGCTGCTATCTTCTCCAGACTCGGCTCCATGCCCCAGATCTCACGGGCATACTGGCTGATGGTGCGGTCACTGGAGAATTTTCCACAACCAGCAATGTTGTGGATGACCATCTTGGTCCATTCTTTAGGATTCTGTTTTAGAATCAGGAAGAGGAACAAACTTCAAGTCAGTGTGTTTCTGTTGTTTAAAGCCCTTTAAGAACAATGAATGTTAAGCACTATTTCCATCTACACATTTTGAGGTGAATCGTATCACATATTTACAAATAAACTAATGGAACAGATATCTTGAATGTAAAATGAAATGCTAGTGTACTCCAATAAAATGGTAGCACATATACTCATTTAAAATGTAGTCTTCTGCTTCAGGAAAAATAGACCAAAAGTATTATTCACTCATCTTGTTCACATAAACTACCGTTTTTAATGTTTTGGAAAAAAATCTTCTGTTCATCAAGGTTGCATTTATACATATATATATTTATACATATATATATATACATATATATATATATATACATATATATATATATATATACATATATATATATATACATATATATATATATACATATATATATATATATATATATATATATATATATATATATATATATATATATATATATATATATATATATATAGTATTCTGAAGTTTGTAAGCATTATTATTTTTAATGATTTTGAAAGAAGTCTCTTATACTCATAAAGTCTGAATTTATTTGATGAAAAAAGCTGAAAATACAGTAATATTGTGAAATATTATTACATTTTTAAATAACGGTTTTCTATTTTAATATACTTTAACATATAATTTATTTCTGAGATCAAAGCTGAATTTTCAGCATCATTAATCCAGTCTTCAGTGTCACATGATCCTTCAGAAATCATTCTAATATGATGATTTGATACTCAGTTATTATCAAAGTTGGAAACAGTTGCTTAATATTTTATGGAAACTGTGATACCTTTTTCAGGGTTCATTGATAAATAAATAGTCAAAAAGAGTATTTATTCAAAATAGAAATACATTCTAACAATATAAATCTTTACTATCACTTTTTATCAATTTAACACAAAAAAGTATCAATTTCTTCCAAAAAAGAGAAAGAAAGAAAAAAATACTGACACCAAACTTTTGAACAGTAGTGTATATTGTAACAAAAGATTTAATTTAAATAAATGCTGCTTTTTTCACTTTTTATTCATCAAAGAATCATGAAAATAAAATATTAAGCAGCACAACATTTGTAATAAATCAGCATATTAGAATGATTTCTGAAAGATCATGTGACACTGAAGACTGGAGTAATGATGCTGAAAATTCAGCTTTGCATCACAGATATAAATTATATTTTAAAGTATATTATAATAGAAAACGATTATTTTAACCTTTATTTTACAATATTACTGTTTACAGGTCAGTTTTAAATTGTAATAATATTTTACAATATTACTGTTTTTTTTTGTATTTTTGATCAAATAAATGCAGACCTGATGAGTAGAAGAGACTTCTTATTAATGTTTCCAAACTTTTGAATGGTAGTGTATATATTTATAAATACACTGAAAACAGTAACATTGTGAAATATTATTACAATTTAAAATAACTGTTTTCTGTTTTAATATATTTTAAAAATTATATTTATATATTAACTAATTTATTCCTGTGATGGCAAAGCTGAATTTTCATCAGCCATTACTCCAGTCATTAGTGATCCTTTAGAAATCATTCTAATATGAAGATTTGCTGCTCAAGTAACATTTCTTTTTAATATCAATGTTGAAAACAGTTGTGCTGTTTAATATTTTTGCCAAAAGCATGATACATGTTTTTCAGGATTTTTTGATGAATAGAAAGTTTGTAAGAACAACATTTATTTGAAAAGAAATCTTTTGTAACATTTTAAATATCTTTACTGCTTCACTGTTAAAAGAAAAATATTACTAACCCAACTTCCTGAAAAACACTGAAACACATGTTGTTGTAATACAAACCTTATAGAGGGCGCTAACTTTCTGCTGACATTTAATGTAGTCTTCATAGTCAGCAAACACCTTGAACCTGCAATCACAACCAAAATGTAATTTATATGATCAGTATTAGGACAATGTATCCAAGAAAAGTGTGACATCATTAGGATTTTCTTTTTTTCTTACCTGTCATGGTGCATCAGCATGTTGACAATGTCTTTAAACTGATCAGGCTCTCCAGGGCTAAAGAATCCTTCAGAAATCTGATCCATGGCTTGTTTCAGTTCTGGAATGCGGTTATAATACTCCGTGGCATCGTATCTGGAAATAAACAAACTTCAATTAAGTTAAGCAACACTGCATACACTCATTTGTAACCAACACTTTATCATTTTAATTTCCTCCTTATTTTGCTAATCAACATCTCTATTTAAGTGGATGACGTTTTAATAAAATACATTTAAATGGATAAACTTTTGTAAATATTAATAAATGAATGCACTTAAAAAAAAACTAAAAATGCTATTGAGACAAATTGTTAATTGAAGCTAATGTTGTCACCCCTTCTTATCCAAAGCTTCCACATCCTTCACTCTCATGCCAAAGATGAAGAGGTTCTCTTCTCCCGCCTCTTCAGCCATCTCCACGTTAGCCCCATCCATGGTGCCGATGGTCAGTGCTCCATTCAGCATGAACTTCATGTTGCCTGTTCCAGAAGCTTCTGTTCCTGCTGTGGATATCTGCTCGGACAGATCAGCCGCAGGGATGACTGTTAAAAGAGAGAAAGTGTGAGTGTGAATGAATAAGACAAGGAGCTGATCCAATAATAAAAGTTTGCATGCTACCTTTCTCAGCCAGTGTAACCCTGTAGTTCTCAAGGAAGATGACTTTCAGACGATCTCCAACCACACTATCATTATTTACCACTTCTCCAATTGCTGTGATCAGTTTGATGATCATCTTAGCTGTGTGATACCCGGGGGCGGCCTTGAAGATGCACAATTTAACCAATTAGCATTCGGATTTCAGTAGAACAGATCGGACTGGTCAGTGAAGTGATCATTCTCACCTTTCCTCCAATCATAATTGTCCTTGGAGTCCAGGCCTTGTTAGGCTCCTTCTTGATGACTGATCAGAAAAAATAGTAAAGTTAAAGGGTTAGTTCACCCAAAAATGAAAATTCTGTCATTTATTACTCTCTCTCATGCTGTTCCACACCCGTAAGACCTTAGTTCA
The DNA here is from genome assembly GCF_024489055.1 of Chanodichthys erythropterus. NCBI lineage: Eukaryota > Metazoa > Chordata > Actinopteri > Cypriniformes > Xenocyprididae > Chanodichthys > Chanodichthys erythropterus. The sequence goes on along the minus strand of NC_090231.1, from coordinate 8,604,718 downwards.
TCTTCGGAACACAAATTAAGATATTTTTGTTGAAATCTGATAGCCAGCAATGACATTTCCTCTCTCAAGATCCATTAATGTATTAAAAACATATTTAAATCAGTTCATGTGAGTACAGGGGTTCAATATTAATATTATAAAGCAACAAGAATATTTTTGGTGCACCAAAAAAACAAATTAACGACTTATATAGTGATGGTCGATTTCAAAACACTGCTTCAGGAAGATTCAGGCACAACGAATCAGCGAATCGAATCATGATTCGGATCACATGTCAAACTGCCAAACTGCTGAAATCACGTGAATTTGGCGCTCCGAACCGCTGATTCGATACACTGATTAATTTATGCTCCGAAGCTTCATGAAGCAGTGTTTTGAAATCGGCCACCACTAAATAAGTCATTATTTTGTTTTTTTGGCGCACCAAACATATTCTCGTCGCTTTATAATATTAATATTGAACCACTCACATAAACTGATTTAAATATGTTTTTAGTACATTAATGGATCTTGAGAGAGGAAATGTCATTGCTGGCTATGGAGGCCTCACGAAGCCATCGAATTTCAACTAAAATATCTTAATTTGTGTTCTGAAGATTAACAAAGGTCTTACGGGTGTGAAACGGCATGAGAGTAAGTAATAAATAATATTATTTTCATTTTTGGGTGAACTAACCCTTTAAGTACACTGCACACATTTTAGAAGGAAATACTATTTCAGTCTTTCCTCTTCAAAATATCATATTTCATTTAATGTTTCTTTGTAATTATCTGTGAAATTTCCTAGCAATTTCTTAGTAAAGATTGTTTCAAAGTAAATCCTAAACCAAATGTTTTTCAGTGTAGGCTATCTTGGGAAAGGAATCATTTCTGAACAGTACAAACTGTATGCTGCTAGATATGCACTGGTTGGTTTCGAAGCTTGTAAAACTAGAGAAATATTTAGCTGTTTCAAGAGAAACTTACGGTTGTAGAGGGTGATGATGTGCAGACAGTTTAACAGCTGCCTTTTGTATTCATGGATCCTCTTCACATGGACATCAAACAAGGAGTTCGGGTTAATCTTTACCTTATATTGTTCCTCTAGCTGCACTGCGAATTTCATTTTATTCTCCTGAAAACAGCAAAGCAATTGATATATCATGTAATGTTCATCATTCTCATATAGAATGATTATTGCACTAAATTTCACTTTGAAAGTGGATTCTGTCTCACCTGTTTGACTTTGGCAATGTCTCGAATTAAAGCATCATCATCCACAAACTTCAAGAGTTTCTTCAGCTGGCCCAGGTCTTGGATGTAGTCCTCTCCAATTCTCTAACGATTAACATAAGACAACGATTTTTTTGGTCAATAATGACTCTTGATTGGCTTTCGAGGGCTTGGAATACAACTTACAAAAAGCTGCGGCCAGTAACTTTTTTAGGTTAAAAATGATCCAAAATAAATTTTTGAGCAAGTACATAGCCAGTGTTCAAAACTGTCTCCTTATCTTAGCTCAATTCACAACGGTAAGCTTGTAATAATGTTTTATAGTATATATATATATATATATATATATATATATATATATATATATATATATATATATATATATATATACATACAGTGGGTATGGGAAGTATTCAGACCCCCTTAAATTTTTCACTCTTTGTTATATTGCAGCCATTTGCTAAAATCATTTACGTTCATTTTTTCCTCATTAATGTACACACAGCACCCCATATTGACAGAAAAACAAAGAATTGTTGACATTTTTGCAGATTTATTAAAAAAGAAAAACTGAAATATCACATGGTCCTACCTAAGTATTCAGACCGTTTGCTGTGACACTCATATTTAACTCAGGTGCTGTCCATTTCTTCTGATCATCCTTGAGATGGTTCTACACCTTCATTTGAGTCCAGCTGTGTTTGATTATACTGATTGGACTTGATTAGGAAAGCCACACACCTGTTTATATAAGACCTTACAGCTCACAGTGCATGTCAGAGCAAATGAGAATCATGAGGTCAAAGGAACTGTCTGAAGGAACTGCCTGAAGAGCTCAAAATGATAAGTTATATATATCATTTTGATGGCGTACTGTAATCCAAAAAAGGACCAAATGACAATCATCAGTGACAACTAGAGATTAACCCGTAGTCAAAAGCAAAAGACTTCGGATTGTGGAGTGGCTACAGAAATTGAAATCTACAGGTAACGCTAATACACACTAAATACACATAGTCACGCAATGCTGATGTTAACATTAACAATTTGAGAACAAAGTATAACAATAATAATATGCACAGTTTGACGTGATCCAAGCTAAGCAATTGTTGGATTTAATCACCATTGGCAGCGCGATTGTAATGCTTTTTTTCTCAGTTGGTCAGAACAAAAGTGGCAGACATGTTCAGATGACATTTTCCGGTGAAAATTATTTTGTTCATACTTCCAAGACATAGAATCTGTGATTCCGAAGTACAGTATCCTCACGGATGTGGTGACTGAGAGCAAACTTTAGATTCATCCACGCTGAGGAGCCGTGCCAATGCACAACCCACGTAAAGATAATAATTCTGCATATAACTGCAATTGCAGGTAAAAAACAGAGATGGCAACAAAGAGGCAAACTTACGGACTGCAACTTTAACTATGGTGATGGTACTTTCTGTTAGTTCTCTCAATAGTGCCCCCTATCTGTTTATACATGTAATGATACCAGTTTTTTTGTTTCAGCAATGTTCCTCACCTCAGCGATAACCTCAGCCAGTCCAGGGTTACACATGACAAGCCAGCGACGAGGTGTGATACCATTGGTCTTGTTCTGAAACTTCTGTGGGTCCACATCATAGAAGTCCTTAAAACTGTTGACAGAATCAAATCCACCAAATTAGATATGGTTTTTGAGCCATAAACATCTGTGAGTTATTCACCAGGACTAATTTTGATGCAAATGTATAAATATCCTTGCACTGGACAACAATGCTTGTGCTATCTTTCTTTAAAATAAATGCTATTTGATTTATGCACTACCGTTCAAAGTTTGGGCTTTTTTGAAAGAAATTAATACTTTTGGTTAGCATGGATGCATTAAATTGATCAAAAGTGACCGTAAAGACATTTCTAACTTTACAAAATATTTCTATTTCTAAATGCAGTTCTTTTTAACTTGCTATTAATTAAAGAATCCTGAAAATAGCATCACAGTTTCCACAAAAATATTTAGCAGCACAACTGTTTTCAACATTGATAATATAAGAAATGTTTCTTGAACATCAAATCATATTAGAATGATTTCTGAAGGATCATGTGACACTGAAGACCGCAGTAATGATGCAGAAAATTCAGCTTTGATCACAGGAATAAATTACAACAAAATATATTAAAACAGAAAACAGTTGTTTTGAATTGCAATAATATTACTGTTTTACTATATTTTTGATTATTTTATTGCAATCTTGATGAGCATAGGAGACTACTTTCATAAAACATTAAAATATTGTTTTATCTTTTGGACAGTATTATATATTTTTAAATGTGGCTTAAGTGTCCAGATACTTTTCGGGCTACTATGTATTCTAATATAAAAAAAGTTAGGAGACATACACAGTGTCTTTAATAATGTCGGAGTGGATTTGTGCCACGCCATTGACTGCGTGAGAACCAACGATGCAAAGATGGGCCATGTTGATCTTCTTCTGACTTCCCTCCTCAATGAGAGACATGCGTCTCAAACGGTCATGATCACCAGGGTAGAGTGCAGATATCCGCTAAGAAACAGGACAGAAAATGAAAGGTCAAAACAGAGTGAAAATTCATGGGAAGTTACTTTTCTTCATCTGAGATTTACTGGATGCTGAGTCATGCAGAGCAATGGAGTATGTTTGTATAACCTCACAGCACAATTTATTCCATATTTGGCGTCAACACAGTCCTACAGTCCAACAGAGATACAGATCTCCCAACTGCCCCTCAAAAAACATTCATTTATTTATTCTTATCAAGAATAAAGTTCAAATGCAATGTTCCATGAAGAGAATGTCTGTTCCCTGACCTCCAGGTGACGTCGGTTAATCTCGTAGATGATCTCTAAGTGACGGGGCAGAAGGTTTTGGAACAGGTCGACGGGCCAGCGTTCCAACGCCTCTGGTAAAACAGTGTGGTTAGTATATGCGCAAGTACGCACAGTGATGTCCCATGCCTATGAAGAAAAAGAGAATTACAGAAAGTGAGAGAGAAAGAGAAATTAGTTGAGGTAGAGGAGTACAACATTATGATTTTGGTCCACATGGGCAAATTTTCATTCTAGAAATCAGTAAATTTTAACTTTATGTCTTGTAACACTTTACAATAAGTGTTTAATAATGAAAATAGCGACAGCTTTCTTGTCTCCGTGAATACAGTAAGAAACGATGGTAACTTTAACCACATTTAACAGTACATTAGCAACATGCTAACGAGACATTTAGAAAGACAGTTTACAAATATCACTAAAAATATCGTGATATCATGGATCATGTCAGTTATTATTGCTCCATTTTTCGCTATTGTTCTTGTTTGTTTACCTAGTCTGATGATTCAGCTGTGCACAGATCCAGACGTTAATACTGGCTGCCCTTGTGTAATGCCTTGAACATGGGCTGGCATATGCAAATATTGGGGGCGTACATATTAATGATCCCGACTGTTACGTAACAGTCGGTGTTATGTTGAGATTTGCCTGTTCTTCGGAGGTCTTTTAAACAAATGAGATTTATATAAGAAGGAGGAAACATGTCTTTTCCATGTACTGAACTATGCCGAGAATTCAATTTTTAATTCTAGGGCACCTTTAACTACAGCAAATCAGCACAGTGCTCAAACGACAAAGCTTGACACCAGTGCTAAAACAAGAAACTTTTGTGACTGGAAGATTACTACAAAAAAGGGGAATTTTTATCCGACCAGCCTCCCATGGACAGCAGCCATCAGCTTACATTCCGGAGAAGGGAAAACACAGCTGCATACATTCAAAAGGATTAGAAAGGATTCTGGTTGAAGAATCTACCTGCTGCACAAACTGCCACAGACTTCTACAAAGGATTGCAGTTCTTGAAACAAAATTATTACTTTCCGGGCTACCAAACGAAACACACAACAGAGCTTCATCATGGATGCCCTCAGCAAACAGCCAGTGAGTCCCATGAATCCAGTGCTCCTAAACAGGCCATACTGAGTGTAGAGAAACAAGCCATAACTTATCAAAACACTAATTCATGGCACAAACAGGGAGCGAAAACCAAAGGCACTAGATTGTCAAGTGAATCACATATTGCCAAAGTAACATCCTCTACCCCAAACACTAGTTCCCTACCTCCGCCTATACATCTGGAGAACAGATTTTAAGTATTAAAGGGGTCAAGAACTGCATTGTTTTATTGTTTTATAATGCTGAGTCATGCAGAGCAATTATAATTCCTATGGTGCACTTATAATGTTAGTATGCTTTTTATATAAAAAAATTGTCATAATTTAGAAATAAAAGGCATTTTTTCTGACCCTGATTTTAGCCCTCTGGTTTGAACGCTCTGTTTGAAGGGGCGTGTCTGCTGAGAGACTCCAGTGTAAACGCCCACTGCTGTGATTGGCAGTATTTTTTACTCTCTCTTTTAGCGCGTTTTTACTATTACAGCTCTCAAGGTTAACTAATCGTGAAAAGTGTTACATTACATTTTGATCTATGCCATTATATTTAGATTGTGGCATGAAAGGTTGCAGTGATGAACATTGTAGCCAATCACAGACATGTTGTTGAGCGCATGAAAGCAGTGATCTCGTCATTGCAACTCAATTTCTGCACATTAACAAATGCTTTAAATCATACCTAACAGTGCAAACGTGATATAACTAAGAGATTCGTTGAATAAAACGGGAGTTTTGCGTGTGTCAGTCACTGATAAACTCACGCTGTTTGATTGACAGCTTCAGCGAGTGCTGCTTCAACGATTGCAAAGGGGGCTTTCTTTGATCGCTTTCTTTATTTAATGTAATCACCGTTAAATAACAGATTATTTTCATCCTACTAAGAGAAACAACGCAAGTTGACATTTAGTCACGGATTTGATTTACTGACACAAAGACAAAGAACATCTGACTTTACATGAATCATTACATTTCAGATAAGGCATTAAAATTAACAGTTACTTACATGTTGTCGCATTACTGTCGAGTCCAGGCACTGCACAATATTTTGTAATCCTCAATGGCATGTTTATAGCTTGGTAGCTCGATCTGGTTTAGCACCACGTAGGCCTATGTTACTTAGGCTACATATTCTATTGCATGTAATGCGCGAATCAGTGGGAGGGGCTAAACAAGCAGGGATGAAGTAGGCGTTGATCTTCTTCTGCGGAGGCGATGCTTGCTGCCCTTTGACGTCATAGATCCCCACTTTGAAAAAACTTAAATTTTCGATTCATCAAAATATCCACCATTAGCAGCTATCTGACCTAAACTGGGTTCTGATTGGTTCATTGTATTCTAAACTTAATTGGCAATCAATTGTTGAAGCTATTAAGGTGTGCTGACCCAAAAATCTTTTACAAACCTGGGCCAAGTTTAAACCAGTAACCAGGCATCACAGCTGGCAAAGGGGCATGTCTGACTTTGACATGTATATATTGCCATTATAATGTAATCAAATTGAAAATTATTATTGCTGGTCTTCAATGATAATTTCAAGTTACTTTAATGTATTTGCACCAAAAAATGAAAATTATTTATGCTGATATCGTCCAAAACCACACTTTGCCAGGGGTGTTTCCAAACTTTTGGAGGACAGTGTAAGTGTCACATTTTATCATATCATCATGCTTAACACTGAGAATTTGAATAATTATTTTGAGATGTTCAGGTGCAGTTATCTAAATCAGAGAATATCGTAGTTTTGGGAAGTTGGCGGGTGGATGATTTATTTTTAACAGTGGATTTTGGTGATGCTAGAGCTGATCCGCACATATCTATTTCACAAGCCCTAAAGAATCTACTTTCAATTTCAAGCACAAGACTTTTTCTTTGTTTAGTTTGCACACTGAACATTGATTGGAGCTCTTAATTTTGAACTCTCAAAGTCCACCAGATTAATGAATTTATCTTTAAAATGTACATAATTTTCTTACAAAACTCGCCAATAGGGACAGAGGTACAACCACCACAGAAAACATACAACTTTGTGGAAAACACTGTATATATATATATATATATATATATATATATATATATATATATATATATATATATATATATATATATATATATATATATATATATATATATATGATAATGCTCTCAAAATACAAATCTTATTCTATTATTATTACAATAACCAAAATAAGTGCTTGTAAAAAGTGTTTTTTTTTCTGCCGTGATCAGGATTTTACCACCTCTGCCTAATTTTGAGCCAGGAAAACCCCTGTATATATGATATACGTTCATGATAGCTAATGCATTTACTAATTCATGTTAACGAAAAAAAAAAAAACGTATTGTAAAGTGTTACTTTATGTCTGAGTAGTCCTCCAGTTTGACTGCAAATTCATGTTAAATGACAAGACAGGAATTTCCAGCTCACCGTTTCCCAGGTCAGTTTCTCGTCATCTATCAGTATTCTCATGAGTTCAGGGATGGCCATTGCAGGATGAGTGTCATTCAGCTGTATAGCAACCTGAACAACACAGACAAAGTAGAGAACCTCTGTATAGGTTTTAAATGTGAAACCAATTTTGTTTAGCCCAATGCATTAAGCTTTATTGTTCAGTATCATTAATATGAATAAATGACACCAGATGAACTGTGTGAACTGTGTTGAATATTCATCTTAACATAAAACAAAGTGTTCCAGGGCTGTCCTACCTTATCTGGCAGTGTGGTCAGATCCATGCGCACTACCTCGGTTGAGCCAAACTTGGAAGCTTTGAACCTGCGGATGATGTCCTGGAGAGTCGCAGCCACTACAAAATACTCCTGCTTCAGACGCAACTCTTTCCCCTCAAAGAACTGACATACACAAACAGGAGGATTTGTTTACATTTAGGCTCCAGGAGTCGTGAGATTTGTTTCTTAATATGGATCACTTGAGTTGCACTCACATTGTCATTAGGGTAAAGCACACGGGATATGTTCTCAGCTAGATTCTTATCCAGAACAGCCTGGATGTAACCACCAACATTAACTGTTTAGGAAGATATAAAATCTGTCATAAGATCCAATGCTCAAGGATAGTCATTCAGTAGTTTGGGGTCAGTAAAATTCTGCTGAAATAAATGTTTACTTTCATTCAGAATTAAATTAAATTGATCAAAAGTGAAAGTAAAGACATTTATAATGAAAAATTAATTTAAAATAAATGCTGTGCTTTTCGACTTTCTATATCAAAGAATCCTGAAAAAAATGATCACACTTTCAATAAAAATATTAAGCAACATAACTGTCTGTATACTAAAATAGAAATGGTTATTTTAATTTGCAATACTATTTCACAATATTAGTTTTTTATTGTATTTTATATTGTATAGTTGATTTTATAAATAATATTACAAGATATTTGCATAATAATAAATGAATGATAAGGCATATTGTTGTTAAAGGGGTCATGAACTGCATTGTTTTATTGTTTTATGATGTTTCCTGGGGTTGACTTATAATGTAAGTATGCTTTTTACATCATAATATAGAAATAAAAGGCATTTTGCCTAACCTGATTTTAGCCTTTTTATTTGAACGCTCTGTTTTAAGGGGCGTGTCTGCTGTGAGACATCAGTGTAAATGACCACTTCTGTGATTGGCTGACATCTTTGCACATGAAATAGCTAAGTATTACTCTCTCAAAAACTTTTAGCACGTCTTACTATTACAGCTCTGAAGGTTAACTAATCGTGAAGTGTTGATTATAACATTACATTTAGATCTATGGCACTATATTTAGATTGTGGCATGAAAGGTTGCAGTGATGAACATTGTAGCCGATCACAGACATGTTGTTGAGCGCATGAAAGCAGTGATCTCGTCATTGCAACTCAATTTCTGTACACTAACGAATGCTTTCATCATAACTAACAGTGCAAACGTGAAGTAAGAGATTCGTTGAATAATAAGAGATTTGTTGAATAAAACGGGAGTTTGGGTGCAAATCCAAAACTCAGTCACTGATAAGCTCGCGCTGTTTGATTGACAGCTCCAGCGATTGTAAAGGGAGTGCTCTTTGATTGCTTTCTATACTGTGTATATATACTTTAATCACTGTTTAAATAACAGATTATTTTCATCCTGCTAAGAGAAACAATGTGAAGTTGACCGTTTTGGTCACTGGTTTGATTTACTGACACATAGACAAGGAACATCTGACTGTACATGAATCATTACATAACAGATCAGGCATTAGAATTAACACAGTTACTTACATGTTGTTGCATTACTGTCGAGTCCATGTCATAAAAGTGATGGAAATGTGATGAAATGTGATTGATTTACCAAAGTATCCGCAGTGAAATGTACCGAATACAAATAATTAATGCCAAACTGAGATATTCACATTGTTGAAAATAAATAACCACATTCCTAACATTAGGATCCTTGGAAAGGTAATGTTATTTTAGTCCTGTATCGCTCTTCTCTCCTCATCTCACTAACACGCCAGTGGGTGGGGCTAACGTTGCAATTATGATTTCTTTTGTGGGGGCAGCGTTTCACATATCTATGACATAGATAAGCACATTCTGTGACGAGTCTTTCGCTGGGCTTTTATTTGACTAACAAGAAAGTTTTCAGTTCTGAAACTTACAGGATATTCTTATAGTACGATGACCACTTATAAATCAAAAGCTCAAGGAAAAGTTGATTTCTCAATTCATGACCCCTTTAAAATGTCTGATGATCATTCATTGGTTGATTAAAGAGAACTCACAGTCTTTGAGATGGAATTCACATGGAGCTTTGGCAGACCAGAGCCTCATTGTGTTAACAATGTTGTTTCTATATCCTGGGACAGGTGTGTCATAGGGGAGTGCAAGGATCACCTGGTGAGTCAAACAGGAACAGATTTAATAAGAAAACATAGTGAAACAAAATTACAAAATTTTACTGCATGTGGCATCTGAGTCTTGCTTTGCATATTGGTGATTCTACTCTACTGAACTTTCTGATGTAAACTCTCTTCAGACGTTTGAGGTCGGTAAGATTTTTTTATGTTTTTGAAAGAAGTATATTGTGCTCGCCAAGGCTGTATTTATTTGATCAAAAAATACAACAATATTATTACAGCTTAAAAAAACTGTTTTTATTTTAATAAATAATTTATTCCTGTGATCAATGCTGAATTTTCAGCATTACTCCAGTCTTCAGTGTCACATGATCCTTCAGGAATCATTCTAATATGCTGATTTGCTGCTCTTCTTATTATTAATGTTGAAAACAGTTGTGCAGCTTAATATTTTTGCACTGAACCCAAACTTGGATAATAATGTACAAGAAAAATGGCATTTCCATTCCAATTAATTTTAGATGTTACATTTGTTTTGGTTTCTATGCTCCCACCTGTGTGTCCACCCATTTCACTCCATCAGGGTGGTGCTCCACCCGACCATAGAAATGCACAGGACGCATGTATTCAGGCCGGGCTTTTTCCCAAGGGTTTCCATAGCGCAGCCAATCATCCGCCTCCTCCACCTGTCAAATTATGTCAATCATTTACCAAGAACCAAATGCACCAAGGGAAGTGAAATACATTGCACTGAGATACTGTTGCAAGTTTATTTTACCTGCCAGCCCTTTACGATTTTCTGATTAAAGATTCCAAACTCATAACGGATTCCATATCCATATGCTGCCAGGCCCAAGGTTGCCATGGAGTCCAAGAAGCAAGCTGAAGAAGAAAAGAAATTAAAGTGAATTAAAGCACCACCTCAACAGTGCAAGCCTCCATTAATCTTCATCTTCATGATCAACACGTTTAAAGAGACTGAGGTCACCTGCCAATCGACCAAGGCCTCCGTTGCCTAGGCCAGCATCCTCCTCCATGTCCTGCAGCTCTTCCATATCCAGACCCAACTGATAAGAAACAGAACATGAAAGCCAGGCAGGACCAAAACAGGTATATAACTTCTAGTACACAGCATAGCTTCTAGAGTACAAAACATGCCCTGTTGCCTGGTTTTATCTTTCAGCACATCTTTATAGGCATTCTCAACACAGAATATGCTGATACAGAAAGATTTGCCTTTCCTATTCTGATGAATAGGATTAAAGAATCAGGAGCAGCTGATCCAAGATGAGCGGTATTACAGTGCATATATACATACAGCGCTAGATCTCCTCCACAAGCTCTTTCTCTATTTATGATTATGCTATCACTAATGATGATAATTATTGATAATGGCCTCTTTTCTTCTCAATTTTTTTTTTTTTTTTTTTTTTAAAGGTTATGTATTGAGGTTCATGGAATAATAACAGACAATGTTCCCCAGGTATTATAGATCTTCTTTATTTGGATAAATGAATAGTCCCAACCCACACACAAAGCTTTTTCTACAACTTTTTTTCTCTGTTTACAACAGTCTGCATGGTTTGGTTCCTCCATATATTTCTGATCTTCTTTTATTTCATCATAATAAATCAATCGGAGTTATATTAAAATATATCCTGGCTCTTCCAAGCTTTATAATGGTAGTGAAGGGGGAGTGAGATTTTGAAGGCCAAATAAGTGCCCATCCATCATAAAAGTAATCCAAATGGCTCAAGGAGGATAATAAAGGCCTTCTGAAGCAAGGCTTTTGGTTTTTGTAAGAGAAAATATCCATATTTAAAACTTTATAAACTAATAACTAGCTTCCAGAAGGCCACACGCATTGATTTACATTTTTGGGTGAACTATCCCTTTAAATGTCATCATGTCAAATAGGTAAACACAGCCTCGTGTTTATAATTGTGCCCTTGCCAATTTTCTAACTCAAACTATCAGAGAAAATTAAAAAATGAAAATGAAAAAGTTGTTGGAAGCTTAGTGATGGTGACGTTGAAGTCAGTCGCATGACTTCTGGCCATAACCCCCCCCAGCTTCCGTGAGCTTTGCAAACTATCTCGCCGATTGAAAAAATCAGGTGGGTAGCATTGAGAACGAATATCACCTGTTGTGAGTGGCTTGGCCTCCTCTCATTTGGAGAGTCATTTTGAAACCAAGGCCACCGCTCATCTGAGCTCCAGATATTTGATTTTTCAAGTATTCAGCCCTTGGGGGGCCGCCTTGATAATCTTTCTGTACTGAGTGAGTTGACTTCCTCTGGTTTAGAAGGTCTTTCTAAAAAACTGAAGCCACCGCTCTACTGAGCTCTAGATAAAGGGGCATCTACGGGCCTCTTTGATAAACCACCCTAGGCTGAGTGGAGTGGTTTCCTCTCACTGAGAGTATGAGGCACTATGCTGAAGCCTCCGCTCCCCCGAGCTCCAGTTAGATCATTTCTTCAAGCACTCAGACCTCCGCCTTGACAATCACCCTGTGGTGAGTGAGCTGGCTTCCTCTGGTTTAAAGGGTCTTTCTAAAAAAACTGAAGCCACTGCTCTACTGAGATCTAGATAAGATCATGATTTCAAGAGTATAGCCCTATTTGGGCCTCTTTGATAAACCACCCTAGGCTGAGTGGAGTGGATTCCTCTTACTGAGAGTATGAGGCACTATGCTGAAGCCTCCACTCCCCCGAGCTCCAGATAGATAATTTACTCAGAACTCCGCCTTGACAATCACCCTGTGGTGAGTGAGCTGGCTTCCTTTCGTCTGAGACTCACTACGTCGAATCAGCCGCTCTATTGAGCTCTAGGTGCTCTTGAGCTCCTATCATAAGGCCATCCTGACAATCACACTGTGGTGAGTGTGTGGGCTTCCTCTCATTTAGAGAGTCATTATTCTGAAGCCACCACTTCACAGAGATCCAGGTGGCCTCCTCTTGCTTAGAGAGTTGTTACAACGAAACCTCCACTCCACTGAGCTCTAGGAAGGTCATGAATGAGCATTGTTAGGCTTCCTCTCGTTTAGAGAGTGAAAAGCACTATGCTGGAGCCCCCGCTCTCTAGAGCATTATCTAGCTTTTAGCCTTTTAGAGCAGGCTCTCATGTGAAAGTCCTCTAAGATGCTTTGCTCCCGGGCACTGCGCCCCTTGTGTTCAACACCATATGATGCTCAGGTCGAGCCGACTAAGTACTCCCTCCTATTCAGGACGATGTGGAGTACGTTCCCTTAGATCTCAAGCATTAGTCCCAAGCTAATGCACATGATTTTCTGGATAAGTATGCCCTATACAGAGACCTCCTTGACAGTCTGGTTGCATGAGATCTGTATTCCCCTTGTTTAAGGGGTAGAAGGTTGTATGCTAAGTGCATCACGTGTGGCAATGTGAAAGAGTATTACATGCCTACATACCCCTGGTGGCTATCTCTGTTAGACTCGTTTCCAAGTAGTTGGCCCTCCTCGGGCCACCTTGTTGGTGATCCTCCAGGACAGGTCAAACTACATTCCTAGCACTTCTAGGTAGTTTGAGTGTCCTGGCTCCCTAAAGTACACAGATTGAGTTCACATTGCAGGAGCCTCCCTGATTCTAGCTCCCGAGCTTGGTTAATACTCTACTCGGTTGAGGATTATAGTTTGGTCTGAATGGTCGATGTTCTTGTGAACCCCTTGGTAGATCAGCTCCTGATAGAATTGGAGGTACTCCTCTCATTAGGGACCCTATGTAGAGTACCCAGCCTCCATAGTGCTTTGAAAAAGAGGCACTTTGTAGGTCCAGGGTCGAGCAGAGTAACTCCCCTCATTATTAAGGGTTGGAAAGCGCTACGCAGTGTCCTGCTACCCAGGATGCCCGTCTCTTTGTCCGGCGTGAGCTGGTTACTCCCTCTTTTGCACTTCTCCCATTTGGTTACCTCTCATGAGGCAAATATGGTAAGAGACTCTGTTTAGGAAACAGACAGGTTGTTGGCTAGACTAGGTCACAATTCAGACTGTTCTTAATTAATTTACAATTCATATTAATTCCTAATTCAGGCCTTTGACAAGTCCTTCCAGTACTTTACAAAGGCACTTTTTCATTCAGGCGTATAGCTTGGGCTATGGCCGTAGGGAATACTCAATTCAATTCAATTCATGTTTATTTGTATAGCGCTTTTCACAATACATATAGTTTCAAAACTGCTTTACAGAGAATGCATGTCAACATTACAATTTAGAGTAATCTGTTATCAGATACTGTCACTAACAGTGTGTGACCAGAAGGGGGAGTGATTCTGGCATTTCAGTTGGAACTGCTATTATTGTGCTTAGTCACAGCCATTTTTAGGCATGCACTCCTCTCAGCATGGCAGCATGAGTACTTCGTTCCCCAAAGTGTCTCAGGATGCAGTGCGAGTTCCCACTGGTTCCCTGAGAACAGGGAATGAGACACTGCATCTCGTACCTATGCCTCCGGGCTGCCTGTTTAGTCCCTTCAGAGGAAGAAATGGATGATTTCCAGGCGGCCCTTTATATATTTCCTGGTCGCACTAGTATGACGTCATAGGCTGTCGGCGGCCAATAGGATTGTCGTGATTTTGCAGTTGCTTCAGGTACCACTCACATGGAGGCGTTCCCCAGAGTATCCCAGGATGCAGTGTCTCGTTCTCTGTTCTCAGGGAACCAGGGTTACAGGGTTAACATGTAAGAATCACAAACTTGTTAGTCACATAGTTTCTTTTCTGCAATAATTCAAAAGCCAATGGAAAAAAATCCTACTGGGTTTTTGACAAGGGAAACAGGGCAATGCTGACTTCCAGTTTGGTCTACAAAAAACAGTCATCCCAGCAGAACTATTTGCTATAGGCAGTGTTTTGTTGTTAGGGGTGTGACGAGATCTTGCGATATTAAAATGTGACAATATTTCTCATTGAGGTGAAAAGCTGTCTCGCTATATCAAGATGACAGAGTTGAGTTTGTGGGAAAACCTTTTACAGTGGTTGCAGGGCTGCCAACTCTCACAGAATTGGCGCTGTTCTCGCACCACACGTCCATTTTCTCACGCAGTGAAAAACATTGCGGAGCAAAGCAGAAACTGACAAAGCACCGACAGATGAGACAGAGCAGGCTAGTTTTGATATGAAACAAACTCTCAGCTTTCAAATTCTGTCAATAAACCTACACCAACACAGGAGAATACATCAATATGTTTCTAAATATGTGAATTGTTCATCGCAATTTCAAAATAAAAGTTTAAACCCTTGCTCTCAGTTTGCATGTTTTGATGTCCACATGTTGTTGTTCAAGAAATTACAGTGGCTCTAGCATTTTTATCCTAAAGAAGTGACCAAATATTAAAGATAAATGGACATTTGAATTAAATGTTGTTTGCTCAATATTAAATTAAATTTTATCATGCTGTAAAGTGTAACAACAACAATCACCAGGCCGTTAGTGCCCTCTGCATTTGATATAACACAGAATTTGAATATAATTACATTATATATTTTAACAGTGTCATTCAATAAAATCATACAATTACTTGCTTTTGATTCTTTATTTTAACCAATTATTATTGCCTCATTTTTATGTATTTTTAGTCATTTTAAAGGCTATTGTTCAAGTTTTATTACCACAAAAAATATCAGATTACTCGATTAATCGTCAAAATAATCAACAGATTACTCGATTACCAAAATAATCATTAGTGGCAGCCCTAGATTAGTTAAAACATTTTAAAATCCACCTGCAGTGTTCTGCATTTTGTGACTTTCAGTCAAATAAATGTTCAGTCATATATTTTGTCATTGAAGATTTCTTAAAAATAGTGTTAAAATATAGTCTTGTCATGTTCTTGTGAACCCAGTATCGTGTATTGTCTCATCTCATGCGCTAAGTAAATCGTCATCCTTATAAGTTGTACATATCTCCTCTCACCTGATAGATTGCTTCGTCACAAGCATTCTCCAAAGCCAAGTTTACCATGGTGTTTTGAAGGGTCCGACCCATGTAGAATTCCAAAGAAAGATAGTACACACGCTAGAAGTGGAAAAAAAAGGTAAAGACAAGATAATGAGTAAAAAAGAAGACCTTTTTTTTTTTTAAATAAAAAAGTGTTTTTTATACTTAACACCAACAGCTGAGAGCCATTTAGAGCAACAGTGAAGTAGGAGCCAGAAAAGCCCCTGCTGAGCAGACATTTAGTGACAAGTATTATTGTGACAGGTGCACAACACAAGCCTAATCTGTATTCCATGTCTGTGAGACCTCATTGACTGTCAACGCAAAACAGTCAATCATTGAAGGTTGCCCAGTGACACAAGTATCATGAAGGATTTGCTAGTGCACAAAAATAGCTTGTAATATCTGTTGTCTTTAAATGATAGCAAAGGTTATAAGGATAACAAAGGCTGTATTTCTGGCACATTGCTCATGTAAAAATAGCAGCATTAGCTGTCAGTGTTTAAGGCTATACACTATGTCAGGGTGCCAGCCACTTGGATAGTGATGACACAAATTCCCAATACAAAAGCATCCAACACTTCAATTATTTTTGCTTTTTATTTAATAATATTAAAAATTAGAAAATATAATTTAAAATTTCACGTAGGAATCAGTTAAGCTCCGGTTTTGTGATTAATTATGCGTTCATTTCTCAAATCAAAATGGCAGTTTTAAACACAAGAAAGAAAACCAATCACGCATTATTACAACATTGTAAATCGACGGGAGATTTTTAAATAGTAATTTAAACGTGTAACGTTTATAGAAAACAATTGCGCCCCAAATCTAAAATTATGTTTTAAAAAAAGGTTTTCGTAGCGGTTCAGCGTTGTAATCTGAAAGATGTTTCTAATAGGCATTACAGAAATGAGCTTGTTAGATTGCTGCTACTTGTTTCAACATATAGGCTACAGAGATTGTGCACATAGGCCTATTTATTCCGTAGTGCACGCTGATTCAAAAATAACAATTTGACCTGTTGATGCTTGCCAAAGGCATACAGAAAAGCTCTCCATACATTCGTGTTAATTGATCTGCGGGACCTTGAATGAAGGCGCTCCTGACATCAGTCATGGAGAGATTATGTAATTATTGAGGAAAAAAAAAAAAGCCCTGCCATCTGCTGAACCATTAGCGTTAGTATTTTCCTGGCGCAATGCAAATACCTCAAAGTTAAACCTGCAACAAGAATAAACATGTTTCTTTTTGCATTTTGCAATGTTGCTGTTCCACTGCGCAACATTATGTCCCCTGTTGTGTGACCCGACCCCTCCTCCCTCCTGTCAGTTGTGTATACGTGCGGCCCCCGACTGTCGGATGAAACTGCGGCATCCGGGTTTCTTACTTTCGGGTCTTTCTCGTAGTAATGCTGCTGCGTCCGGATCCATCTTCCCACCAAATGGTCGCGGACGGTGTGCGCCAGGGCGAAGTAGTAGTCGCGCTTCGTTGCAACATTACGGTCCTTAACCAAAGTGAAATGCAGATGGCGATTAAAATTGGTCTTTAGGTCTGCGACGTTTTCAACTCCGGCGAGACCTCGAACGGAAATTTGCTTCCTCTTTTCTTGGTCCGTCAGTGGCTTGGACATCTTGTAGACTGTTGTAGGTTTCGTGCACCAGGGATAATAGTCTACGTGATGCCTGCTGCGTGTGTTGCGACGCGCGTCACCGTGATCTTCAGCTGATGCTTCAGGGTCAAGCGCGCTCATTGGCGGTGCGCGCACACCCTCTCTATTTAGGCAATACATGACTACTATATATTTACAGGCTGGGCGGGTCAAAATAAATTAAGGAAAAAGTGGATTTTTAATTAAAAAGTGGAAACAACATTTTAATAATAATAAAAAAAAATTAAAATGCAATCAAAAAACAAATAAGAAGAAAGTAAATAATAGTTCTCCGAAGACATTTGCGAAAGAAATGACTGGTAAAAACTTTTTACAGAAGTTGACCACCCTAAAAGCACTAACTAATTCGCACACTACCCCTAAAGGGACGTGGTGTTGGAAAAATTAGGAAGGAAGGAAATTTTAAGTGCTGGTGGAAAAAAAAATTGGGATGGGAGGATTTTTTTTTTTTTTCTCAAATCTTTTGCGTTCCCCCGAGAAACTTTGCGTTTGTTGGACTCAAATATAAAGAAATGCAGTCAGTGCTTATGTCAAGCAGTTCAGTAAAGTTGGCAATATATTCACAGATTTGAGTTTCCCGGATTAATAACTGGTGAGCTAAACGTTGTTAAAACACAAATGCAGCTATTTCCAATCATAGAAACCTAGACAACGAGCTACAATCTCAACTGTTTAAAAGACCTCCAAAGAACAGGCGAATCTCAACATAACACAGACTGTGATGCAACAGTCAGGATCATTAAAATGTACGCCCCAACATTTGCATATGCCAGCTCATGTTCAAGGCATTAGACAAGGGAAGAATGCCTGGATGTGCACAGCTGAATCATCAGACTAGGTAAGCAAGCAAGGAAAACAGCGAAAAATGGCAGATGGAGCAATAATAACTGACATGATCCATGATAACATGATATTTTTAGTGATATTTGTAATTTCTAAATGTTTCGTTAGCATGTTGCTAATGTACTGTTAAATGTGGTTAAAGTTACCATTGCTTATTACTGTATTCACGGAGACGAGAGCCGTTACTATTTTCATTATTAAACACTTGCAGTCTGTATAATGCATAAACACAACTTCATTCTTTATAAATCTCTCCAACATTGTAGCATTAGCCGTTAGCCACGGAACACGGCCTCAAATTCATTCAGAATCAAATGTAAACTATATCACAGTATACAATACTCACATAATCCAGCGCATGCATGCACCATGCATGACGAACACTTTGTAAAGATCCATTTTGAGGGTTATATTAGCTGTGTAAACTTTGTTTATGCACTGTTTAAGGCAAGCGCGAGCTCCGGGGGTGGAAAGCGCACGATTTAAAGGGACCGCAACCTGAATCGGCGTATTTCTAATTATGCCCCAAAATAGGCAGTTAAAAAAATTTATTTAAAAAATGGGGTATTTTGAGCTGAAACTTCACAGACACATTCAGGGGACACCTTAGACTTATATTACATCTTGTGAAAAAACATTCGATGGCACCTTTAAAATTTCCTTCCTTCCTATTTTTTTCCCACCACCACGTCCCTTAAGGGGCTCTGTAAGAATATAGCCTGGCCCTCATAACATTATTTAGGCAATTGTAACTGCAGTGCAAATGGATTATGGTAAGATGGATTTTTGTTGATACTTATATACCATTTGAATAAAATGGTATATAACAGCCCAATAGTGTATAGTGTTAAATAGCACAACTTAAAATATGATCAATATGTAACTACTTTTTATAATAAGAGGGTTGTCATTTTTTTCTCTTGACCACCCATTCTTTATACCCTGCGTACAACAGGCATACCAATTTTATCAAAAGTAAACTTAAACCACAAATACTATAATAAAAGCTAATTTTTCTTGTTTTGAAGCATGATTACACAAAAACAGAACTAGGGTCTTTTCATTTCAGGTGTTATGCGCACACACACACAAAAGCTGCAACACAGCTAGTAAAAACCAATGCAGGACAGACAACTACCTTTATAGAGGATGAGGAAGGCAGCAGCAAACACACTTGCTGGTGAGAACAGAGAGACACTAACCCACTTTATATTTCAAATGTTTACGAGAGTCTTTTGGGAGAAGAGAAATTCAACCACATTAACCACTAAATTTAAGTTAAGATGGGTAACACTGAAACCTTAAGTAGAAAGTCTTGATGTTAAAAAAACAGGTGTAAAAGATGGACACCAACAATTCAACACCATGCCAACTTTTATTTAGTTGAATGCTTCATTACAAAAATATTGAAATACATTTGGTGGAAGGCATTAATGAAAAGTTATTTTAAATAAAAATTTTAGGAGGGGTGGGAGTACAAGGTGAGCACAAAAATGATACTGACCACCTAATAGAGTAAGCCAATCATCTACAACATCTTAAAGACTAATGTCTTTTTATACTATGCAGCAACAATTGCACAGTTGGTTAAGAGTGTAAATGGTTGTTTATACACCTGTTGGAATGCTAACTGAATCTTAAGCAGATGTCATTTTTACTCACTGAAGAAGGTTTGAAATGAAACATGAAATAGCAGGCTGGCAGAAACAAAAACAAACACACATTCCCTGCACAAAGTCATTTTGAACAAATATACTAACAGATCAAATACTACAGTTAAAAATCATTGACAATTGAAGCAAATTTACAAAATTAACCATACCTCTATGTCCATTTTTGTGTCCAACTATGGGAAACAAATTAGAACCAAGACCAATCAATAGAAGAAAAAAATCTTTAGCAACTAATCACATCAAGCTGTTAAATGAACAGAACGTGATAAAGTCCTGTGTATATATTTTAGGCATCACTGCACGTTCACAGGGCCACAGAGACTAAACTGAGCCTTTAACTCTGGGGCGGAGGAGGTGGAGGCGCAGGAGGCATCCCGTAAGGTGGCATACCGGGAATCCCCATCATGGTCACAAAGTTAGGGTCCATGGGTGGAGGCGGGGGAGGGGGCGCGTACATCATGCCTGCTGAGCCAGGTGGAGGGGGTGGAGGAGGCGGGGGGGCACCAGGAGGAAGTGGCGGTTGGACCCCAGGTGGAGGTGGCACCATAGAAGGGGTGCCCAGGGGCGGAGGGGGCTGAGTGGCTGAGGTGGCCGTCTGCTGAGGCTGTTGCCAGGGTGGCAGGTTTCCAGTGGCAGGGGTGGATGTGGTGGTTGTATCTGGGGGGGGAAAAAAAAGTGAATCAGAGACTAAAGGAAAACCTTTATTGAGATTAAATTGTGTACTACTGTAATACACTTACTCTGTTGCCATGGCAGTGGAGCACTTGTTGCCATGCTGCTGGTGGGTGGTGGGGGAGGGGCTTGCTGTTGCCATGGTGGCAGAGGTCCTGAGGGTGGAGGCGGCGGTTGGTTGTTGGGTGGAGGTGGAGGTGGGGGCATCATACCCATGGGTGGCGGCAATAAACCTGAATACCAGGCAAGGGAGGGAAACAATGAGCTTTCTGGAACACCAAGTATCCAAGTATGAAAAGCAAGCATACTTTAATATTACCAAACACAGATGTCAGCCTGGAGTTGTGTCGTAAAATGAGCTTGGATATAAAAGTTTTTGTCCTCTCGTAAAGATACAATTATATACTTCCAACTAGGGCTGGACGATTATGACCTAAAATCAAAACCTCAATTAATTGAACACTTTAACTATTATATTGTTTTTTTTTGACCTCACTTGCAAGGTTTGTACTGTAAATATGCCTGACAATTAAAAAGTGGGATATATTTTTTCCTATTGTGATGGATCCGAAATGGTCAATATTCATATTCATGCATTTTTATTAATATTTATTTTTGATCATTTATGGCTTATGATTTAATCGGTTTTACTTTTGCTTTCATGTATGTATGTGCTCATACTTTGTAGGTTAATTCTTATCATATTTTCAAGTATTTACTTGTTATTGTACCCTTATGGTTATTTTTATTTTATATCTAAGAGTATGTATGTATGTTCAGTTGTTCTTCAAGTGTTCCAATGTGACAGGTCACGCTGACACGTTTGTGGTTAAACATTGGACGCCTGCAGAATTAACCATTTGAATTTGAAATCTGATCAAAATGTGTCTTATTTTTCCTGATGACATTTAAAAGGGTAAGATTTGCAAAATTCCCAAAGGGGGTCAAAACAACTTTTATATCTATTTTTGACACTGGGTAAAACCATTTAACCTTTTCTTTTAACAAAAACATCCGTTTGTGTGGGATGTAAATTTCCCTATATGCTCATGGTATAAAGCTGACCAAGTCTTTGATAATTCAGCTTTTTCCCTCCTTTGCTCTCCTTGGCTTCTACTTCTTGTCTCTTATCTGCAAATGTCTTAATTATTGCTGTTTTTGATCTTCATCTATTAGATACAATACTCTGGATTTTACAATACTCTAAATTTTATTATTAACTATTGACTAATACTTTATGAAGGTTATTTTACCTTTTGGTTTTATTAAGTTATTTTCATTATCGATTAAAGTTTGCGTGTGAGGCTAAATTTAATTGTAATGAATAAATCATTTTTCATCAACTTTATCTACTGCCTGGATCTCAGTTTCGCAAGTTTTTGCATCATATTGAAAAAGTGATCTGACATAACAGCTCACTTTCAGCAGTTATTTTATCTATGGTTCCTAACATTTTACATATTTCTGCTCATTGTAAATCAGATAAAGATAAAATTATCACAGTACCAGTACATAATGAGTGAATGTGTGTGTGAATTAGTCATACTGTCTCTCTATTAATTGTGAAGCTGTGGGATGTATATAGTTACTTAAGTTTTATAGCATATATTTTTCTACTTCTGAACTTCAAAAGTAGAAGAATATAGGCTATAATTGAGTTTCTAAGTTACTTTAGTGGTAAATCACAGGACAACGCTGACAACTAGTTTCTGCGTTCCTCTCTGTGAGCGCGATCTGAGCTCGATATAATAATAACACACATCCGATCGTCTAAATCATGGGGAAATTATGTCGGTTAGAGGTTCTGAATTTCGGTTTCAATTAATCGTCCAGCCCTACTTCCAACCTTCTAAGGAAATGTTTTATTACACTTTATTAAGCAGGAATTGTATAACAGAAGGTCTAAACATCACAGGGTATACTCACTCATTGGGTGTCCAGGTGGTGCTGGGCCCTGGCCCATTGGAGGGGGGGGCGGCTGCATCCAGGGTGGAGGCATTCCATTGGGGTTTGGTGGCATAGGAGGGCCGCCCATGTTTGGCATTGGTGGAGGAAAGTTATGAGGCCCACCAGGACCTTGGTGCATGCCATGAAAATTCCTGTTATCAGCAGGGCCTGAATTCATCCAAGGAGGACGATTCTAAAAAAGTGTTTAGAGAGATAGAGAGAAAAGTGTGCATTTTGGGTGGTTTTTCTTTTCAGCAAGGATGCATTAAATTGATCAAACAAACAATGTTCTAAATTTTCTATAAAAAAAAATTAAAAAAAAAAGTATCAGTTTCCAACAACTAATTTCAACATTATGAAATGTTTCTTGAGCACCAAATCAGCATTAAAATGATTTCTGAAGGATCATGTGACAATGTAGACTGGAGTAATGGCTGCTGAAAATTCAGCTTTGCCATCACAGGAATAAATTACCTTCCAAAATTAAAACAGAAAATATTTCCAAAATGTCTGCTTTACTGTATTTTTGATCAAATTAATGCAGCTTTGGTGAGCATTAGAAATTATGCGAAAATAAATTATAACCAATTGCAAACTTTAGAACCGTAGTGTATGTGTGTACATTATGAATAATTGTGGATGTCTTTGGTCTTACTGGTGGTGGTTGGTTGTTGTTGGGTCCTGCTGGACGAGGTCCACCAGGGGGAGGATTGCTGTGGCCCCCACCAGACGCTGGGACTGGAGCCTCTCCTAACTCTGCCATGAGAGACAAGTACTCTTTATCCATACGGGCCTTATCCTGAGCAGACTGGGGTGGTTCGCCTGCCCTGGGAGCAAAGGAACTGCAGGGAAGAGGAATACAATTAATCCTATTGTGCTGTCTGAACTTTACCTGACATAACCAGAAGGTGGTACACTTCTTGGAGGGGAGAAAAAATTAAAATAATAAATAAATAATTGCTGATCACTGGTAGATTGGCTTGCCTGGTAAACTTGCAGTCTGATGAGATATGACCTGCTCCACCACACTTTGTACAGACAGTTGTGTTTGTGATGCTGCGAGGCTCTGTGCTCTGCCATGGACGTAAAATCCTGAAAGGAAAAAGTACACATACGCATCAAATGGTGTTCAATTAGGGCTGGACAATAATACAATATCAATATATATCGCGATATAATTTTTTTCGATAACGGTGATATGATTTTTAAAACACATTTCCGGTATTTCGATACATTACAGCATCACTGACTTGAGGCGCAGCCGTTAGAAAGAGCAGAACGCGATTGGCTATTTGCGTGATGACGTACACCAGAGAGACATGCAGCCACCAGCCAGTGCTCAACAGTTGTACGCTAAGATCAAACGCGGCACATTTTACAAAATGAGTACACCTGATGCAAATGCGACGGAACAAGCTTCCACAATTTGATGGAAATATGTGTGCATAACTACACCGTGCTGGTTGATGTTTGGTGCAGGAGAATGTGTGAAATAAAAACTTTAAACACGGATACTTTATTCTGTATGAGCTATGTGTCTCATTAAACTCATTAACTCATCGCGGAGCTCCGCGCTGAAACCGAGCATATGCGCACTCCGCCTGTATGTCATAAAAACAACCGTATTTTAATGTGTTTGTATTCAAACTCCAGTTCTGACCGCATCACGAGCAAAATACAAACACACATGCTGTGCTGAGGGGAAAAGACTACGGCTTGCGTATTTGAACGCAGCTAGAGCAGGCAGAGGTGAATGAACAGCACTTTTGTGTTATTTGAATTCTCCGCTGTAATGCGATCTCATGCAAACATTTTCCATTTGGGCTGGTAGATTACAGCAAAACAATCCACTTCCGAGAGAAGTGATGCTTCCTCATGCATAATACTGCAATTATAATCTTATGCACACTACAGCGCAGTGATAGGATTAAATGAGCTTTATGTCATGAATATGTCGAGATTCGCTCGAAACGGTCTATGTCAGCATGTTCGACCATGCCCATACTTGGGCCGAAAGTACACGATTACGTCAGATTTTGTGATGTTGCTCCGACTCAGCTTTTCAAACAGGAAGACAGAAATCGCTATGAAAAATGCCAAAAATAACTATTTTTCACTTATGAATAACATTGTGTACCTTTAGTGTTTTCAATGATGTGCAGCCTATACATATCTGTTTACATCTCAAAAAAAGTGTTTTGGGGTTTCATGACCCTTTAAGAATAATAAAATCAGCCTACATTATAGTTTAATGTTAAAAGATATTAATATTACTAAAATGAGTGAGTCTTGTGTTTATTTTTATGTTTGTATGAAGGCTAAATACAAATAAAAGCTGAACAAATTTATTTGTAATGTTTTTATTTCTAAAATATTATATAGTTTTATAGGAAGAGATTTCATAGATTTGGCAAATTCATTTTTCAGACATTTGTAGGTACAGACATCCGTTGTGGCCGTTCTTGGCAGTTTTTCTGAGACTATTATATAGTTCATATCGATATCGGAATTATATCGTATCGACCGAAATTAAGAATTATATCGTGATATAAATTTTGGCCTTATCGTCCAGCCCTATGTTCACTTTTTTTTTTATTATTATTATTATTATTGTTGTTGTTGTAATCTGTTGAGGTTTGTTTGTATTTGCTAATTGTTATTGTTAACTGAAGGGTGCCACAGATGCAAAAAGATTTTTCCGAAAGGACAATAAATCCATCTACAAAATTTAAAGGCATGTTTCTCAGAGTAAAGGGTCAGGAAAACTGCATGCAATCTCCCACCTGTTATCATCCTCTCTCAGAGTGCCATTGAGGCGTGCCAGTTCCCTCAGTTGCATCTTTCTCAGATCATTCTGGTCCTCGGGGGTCTCAATGCCCTGCTTGAGGATATTACGGATCTGTGGACAAAAAGAATGCACTTAAAACATGCAATAGAATGATTGTTGAAGCTGATAGCTATGCATTTTTATTAAACTGATTTCTAATGCATTAAAAGGCACAGTATTAAATTTTGAAAACCAGTTTTGATCTCCAGGTGCAAGAATGATTAAAGGGGAAATCACCTGCTCTACAGCTTTCTTGACATTCTCCATGGTGTTAGCAGTGACCAGTGCATGAAGAGGTTCATCTTCTCCTGGAAGCATCTGTCCATCCTTACGACCCACCTTCCCTTCCTTCACTGAACCTTTACCACGAATCATGATTTTAGCACAGCACTCCTTCTCAATGTTCTTCAGAGTGTTTCCACTGGAGAAAAAAGCAATAGACCAAGTTACTTTATTATGTAGACTATGGAATCAGCCCAAAAAAAAATAATAAAAAAAAAAAATCATGCAACTTACCGTGGCCCAATCAAAAGCCCAACAAAGTTGATCTCAGGATATTCATCCTGAGGAATCATCACCTTATCACTCACACGAGTAGCTGGTGGTCTGAGTAAAAAGAAAAACAAGTAAATAACAGACACTGCAAAACCAGAGAGAGAAGTTCATTTGCAGTAGCCATACTTGTAGTCGGCAGGGGGTTTGAATTCAGGGTTCAGTCCCACCATCTCTGTAATGAGAGAATGTCTCTCTTCCTCCAGTTTCTTGCGTGTACGATATTCACGCGTGTTAAGCCTCTTGCCCTCGCTGTTGTAGATGGGCTCAGGAGATGGAGACCTGTGAAAAGGAAAGAACAACAGAAAGATGCAACAGTCAATATCTTAATGCAGTACTTACACCCTCAACAGTTAAACAATCAATGGCTTGCCTACTCTTGACTGACATTGGTTTGACTTTTTCTGTGGTCATTTAAAAAGTGCATGGGATGCCCCAGAGTGCTCAAATTCTAATGAGAGAGAAATAAAAATGTCCACTAGAAAACTTATATTGAACCATTTAAGAAGGGGAAAACAATCTTCAGATTTAAGAGCTTGAAGCTCAGAGTAAAAACAAAAAAAAGGTGGCAAAACCTTGGCATCAAGGAGCGCACTGAATTTTCAAACAGTAATAAAATGTGTTTGTCTCAATATTATCTGGGGTATGAAAAATAGGACAAATATCTGAGACAAATGGGGCAACCAACACACTTGAAGAGCATCTGTTCTTGAACGCTGATCTAAACCTCCATACGCTCTCAGAGAGCATTCCAACTGTTATCTTCCCCTTGGACGGTGCTGAAAACCTGTTAACCTGCACAATGAGGCTCTGTGCTTGAAAAAAGTTACGAGAGGGGGAATTTGGGTTAGAAATAAATTTGGATGAAATATTAACCTTCAACAGCTCTCAAACAAGACAGCCACACAAGTGTGACAGGTTCATGAGAAGCAACCCGAAGAGGAGAAAAGTGGGGGGGAGGGGGGGGAAGAGGGAAGAATATTCTGCTGGTTTTCTTTTGGACTGATATCTCCAGCGCTGACAACCTGAAGCACCCTCCAGCTTTGTTTTGCGAGCTGGAAGCTGATGAGCGATCGTTCCTAAATCCTGGAGTGGATAGACCTTTAAGAAGAACCTTTTTAGAGTTGGCGGTGTAAAAACGTCGGATTAAGATTCTGCCGGAGAACCTAAGGCTGTTCAGAGAGCAAGGGGTGTGGCTACTAAAAAGACACTCTCACGTCAGAAACATGACATTTCCTGCTATGTTGAATGCTTATGAAGTCTATGAGTGGCCAAAGTGATCAAAGTGTTAAGGTTATGGTTATTCCAGAAAGAAAAGGTCAGAGGAGTCTCCTCCGAGCAGTCTTCCAGTGTGGAAATCTGGAATACTCTGGAAGTTCCTGGACAAAATGGTGGTAGCCCCATTATGGAAAACCATTACTGACCATCCAATTAATCAACCATTAAGATTTTTAGGTTTAAGGACTTGGTTGTGTTTGTTAACACTGCATTTCAGAGGTTAGAAAGATGGGGCATTAAAAATGCAATAAAATCTAATGAAAATCAAAATTCCTTTAAATGGCTTAAATAGTGGATAAAACTAACCTACTATCTTAGACTACAGGGACTACACTGGGATAATAAAATAAATTCTACACAAGCCTTTATAATACATGTTTCATAAAAACAACAACAAAAAAAAAAAAACATGCATGCATGCAATAAAAATGAATACAAAAAAAAGAGTTCAGAATAGAATTAAGATTAAAATAAGATTTGCTGAAGATGATCAAGATTAGCATTGCTTATATGAATGCACATTATGCTTTGGTAAAGTCGGGTTCTACGTACTGCCAACAGTTTATCCTCACTGTCATAGGATGCAAAGCAACTTCTATTTTCATAGTATAACATTGGCTAGTTACCTGGCAACACTAACTGAATGAAAAAGTCTGATATTTTATATGACAATATCCTACAATAATAGCCTTCAGTCATTTCTTTGCCTGTGTGTACTGAAACAGATCCAAACGTTTCTCTAAAACTAAACTAAGCAATTCAAACGCTAGAATGTTTAGGCATGTAACAAAACCAATTTAATTATTATAATTAAGATATTTTCTAAACTCTTTAAAGGGTTAGTTCACCCCAAAATGAAAATTCTGTCTTTAATTACTCACCCTCATGTTGTTCCAAACCCAAAAGACTTTCGTTTATTTTCGGAACACAATGAAGTTCTTTTTGATCACAGAATGCGGTCAGATTTCCTTTCATAGACTGCCTTTGCAACTACCACTTTGATGCTTCAAAAACGTCATGAAGAGACCGGAAAACTAATTGATTTGTATCAAGCTGTTTAGTCCAAATTTTCTGAAGAGAATCGATCACTTGTTATGAAGAACAGATGTAATTTAGGCTTTTACTCGCATGCAAACATTAGCGAACATAAGCAGAAGCTGAATAACACACAAAAACAAACCTCTTCCAGAAACTCAAATGTGCTGCATAACACACGAGAATAAACATCACTGGTTACGCAGAACGTTTTCCAGAAGAGGTTTGTTCTTGTATGTTATTCAGGTTCTTCATAATCTGTTCTTCATAACAAGCGATCGATTCTCTTCAGAAAATCTGAACTAAACCGCTTGAATCACATGGATTAGTTTTCTGATCTCTTCATGATATTTTTGAAGAGTCAAAGTGGTAGTTACAAAGGCAGTCAGTGGAAGGAAATCTGACAGCATTCTGTCATCAAAAAGATCTTTATTTGGGTTTCGAAGAAAAACTAAAGTCTTACAGGTTTGGAACGACATGAGGGCGAGTAATTAAAGACAGAATTTTCATTTTGGGGTGAACTAACCCTTCAACATGAAGGCAAAGATATGGTTATTTTAGACAAAAGCATTTAGACTTATTTCTTCAATTAACAATCACTTACCCCTACATAAACATTAGTACACTTACGAACTGGCCTCACATAAAATGGCGCATTGAAAAGGTAAAGAAAATGTTACTGTTGGTGGGTTTAAATCGTTATTCCGACCTGTCCTCAGGGTTAACAGGGATTCCCAGGTCTCCTGTACGCAGTTTACGTGTCAGGTCTTCAATCTGCAGTTGGACTGGAAGAAATCAGGTTAGGAAAGAAAAAAACAAGGATGGAGAAAAATGTGGTTAACAACAAAAAACCCCACAAAAGCAGAAACAGTACACTGTAAAACTCAATATGACTACGGTTAAAC
Source organism: Chanodichthys erythropterus (assembly GCF_024489055.1). Taxonomy (NCBI): domain Eukaryota; kingdom Metazoa; phylum Chordata; class Actinopteri; order Cypriniformes; family Xenocyprididae; genus Chanodichthys; species Chanodichthys erythropterus. Next base: position 8,575,362 of record NC_090231.1, on the reverse strand, counting down.
AACAGGAAAACAAAAAACAAAAAAACAATTCACTAAGAATCAAGGTCAGCTGAAGACTTCTGATTCTCTGCAACACATTTTCTGAAATACTGTAACCCCGACAGGAATTCTGTAAAAACAACCTTGTGTTTGAGCTTGAACATATTATGAGCCCATATGGATTTCCCCAAACATTGAGAAAATCAAATTTCAAGGTTTGGCCAAATTAAGGTTTGGGGGGGGGTGGGTGGGGGGGGATTTCAGTAAATAACCATTTCAGAAAAAGGTTTATTGTAACAGGCTTTCGATTTTATGCCACCAACTTTGAGAAGTGAAACTACTAAAATTCACATTTAAAGCATACACTTAAAAATATTAGTTCACATATTATTGCCATATCAAGTGACCTAAAAAGGTGGCAAAAACATGAAGGCCTGTCAGGGGGAAAAAAGTTGGGTTTGAAGAAATCAAAAATCATACTGGCTAAGTGGCTTGAGCAACTGCATCCTCAATCAAATTTAAATTAACTTATTTAGAGGATAACATCAGCGTAACTTTATATTAAAAAAATTAAATATATGATATAAACAACCTACCAACAATAATCAGTTACGACAACTGAGATCTAATATTTAGAAATTATCAGACAAACCGATCAGCCTTTAGTATTTTATTATTTTCATGCAAAAAACTATTTAACTAGGCCTCAAGCCACGGCAACCAAAACAGGCTGTACAAACCCAAATCTGACCTGTAATCAACCAAGGTTTTGCATCACTCATGGAAGCATTTAATGGGTTTTCACATGCATTTCTCTATGACATGCTAAAGAGAATCAGACCCCACAGGTCACACGTTGAATGGTGCAGGTTGATGGTAGGTAAAGGACATGAGGTATCAGTTATCAATAGAGGACTAGTTAAGGAGATGTAGGTCACAATATCATTGAAACAACCACTAACATCACATGCCATTGCAAAACAAGTGCCTGACAGCAATGAGAAAGCAATTTACTACACACTGCTTTCAGACACAGGGTATGGAGATGACTTTCTCAATTCGGTGTTGGACCTGCATTGCTTTGCAGTCAAATTGGACTTAAGACATTTTGCATAGTAAACATGAGCAGTGATGATCTGCAGCTGGAGACAGTTCACAGCAAGCAGCAACATCAGAAAAACATTGTGGGTTCTTGCTAATGGACATCAGATGGTAAGCAAACATTGACAGTGCTACAAATACTCAGTGCTTCCTAGACAAATAAAACGTCCTCACATTGCACATCGATGGAGTTAGTACATTCTAGTGAACATGGGCAAAGTGCTGTATTTCGATGGATTGACTTCTTTGAGAAGACCATCTTTATACAGTAATTTGAAACATATAGAGATGGCCGTTTTGCATTGATCGAAGGTTAGCAAATAACCAAAGGGTTATCCAATTAAATGACATCAACTTTGTCAGCAAAGAAGTCAGACTAATGAAATTCAGCAATTACATCCTGCATGTGATGTGCAAACTGTGAGGAAATAAAGCAAAACGTTTTGGGACAAAAAAGTGAGTTGTCTGGGTGTAGACGGAATAACCCCCACCCCAAATTCACAAACAGTGTTCTGCAACTTAAATAATTTCAGACACACATAATAACAGTAAATTCAGATATTCACCTATATAAGCTCGTTCCTGGTCCCGAGTTAGCCCGGGAGGGATCACGGTGGGCATGCCCGGGATGACTGTCTTCTGATCGGGGGTCTCGCTGCTCCAACGACTCCTTTTCCGCTTCTTCTGGCCAAAGTCTATAAGAGAATGTTAGAAGTGATGTGTCATTGCATGCCAAGTCCATATAAAGCCTGCAGTGCCATATTGGATATGTGAATTTCTTAAAGGATGTTCACTTTCAAATAAAATTTTCCTGATAATTTACTCACCCCCATGTCATCCAAGATGTTCATGTCTTTCTTTAGTCGAAAAGAAATTAAGGTTTTTGATGAAAACATTCCAGGATTATTCTCCTTATAGTGGACTTCAATGGACTCCAAACGGGTCAAAATTACAGTTTCAGTGCAGCTTCAAAGAGCTTTAAACAATACCAGACGAGGAATAAGGGTCTTATCTAGCGAAATGAGCGGTCATTAAAAAAAAAAAAAAAAAAAATTGTAAATGTATATGCTTTATAAACACAAAGGATCGCCTTCCAAGTGTGATCCTTTATCGTATTCTTCAAAAATCTTATGCTGCATGTCCTACGCCTTCCCCATTCTACTAACGGAACGAACACAGTGCCAGATCCATTTTTTCTGTAAGTAGAATAGGGAAGGCGTAAGACATAGTATAAACTCTGACCGAAAATGACAGATCGTTTTGCTAGATAAGACCCTTATTCCTCGTCTGGTATCGTTTAAAGCTCTTTGAAGCTGCACTGAAACTGTAATTTTGACCCGTTTGGAGTCCATTGAAGTCCACTATAAGGAGAATAATCCTGGAATGTTTTCATCAAAAACCTTCATTTCTATTCAACTGAAGAAAGAAAGACATGAACATCTTGGATGACATGGGGGTGCGTAAATTATCAGGAAAAAATGTATTTGAAAGTGAACTAATCCTTTAAGCCTCTAAATTCAACATGGCATCAACATAATCAAAACATTCCTGAAAAAAACTGTTGTACACGATCTCTACTACATGTCTTCTGCCCTTTGATTGATCACTCATACTTACTTAGCAAGTAAAAGGTCTCGGTTCTAAAATGTCAACCATGTGTCTTTCTGCAGTGAAATTATGAATGATTTTTTTTAAGTGAAAATATACTGATATGTACTGTATGTAGTCTGCTATACTGTTATAAAGACCTCACTGATTTACATTAAAACCTATTAGAATTTCATCTTTCTTTTTGGCCATATAATAATCTGTACCAAAATGCATGTTTGCTCAGTTTGGGAATAAAAGCCAAACATATGCATTAAAACTATAATACAAAAAAAAAGACATACATGCAAACGTATTGGTTATTTGTAACTTATCTGGTTATTTCATCTGTTAGGCTTCACTGTATTATGATCAACCTGTACAACTGATTTTGCAAACTCAGCTAAAAGACTATTATATGAACTACACTACAGGTTAATGCATTGCAATCTAAAGCTTGTTATTAGACAATGCCATATTTAAAAATAAATAATCAGAAAGTTAAAGGCTAAAGAGCGTAAACAATCAAACCACATCTATGGAACAGGCCGTTGATCTTTAAAGTGTCTCAGGCCCGTCCACGCTGTTTACCTCCACTTCCCGCCTGAGCCGGCAGCACTACTCCGACTGGGTTTGAGAGCGCAGAACTCACAGCTCCGGGGAACTGGGAAAAACCAGGGTTTGTTAATTGCGGCTGCTGGAAGTTCTGCAGCGGGAAGGACACCGCAGGCCCGGGCGGTGCCATTAACCCCGCACCGGGGCCGGACTCAAAGCCTCGCTTGGCGCCGATACTCGGGTGCAGCTTCCCCAGCGGGGTTGCGTTGGCTCCCGTTGCCATTTCTGGGCGTCAGGGCTTCTCTATCGTTTAATATCTGGCCCCAAAAAAAATCTCCTTTCTGGATAATTTAATTAATACGAACGTATGTCTCCCTAACATACAACCACCTTCTGTCACCCGCTGCCTAAGATGGCGTCTGCTATGAACGACAAAGGAGATTTGACGTCAATTTGGAACTATCCGATAGGTCAATGATAATGTCAATCAATGTGTGCTTTACAGTCATTGGTTCATTTAGGGTCCAACGATACATTTTATTCGCCTCTCATTGGCCGTCACTCAGCATGCCGGCCAAACCTTCTAGCAAGGTAGGTTGGCTTCAGCACTGGTTATCCACAGTTTAGACAGCATAGGACATTTTATATATATATATATATATATATATATATATATATATATATATATATATATATATATATATATATATATATATATATATTAATTATTATTATTTTATTTTTATTATTTGAATAAATGTAATAAATTGTAATAATTCCCATCACTTTTGGAATTCAAATAAATAAACTGGATGTTTCTCTGACTCTCCTTTTCTATATCCTCCTGGGATCTTCTGTAGTGGACATTATATTTTAGTGAATTTCTCTGACATCATACATGTCACAGTTGTAAGTCTGTAAAGAGCACATTCAGGGCTTTACAGAGAAAACAAAAGTTTGGAGGTTTCACCATGACAACTCCTTCTCCTTGGTCTTTAAAAATGACTGACATTCATTTAGAGATCAAATTTATGGAAATATGAAAATATGTAATTATCATTTAAATTGGATTATTTAAAAAAATTGTTTGTTATAAATCAACATCTTAGGAAAATGTTGTGGGGTTTCTAAATCAAAATATGACTTTATGTTACAAAAGAGGGCATTGATTTCATACATGACCCTGGGTAGGTTGGGTAGGTTACTTTTAAAAAATGTATTTCACTACAGATTACAAAATAAATGCTTTAAAAAGTAATTTGTAGCATATTCCGTTAGATTCCCCAAGTTTTGTAACTTAATCTAAATACTTTAGAATACTTTGGAATACTAATAAGTATTTAATTCTGACTTTGCAAGTTGCAATTGTGAGTTATAAAGTCAGAGATAATTCTGAGATATAAACTTGCAATTTCGCAGTAAAAAAGTCTGAATTGCAAGAAAAGAAGTCCGAATCGTGAGATTTCTCGCAATTGCAAGAAAAAAGTCTGAATTGCAAGTTTTTAATCACGCAATTGTGACTTAACTTGCATTTATGTCTTTATATCTCGCAATTCTGAGAAAAAAGTTCAGAACTGTAAGATGCAAACTCACAATTGCCAGGAAAAAGTCACCAGGAAAAAATACCTTTTTTTTTTTTTTTTTACAGTTACAAGGGACTCACAAACAACTATCGCAAAAGATGAAAACATTGGATTATCAGGTAATGACAGGACAGATTCAAGGGTATATACATTTTCAGGACAGTACTAAATAAAATTAACTTGCAATTTTTATGATCCCTCTTATTTGGTTAAAATTATTAAAATGTTGCATATTCTGCAAGGGAAATTAAACTTATGCGCAGAAATGTAGCTGATGAATCACCAATTGCTTTTTACATTAATTACCCATCACAGTTTACATAAATGAAATTCAAAGTAATTACTTTGGTAATCTAAAATACTTTTCAAATGTAACTGTAATTTGATTCCCACCCATTTAAAATGTAACTGTAATGAAATACAGTTACTCAGATTTTGAATTTTAAATAAGTTACATGTATTTCGTTACTCCCCAACCCTGACCATGATGGTAGTTGAACAAACTCAGGGTTATAGGATTAGTTTCGAGTTGACAAAACCAAACCCATCCAATCCGGCTTTGTTGGTACCATGATGCTGATCATCAACTTTCTCTGTCAACTCAGGCTTTGATCCTGAGTTTTGGAGCACGTGCACATGAATCCATGACATCAGTGGAGAACAGCCAATCACATGCCTTGCAACATGATAAACTGTGATTCACTTCTCGCGAGAGAGCCAGCGCGATTCAAAACTCTTTTGCTGAAGGTTAAGAGATTGACGAAAATGAAAACACATTTACACTGATGAAAGAGGACAGATAAAATAAATTCTCTTGCTCTATCAGTGCAAGTGAAACTTGTGAAGTTAGTTTATATAGTTGATAATATATAGCGAAAGAGACTCAAACATGTAAGGTCACATCATATTTTAAGTTTATTTACAGCTTATTTATATTACATATGATCAGTATATATTAATATTCATTAAAACTAATAACTGCTGAACTAAAATTGCTTGTGTGTAATGGATTAATAATATAGATCATATAATAATTATAGAAATCATATATAAATCATAAAATAAAGTAATTATCATTAAAGCCAGACAATTTCATTGTTTATTATAATTTTTTATTTTAATCAATTTATTTATTTTTTTACCTTTTTTGCTGCTATATAGTGACCTTTAATTTGGAGGAAGAGAAACTGGAGGAGTGACTTTATTGCATTGGATGTGTCAGTGTCAGTTTGCTCACATCTGATTGGTCCAATTTCAGTTTGAAATCTCTTACCCAGAACATAACCTGCCCCGGAGCAGGTTAGCCAAGGAGCGTAAGTTACTATGGCGATGAACACTGCTAAAAGCCAAGTCACTTTCATGGTACCTAAAACCCAGGATTGGCGCAAACTAATCTGAAACTTACCTGGCTAGCAAGCTAATCCGGCTTCATGATACAGGCCCCAGGACTTAAATCATGTTTATCATGCATTTTGGGAGACACAGCAAGTGTAGAGAGAAATAAATGATATATCAATATTCTTATTAATCATTAGATATTATGAAATTTTTATAAATTTTGCCAATTTTTACTCCCGTTATTACACTTCTTGTTTCATCGCATGTTACTCCAAGAACACATTAATATGCAAATTAGATACAGTGTATAGATGCATTGTATTAAATGGGAAAATCCGTGTATGGCCATTTTACCCACATATTGCATAAAGTAAAATGGTATATCGATTCATTCCGTTCTATCTTTCATAACATAGTTGAGAATCATCTTTAAACAAAATTTAGTTTAAAAAAAATCCTGAAACCTAAAATTGAAAAAAAAAAATCAATTGTTTTTGCCTATACATGCAATTTGTCATTTTATTTTTTTAAACAACTTAGTCCTGGTGTCCACTACACAGGACATAGCATAACATATGAATAAAATATAATTTTTCAAAAATGTTATTTTTTCATTTTTTTAAACTTTTTTTTTCTGGGTCCCAGGATGATACATGCCTTTTTTACAATATTGAGAATAATAAATTTGAAAATCTAACAGATATTTTTACACATTTGCACTCATGCAACATTTCATAATATAATTTCCAAGCTAAACTGCTAACTCTTTTTACAAAAATCATATATTTTTAATGTATTCACCTTGAGGTAGAGAGCAAAACGCTGTGATTTTATTTGAATGGCACACATCAGCACCAACTGTACATTGTAGCTTGTACGTCATAATTGGGTTTTCTTGGTGCATTTTACCTCTTTCTCTTTAAGGAGAAATTTAAAGCAGTTGAGTTGGTCACCGATCCCTCAGAAGACTAAAATTCAAGTCTGTAATAGTGTGTGGAAGAATTATTTTCATGATCATAATTATAATTTAAAAGATTCAGAATCAAAAGAACATAAATCTTGTGCTGATTATGCTTATTGAATAAAAAAGAAAAAAAAAATGTTCGAGAAGTATAAGAGGAAATGAGGGTATTTTTATGTAGCATAAAGTCAGGAGTGCTGATAGTTCTGGATCACAGCAAAGGGTCAACAGATGGTTAGAAAAGTTAAAAACAAGAAACTAAAAGAGAAAGGAAAAGTAACAAGTGAACCAATGATGAATAGCTTCTTGTTTAGATGCAAATAAAAATATAAATATTGTGCATGTATGCTGATCTGCGATATTCTGTACTAAGAGCTCTTGGCCATAGTGAATAAACTGAGGGAAAGAAAAAAATAATTATGAAAGCCTTTTTATTGAGCAAAAGATTAATATTCAGTTTTTCACCACGTGTCCGCAGAGTTAGTGGTAACGCATTTAGTAACGCAAGTTACATAATCAGATTACTTTTTTCGCAAAAGTAACAATTAGTTTTAAGTTACTTTTTCAAATAAAGAATGCAAGTTACTTTGTTTTCCCATTTATGGCCTGGCACCTCTTCGGTCCCCATGCAGAGGTGTTGTCTGTGCGGTGTATTCACTGAAATGAATAAAAACAGTGAAACTAACTCAGAATATTAATACAAATATACTTAATTTAAACTGAACCAATTTCTTTGCTGCTGACCTTCTATGATCCAATTCAACCAAGCAAAATTAATTTAGATAACTATCAAATTTGTGTTTAATTTTTTTATTGCTAAAGCAAGTGTTGGGTGAAAACTTTTAGGCGAGAAAAAGTAACAATTACTTTTTTTTAGGGAGTAACGCAATATTGCAATGCATTTCTTTTAAAAGTTACTTTCCACTATCAATTGATGACATATTGTGTAAGGAGAAACTGCAAAAATGTGTAAATCAAAGACAACTGCAATGATCAATACAGATAAGATTTCTTTTAAACTTTTATTAATGAGGGAAAAAATATTTACAGGTATTTGTACTGTGAATCAAATTAAAAACTTTATATGTATAAAAAACAAAACACAGGGCTACATCAAGTTCAAGACAACAAAAGTAGTTTAGTGTCAAGAAGTGGGTCATCTGTACAGTCTTTGACCCAGCCAAAACAGGATGCATCACAACTTCTAAAATGATCCATGAGCAACCAAGAAACGCCTGCAAAGAGAAGAGATTATAATAAAACTGTCAATTGTTTAGTTATCAATTCTGTGGACTTCCATGTGCTCATACTGCCAAACCACCAATATGAATTGTTATAAGACTTCAGAAGTATCAGAAAGTAAGTGCTGTAATTTTACAAATCTGTATGAAAACAAAATTGTTAGTCTTTTGTCTTTTAGTATTTGTAAACACATTTGACCTGTAACCTAAATATCCATGAGGCTATTGTCACGAAGGACCTTGCCACATTTGAAGATGATCAATGACACTGATAAAAAAAACACTGTTAAAATCACTGCAATATGAAAGGCTGAACTTTAAAGAACTAGTTCACCCAAAAATTATGTCATTATTTAGTCACCCTCATGCTGTTCCAAATCAGTATGACTTTTTCAGTGTGGATCACAAAAGAAGTTGAGGTGGAGTAAATGATGACAGAATTTTAAATGTTTCTCAGGTTGGGGGGAGGAGGTAAAGTAACAGTAATTCTCTAGCTTTCAGTTTGATCAAACTTTGCTCCAACTTTTTGTAATCCTAAAAACATCTCACCTGAGTTCGCACAGGTATTAGGCTAGTAAGCATAGCGCGCCTGTTCGCCATATGGATCCCGCGGTATGTCATACGCAGCACTCCTGGGAATCGAAGAGACAGGAGAGAGGCGCGACCGTTCATACGCATATCCCTCCACCTCAAGGGGAGCTCGCCGGATTGGGCTCCGTTCGCGGACATAATATGAAGAGGTGGGCGCCAGAGAAGGGGGAAGGGGATGGCGCTCGTATGGGTCAAGGTTAGAGGAGGACAGGTGCTCTCTCACGACCGCTGAGGAGGACGGGGGAGGAGGGACAGGAGGTGGAACCGCGCGTCTATCTTCGAAATAACTGGCTCCGTACGGACGTGCCCGAAACTTCTCGTAGAAGTCCACCACACCGTACGGATCTCTTTCCTCATAGGGCGCTCGCCGTATTGGGTACACCGGCAACGCGCTGCCATAGGCCACGCCACTGCTCCCATACGCAGCCTCACTGCCATACGCCGGGGCCATGCTATTATCCGCGCCGATGCCGTAGCCCGCTGGCATACCGTAACTCATTGCACTCTCAAAACCCACACCCCTTCCATACCCAGGGATGCCATACCCTGCTCCCCTGGTGAAGCCATGTGAGGGTGCAAAGCTGCCACCGTAGGCCGGCTCGCCACTGAAGCCGCGATGAAAACCCCGGCCACCACGATCGCCACTCGCACTGAACCTGAGAGGCCCATATCCTCCCGAGCCTGGGCCCTCTCTGTAGGAGCCGTTCTGGTCCAATGGGCATTCTTTGGACCAGTGGCCTTCCTGCCCGCACCGATAACAACCCGTTCTCTCTCCCATTCCCGGCGCGGTACGCAGGCGGCTAGTCGAAAGCTTCACGCTCATCAGTTTGCCTTAAGGAAAAGAAAGAATTTGCCATGATATTTCTATTTTACTACTTTAGCATGCACACGGAGCAAATGTTCATAAGATCAAAGCAGCCGTTAATTTAAATTTCACGCTATGTTTCAACACTGCTATCGACAAAAACATGGCCAGAATTATTTTTTTTACATGAAAATCGCAACCATTTGAGTTCAGTTGTAATTTAAAGTCAGCGTGAAACACTGTTCAAAACCCATTTTGCTTCAGTAATCTGCCGCAAATCAGAGCTAACACAATGTAAAAATGTTACGGCCCGATAACCGACAAATGGTTTATTCTTTATATAGCATTTGAGATTATGCAATCTTTTCTTCCAGAGAGTCCTGGGGCCTCATGTATAAACTTTGCGTATGCACAAAAAAGGAACTGAAATGTGCGTACTCAATTTTCCACACACACATATCGGGATTTATATATATAAAAAAAAAGCGCAAATATATGCCAGTTGTCTTGGGGACCTCTTACCACTGCACATTTTGCATGTCTCCCTTACCAAACACACCACGCTTTAAATTGTGCCTTAAATAGCAGATCTCACGTTTTGAGAAAATATTTTCACGCGAATAATGATCAATGATGCATACTTAGTCCGTCTAAGCAGATGTCTAAACAACATAACGGCATAATGACAGACAATGAAGGAATCTGTGAATGGCTGACGAGTTGTTACTGTACACAGTAGGCCTACTGTACATCCTCTGCTGAACGCAGGTGTGCTTAGGGTTAGGGTTAAGGAAACTGTAAGATATGCACATTTCATTTTTAAAATGTTTTGTCAATGACGACAGACAATAATTTACAATGTAAAAATAAAGCATATCTGTTTCCATTAAAAATATATAAAGATTCTAAAATGTGTTTACCGTTTAGGCAAAAATGCATAAATTTGATTTGTTTAAAACAATTAAAAATATTATTTGGCCAGTGGAAGAGAATGAGAATAACTCTTCACTGAAAACAGTATTTTATACAATTTTGATTTATTTTTTTTCTAAAACAAGACAAGGACAGTAAATGATTTTTAGCAATGTAATGTGATGGCATTTATAGTCATATTTTCCTAATGTCTTGTACCACAGTGTCACGTGGATGGGAATGTGCATGGAAACTATATGCAGTACATGTATGCATTACGTAGTACATGCATGTACGCACAATCTCCAGCTTACTGGGTTTTATAAAGGGAATTTTGCGCAGGTTCTGGCATACACATGGTTTTAGGATGAAATCTATGGAAAGTTTTATACACAAGGCCCCTGGTCCCTGGTCAGGAAGAAGATAAATTATACATTATTAATACTAAAAAAAGTCTCATAATTCCTGGTAATAGAGCTCAAAGAAATAAAGAAACCAATGGACTTGAATTATTAATTTGGTATTATATATATATATATATATATATATATATATATATATAAAAAAAAAAGTGTTTGTGTGTGTGTGGTCTCAAAGTATATGATTTCAAAGTATCAAATATAGGTTGTTGTAGCTTTTTTCCCCCGATTTTTTTAAACTTAACCTTTTCTACATTTAACTTAAAATCTTTGCACAAACACACACAGCCTGCTATCATTACATGTGCACAGCCGACACTCACTTTTAAAGAGAAAGGCCTTTTCAAAATAAAGAGCTCTCTAAAAAGAACAATTACTAATATGGAACTAATATTTTGTGCATGCCTAATTACCAAGTAAATACCATCAATCTTCATTTCATTTAAAAAAAAACACACAATTTCCCTATCTTAAAATAATTTCTATTCCATTCAGTGGAAATATGTGGCTGTTGAGACAAAACTTGCTGTATTTTAAAACAAATGGTCATATTCTAATGATCTCCATATAGTAAACTAAGTACAAATCCAACTGAACAATTCTCCTCCTCATAACTTACCAGTTTTTACTTACCAACCTGTAATGAGGCTCACTTTTATTATAAATGTCACACAATAAAATTATTTTTTTGAGCTAAACTGAGCAAAGGACCATACTGGTTCACCTTGAAAGGCTGTGTTGTCCAAGCCACTGATGGCCTCCATAGCATCTTCCACTCGCTCCATATGAACAAATGCATAGTCCTTCACTATGTCACACTCAACCACAGGTCCATATTCCTCAAACTTGGCCCTGAGTTCTTGGTTGGTGCAGCTACTGCTGATGTTGCCGACATGAAGTTTTGTAGAGGTCTTGGGCTTCCCTTTGCTCATCTCTACATTCATGGCCAAACCGTTCAGCATGTAATGGTGAAGATTTCGAATGGCTTCATCGGCCTCTGATTTGTCATCCATGTGCACAAAACCGAAGTTTTTGACAATGTCGCACTCAGAGATTTTGCCATACTGAGAGAAGAGGGAGCGGATCTCCTCAGTGGTAGTGTTCGGCGAGAGGTTCCCAACAAAGATTTTTACCATTTTAGGTATAAAGGTATATACATATAATCAACTTTCAGGCCCTGTTGGGAGAAAAAGAAAATATAAAATTCAGGTACATGCAGTGCATGTCTAAATAGGCAGGTAAGCTACATATACTGATGATGCCAGAACAAAGGCAGAATTAAATAATAAAATACACATTAAATGTCCACATAGCTATAAATGCCATAATGGAAAATTGTATACATGTTAACAGGCTTGCTGCAAATGATGACAATATCATGTCCAATTCTTGAACAAATCCTTCTTTTGATTAGAACTGAATCGGTTCTGAATCTGAATAGCTTAATCAGTCCGAGCGGTTCTCGGGTCAACAATTAAAAGACTAATTGGTTCGAGAACCATCTCTTTCGGACATGTCCTGTTCGTAATGAAAAGAACCGATGAGTGATCATTTGAAGTCTACAGAGAATTTGAATTATGGAACAGAAAGTAAGAAGTTAGTTAAATTTGGCATGAAACAGAAGTTGCGATTGTCTTTTCTTCTGTTTTGACATAAGCTCTGTGAAACGGCTTCTTGAACAAGGAAAAAGAAAAATGAAGTGTGGGACTTTCATTGGGAATTGATTGGTTCGTTGGATCTCTAGCTATTTGCTATAGCCAGAGACGCTTTAAGGCCTCCAAGATTAGCAAAAAAAACCCCAAAGAAACAAACAAATGTGTAACACAGCGGTATGCAGAGGAGGAGACCAGAGGCTCATAAAAGAGTACTCATAAAAGAGTGCAAAAAGTACCCGGATGTCCTACTATTTCTGGCGAGAATCTCAATTGTGTGTACGATTGACACTTTACTATCCCAGGAGGCTACAGAAGAGGCTTTGTGAATGGCAGTTAAGCAATGCAATAGAGTACCTCAGAGATCACGCGTTTTTGTAGGCCAACCCGGAAGTTAGCGGCGCATGGGTTCCCTCGATCGAAAGCCTATGCATTTTTCCCATAGATTGAGAAGGAATAAGGGTCTTATCTAGCAAAACGGTCGGTCATTTTTGTATAAAATGTAAATGTATATGCTTCATATAAACAAATAATCGCCTTCCAAGTGCTTCCGGCAAAACCACACTTTCGTATTCTTCAAAAAGCGTACGCTGCATGTCCTACGCCTTCCCTATTCTACTTAAGGAACGAGCGCAGTGCCAGTTACATTTTTTTCGTAAGTAGAATAGGGGAGGCATAGGACATACGGCGTAAGCTTTTTGAAGAATACAAAAGTGTGGTTTTGGTGGATCCACTTGGAAGGCGATCATTTGTTTATATAAAGCATATACATTCACATGTTTTTTCCGAAAATGACTGATCGTTTCGCTAGATAAGACCCTTATTCCTCATCTGGTATCGTTTAAAGCTATTTGAAGCTGCACTGAAACTGATTTTGACCTTCAACCGTTTGGGCTCCACTGAAGTCCACTATAAGGAGAATAATCCTGGAATGTTTTCATCAAAAACCTTAATTTCTTTTCAACTGAAGAAAGAAAGACATGAACATCTTGGATGACATGGGGGTGAGTAAATTATCAGGAAAATTTTATTTGAAAGTGAACTAATCCTTTAAAAAAGCTAGTGTTTCATGTAAATGTGCATTAGGTTCAAAATAACTTTTTATGAGCTGAATGATGCCAGCAACATTAAGTTACAAAAATATTTTTAAAAACATAATTACAATAAGAAATGCGCACCTACAAATCGCTTTATTTTAACGTTTCAGAGAATTTATTTGTATGCCACCGGAATGTCAGCAACGAACTGCTCGAAAGAATCGACGCGGCGTGCTTCTTCCCATCACTACAGGAGGACAATGGGGAAAAGCTACACATGATGTGCACTGATTTACTACATCTAAAATATTGATGCACTGAGACAAGCTTTGTATCAATAACCAAATACAAATCATTCATACTGAATGTAAGTTAGTAGGCTATATTAATCAAGTAAGCTTACAGTCCATCTAGCCCTGCAACAACTAGCTAACCAGCAATACGGACAAAAACAGTGTAGTGCACGAATGAAACATCACAAAACATACGAAATGCAAGATAAGAGATTAGCCGTTCAGCCAAGAGAACATTGCGAATTTAGATGAAGCATAATGGATGTTATTCATACCTTTTCACAATTCTTGCAGGAGCCGGTGCGAGATGAAATGGCGTCACTCTTGCGTCGCATATCGCGAAGCTAGCTGGATATTGCATGTTGTTCACGCTGCCCATCCCCTTTCCATTTCTTCATAGTGAAAGCCTTCTGTAATAGCTTTCTAACTAGAGCTTTAAAGCAGCAGGCGACCACATAGGTTGGGTACTTGAGTTGCATAAAAAAATCATTGTTAAACAGAATAGATTTTAGTATGAAAGACAGACAGTTATTTTGTCACCAAAATATTGGTTTATTACAAAAGATAATTCATAAAACACACTCCTGACTTCTGTAGGAAACATACAAACTACAGAAAATTAAATTTATAAACATCTTCACAGAGCTTCCCAAGGCACCCAAAAAGAAGAAACGCCAGTAAACGCAGGCGGCCTCAAAAGGTGAATAGAGCCCTGAGTGAGAGTTGGTAAGCAAATCTAATGCAAATTTCCAATTCACTCTCATGTAGATTCCACCTTTTCATCTAGGTGCATCTTCTTACAATCTAAAGATCTCCTGTCATAAACAGTCATTTGTTTGTACAGAACAGAAAACAGTTTGCATCCCTCTGAAAGCTGCCCAACTACTTAGTTGTATATTAAATCAGATCTTTTTTTTAAAGACTAACACATCAAACAGGGGAGTAAACAATCAAAACAAGTTCAGTATCATCATTTCTCCAAGCTCCCAAATCACAAAAGCTCCATGACAAGCTCTCTGTTCTGTTGAACATGCCTATATGATACAACACAAGTCAACAAGCAAGACATAAAACTCCATTGTGAACAGTTGGCATATACCAAATAACCAGTAGCAAATAAGAATAAAAAGAAAAGTGGAATGTTGAATTTTAGTTTATTTTCCCATGAAGCTTTTTGCAGCTGCAGGATTAATTACAAAAAGAAATTTTCCTCACAAAACTTGAATCAAAGAAATTAAGTGGCAAGCCAACCCAACAGCTGAAGACAAGTCTTGGAGCATTAAAAAAAAAAAAAGTAAATAATTGTGGATTACAACATGACTTGGGGGGGGTAAAATTCTTCAAAATCTCAAAAAAAAGTGATTTTAATTGCAATAGCGGAGTTAAAAAAAAAAAAAAAAAGGCTGACATGAGACACCCCACCTTATCTCTGGACACAAGTGAAAAGCAAAGCAAAAAAACAAAAATCACAACTACTAATTTTTGCAATCATACATCAAAGTCTCCATTGGAAAGGGCAAATTAAACAGCGGTTTCCAAACATTAATGTGCAGAGCAAATAAGCGTTGTGATCAATGTGTCTGCGTGTTTGAAATCCGATGGAGCGTCTGATCGAGGCAAAGTCATATAGGTGGAGGGGAAATCTCATCACTTGACAAAACCTAAAAAAAAACAGGAACAAACATTCTGTGAGATGAAACATTTTGAGAGGCATTATTTTCTGACTGTACTTTTAAACCCGAGTAAAGCGGCTTCGCTTACTACTGTACTCGAAACGGCTTTCGCTTAGAACAGATCACGCTGACATCTCATCTGAGTCAAAGTTAACGACCCGCATTCGCTCACCTTAAGCATGTGTGTGGCTTAGTATGCGTATCGAACCCGCTCGGTGTAGTTCTCCCTGGCCCGCGGCACAGAGTATGTCGATGAGCTCCTTGAGACCGGGGAAAGTCGCGAGCGCTCGTACGAGTAGCCTTCTGAACCGGCACCCACACGTCTGATTGGGCTACGGTCCCGCGAGAAGTACGCCGATGCTGTGGGAGGCGGAGGCGCCAGAGGGCGTCGCTCATAGGGATCGAGACTGGGAGGAGCCAACCGCATCCTTGAGAGAGAGGAAGAAGAGGGAGGGGGAGGAGGAGGGGGAATAGAGAGAGGCCTATCCTCGAAGAAGCTAGAGCCAGCCGGACGAGCCCGATACTTCTCGTAATAGTCAATGCTTCCGTAGCGTTCTCGCTCGTATGTGGACGATCTCTCCGGATAGGCGCTCGGTGGCCTGCTGGGGTATCGTTCTCGAGCATCCGCGCCGTATTCGCCGTAGCTGGGGCGCCGGCTCATGGGTGGGGGAGGGGGAAGTGGCCCTGCCACTGGGTAACCTCTATTAGGAAGACCTCCAGGGCCACCCATGCCGTAGCTCGGGCCGCCCCTTGGGGGACCTCTACCGCCAGGGAATCCCCCCATGCTTCCGCCATAGCTACCGTTCTGGCCACGTCTGCAATCTTTGGACCAGTGGCCCTGTTCTCCACAGACGTAACAGCCAGTTTGGTCTCCCATGCCGGGCGCTGTACGGAGGCGGCTCGTGGACAGTTGTACTTTGATCAGCTTGCCTTGTGGAAGGAAGAGAACACACGCAAGACAAGGTAAAACTTTCTTCTGCTCACGTAAACCGTCATTTTAAAAGAGAATTATTGCATCACGACAGCCAAAGAGCACTTACATCACTTAAAGTGTTAGTTCACCCAAGAATAAAATCGTAATAATTTACTCACCTTCATGTCACTCCAAACCCGTAAGACTTTCGTTTATCTTCAAAAGATGTGTTTAGAGATTTCTGTACCCCAATCAAAAGTCCATTTGCTATATTTGATGTGCTTTGTTAAAGGATAAGTTCACTTTCAAATAAAATTTTCCTGATAATTTACGCACCCCCATGTCATCCAAGATGTTCATGTCTTTCTTTCTTCTACTTGCTGCGTTGCGTTCGTTCCGCAAGTAGAATAGGGAAGGTGTAGGACATACAGCGAAGGCTTTGTGAAGAATACGGAAAGCGGAAGCACGTGCAAGGCGAACATTTGTGTTTATAAAGCATATACAGCTGTATTTTTTCAGAAAATGACCAATCGTTTCTCTAGATAAGACCCTTATTCCTCGTCTGGTATCATTTAAAGCTCTTTGAAGCTGCACTGAAACTGTAATTTTGACCTTCAACCGTTTGGACTCCATTGAAGTCCACTATAAGGAGAATAATCCTGGAATGTTTTCATCAAAAACCTTAATTTCTTTTCGAGTGAAGAAAGAAAGACATGAACATCTTGGATGACATGGGGGTGAGTAAATTATCAGGAAAATTTTATTTGAAAGTGAACTAATCCTTTAATCTAGTTAGCACATTCAAGGAAAATGGCTTACTTCAGAGTTACAAAAAATAAGATGGATAAAGCGATTGTGTCTTTTTAGAAGTTTTACTATTCGGTTTTTTACAGTTTTACTTTTACATGGACTTTAAAATAGGGGAACAGAAATCTCTCAGGTTTTATTAAAAACGTGCGCAAGACAAAAGTCTTATGTATTTGGAACGACTTGATGGCGAGTAAATGACAGAATTTTGATTTTGTGAACTATCCCTTTAATATTAGTAAATATGACGACAACTGCCAATTGTCTTAAATGTTTTCTGTGTAGCAATTACAGATAACTTAAAAAGGAGTATTACATTCTTCCCATGCTAAGAAAAAAAAAAAGTTCTACATTTAAGGAGTAAAATGCAACCCTTGGTAATCATGGATTTCCTTGTTTCAAGGTTAATGTTCACCTTGGAAGCTCGTGTTATCCAACCCACTGATGGCCTCCATGGCATCCTCCATTCGCTCCATGTGAACAAAGGCATAGTCCTTCACTATGTCACACTCAACCACAGGGCCATACTCTTCAAACTTGGCCCGGAGCTCCTGATTGGTGCAGCCACTGCTGATGTTGCTCACATGCAGTTTTGTAGAGCCCCTGGGTTTCCCTTTGCTCATTTCCACATTAATGGCTTGACCTTTCAGCTCGTGATGGTGGAGTTTGCGGATTGCCTCTTCAGCCTCCTGCTTACCTTCCATGTGCACAAAGCCATAATTTTTCAGGACGTCACATTCTTTTACTTTGCCATACTCAGAAAAAAGAGAGCGCAGATCTTCCGCGGTCGTGCTTGAGGATAGGTTCCCAACAAAGATCTTAACCATCTTTATTTGGTTTTCCTGGACAGAGGGAGCATAGTTTCGAAATGCACGTTATATCAACAGATGTTTCCCTACATTACTGCTGTGTTGGCCTACAAAACCATAGACAGCCTAATCCCATCCTTGTTTTAACATCGATTATGTGGCTGCAGTGCATGCCAGAATTATTAACGTACAACTCAGCATTAAAATGCTTTGTGTGGTTCTCACTGACCTGATAAAAGTGCGTAAAATGGGAGACCAGGTTCAGTTCTTGGACTTTATGGCGCAGCTGAATTAACTCGCGTTGCTAGGCCACGTAAGTTACCCGCGTGATCATCACACCCAAACGAATTAACGTTAAACCCCGTAGGTTTTGTTTTCATCATTAAAGTAGGTATTTAAGCCCCGATACACGATTAAGTAAGACCGATGCTCTTTGTTTGTTTGTAGAGTTGTAGGCCAATGTTGTAAAGCTAAGCTAAGTTATAGCACGACTACATAAAGTTACCCGAAGCAGACGTCGCCGTATTATTAAATATAGTACTATAATAAGAAATTATAGCACTCCACCTTCTTGAAACATCTAAACACTAGCACTGGAGTAATATGAAGAGTTGCTCGTGTAGGAATATCATTACCTTACCGTAGCGAGCGCGTAATCTCACAGCCTGCAAAGATGAATGAAGCCTAAAATGGAGTCGCGCGCCGTCACCGACAGCACTTCCTGTCCACGAGCAAAAAAAACGCATTCGTATCTGAATAGGTTTTTTCGTTAAAAATTAAGATTTTTCAGGTATGATAAAATAAACGTCAAATCTTTTAAGCATAGATGCACATACAGCAATGAATTATATACAGCCCAATGTGTTCTAACTTAATGTTACATAACGAATCGTGTTCTGCGTAATCAGGTAACGTATTTAAAAATAACATATATTTTTAAATCTACAAACTATTGATGTCTACTTTTGTTATTGCCACCAGTTACTGATCCACCTGGTTGCTTTAAATGACACTTTTGATGCAATTGATCCCTCTACGCATGTGCATAAACCCTGCACAACTGCGATTTTATTCAGTGTTATAATAACCAGAACAGTTCAAGAAGTGGGGTAAAAGCTTTATTGGTTTATTGAAAGTGCATCCATTTTTAATGCATTTTGTGTATGCAAAGTGAAAACGTTGCTTTGTGCTGAGATTACTATAAGAGGCACATGCATTTTGTCCCACAGGAAAATGAATGAGTAGCCATAGTTACACACACAGTAGATTTTATTGTAAAATTTGTACAAGATAGAAATGAGACAGGGAAAATTGCATGAGTTAACCTTCACTATATAAAACTTACCATTAGTCATGAGGTCATCCTTAAGTATATCACTTACATAGTAACCAAAACATTCTGATTGAAATGCATCATCATACAAATGAAGTCTGTGCTGTCAGTGCAGTCTGTGTAGTAAAGATATACCCTAAAATAATGTAGCAATAAGGCATGCGGAGTGGTTAAACTAAATCCATCAAGTGACTTACCTGCCATAAACATTTTCAAACTTAAAAAGTGACCACTTATTGTTTAAGAAAATATTGGGAAGCCTACCTACTTAGTGAACCAAAATAAATAGGATTATTTGGACAAACCAGGAATAGTTTAAGGAATAAGAACAGCCTTGAAGACGAAGTGATGGTAATCGCTTCCATTTCGCCGCAAAAGCAGTTGCTTTCTCCGTAATACTACTTAACTAGGTTGTGGCTATTAATGCGAATTTATGTCAACCTCTAAGCTATATGGTTACTTTTATGCCTACTTAGGCAAGTTTAGTTTAAAAGATTGGCAAGAAAAGCAAAACGACGAACCAGGTTCCAGTCTTTTTATTAAAACTTTCAATGTTCCTATGAAAGAAAATGATACAAAGTCCTTGAACTGCGATTCTCTGCAATTAAAAAGCACACTACAGCACAATTTCAACAAAGCCAGTAGACGGAAAGGTTTTTATTGCTGCGGAGATTGTATTCTTACTTGCATGCCGCACTTTAACAAAAAGGCTTAGAGAAGAAAGGGAGAGAAAAAAAAAAAAAAACCCTTTACACAAATGTATTTTTGGTTCTAAATCAAAATTGTCATAGCGCTTGTTACAGTAATTTAATAACAAACGATAAGATCATTCCAAGTTTTAAAGATAAAGATACAATGATACATTGAAGTGTTCTTTGAAAGAAGATTTTTTATATGCGTTCCTTTAAGTCTTTACCAAACCACCAAGTTAACCTAATTTATGTAATCTGGCTTAATGCTTTACTCACCTATCAAATGCTAAACAATAAAAACAAGGCAAAAAAAAAAAAAAAAAAGCAGAGTTGACAATTTAGCATGAGGACGATTTTAAGCGTGTAAAAGCGGTTTTATAGAATGTGAAGTCCGCAACAGAACTCTTCCACTATGGTGCGCAGGCGAACGAAACGCGCTCTGGCAGACAAAGACAAATCGCGGCACGTGCACCTGGAGACAACGACGACGATCTTGTTGAATAATTTACACCTGGAAAGAAAGCAAACCACATGAGTCAAACGGCTGTAGTGCCATCTGGCATTACTGAATCGACAAGCCAAGTTCAAATAAGATGATTTCTAAGCATAATCTGAATTATACGAAATGATATCTTAATATACCATACGGTCATTTGAATTTACAATCTATACACTTCGATACGAAGTTCAGTGTTGCTCGAGCAGTACTTTAAAAAGACCATTAAAAGGCCATTAAAAACTTACGATCCTGAAACTTTTTTACAAAAAGTTTACGGTACTGCTACTTGCGCATCAATTACACCACGCACAACTGGCCAAGTACTTCAATTCTGGGTTCTACATTAAGAGGTCATTTTAGAACTCATTTTTGGGTTGCGGGGCCTATTCTCACCTTGGGTTACAAAAGCGCAGGGGTGCACTTTAATACGAGTAGCGCGCAGGAGGTGGAGGTGGCGCCGCCCTGTCAGCATAGGGGTCTCGCCGAGGCATGCTGTACATCGGGGTCCGAGACATGGAGAGAGGGGAGAGACGAGAGCGCTCATATGAGTAACCATTCCCGGCGGGTGTTGGTGGGGCAGGAGGAGCACGTCTGATGGGACTGCGGTCTCGTGCATAGAACGAGGATGGCGGGGGTGGGAGGGGGCGTCGCTCATAGGGGTCGAGGCCGTTGCCAGCCAGTCGCTCTCTCATAATGGCAGATGAGGGGGGCGGAGGGGGAGGGGGAATGGCACCCGTACGCCGGTCCTCATACGAGGAGACGCCGTAAGGGCGAGCGCGGTACTTCTCGTAATAGTCGACCACACCACGTTCGCGCTCGTATGCTGGTGCTGCACGCTCTGCATATGGGGGGCGTCTGGGAGGAGGGGGTGGTGGTGGTGGAGGGGGGCCAGGGGGGTACCCAAAGCGTCCCCTAGGATAACCAGGGGGCTCTGGCCGGTCACCAGGGAAACGGGGTGGCCAATATCCACCATCTGGGGGGCCGTAGCCTTCCTCCTCCTCGCCTCTTGGTCGACTCTTTGAAATCTGCACATGAATTCGTTTTCCTGCAAGTGCAAAAACATTCGATGTATTACACAATGTGCAAAAAAAAATAAAAAATATGAAAGGGAAGTGAAAAGGCTATGGCTTTATACCTTGGAATTCAGAGTTGTCCAACCCCTTGATTGCATCCATGGCCTCATCAGAGTTGCTCATGTGTACAAAGGCAAAGTTCTTGATGATGGCGCATTCAGTAACCGTGCCGTACTCTTCAAACAGCGCTCTGAGCTCTTCATCGGTTCCCTTCTCCACATTGGCAACGTGAAGTTTCACCGGGCCCTGGTTCTTGCCCCGACTCGCTTCGACGTTGATGGGCGTCCCATGCAGCTTGTACAAATGAAGGTTTCGAATGGCCTTCGTCGCACTTTTGCGATCATCCATATGGACAAATGCAAAGTTTTTGATAATGGCACACTCGGTGACCGTTCCATATTGAGTAAAGAGAGACTTTATTTCTTCTGCTTCGGCCTGCTGAGGCAGGTTTCCAATGAAGATCTTCACCATCTTTGCCGATGTGGTATGCAAAGCCTGAAACACACTGAGACAAGATACACTGCAATGAGTTGCAAAACAAGTTACTGTAGTTACATAATGAGTTTGTTAAGAATCAACGCATACGAACGACAACCCGACACCACGCCTGGAGTTAGAGTGAAATCGAAACAGTGGACTTCCTGAGAAGCCAATCAAGTAAAACCAGTTTATGCAAATGCATTTTCCCCTACATACACGCACAAAAAGTCTAAGGTATATATAAAAATATATATGTATATTTTTTAGTAGAATTTAACAAGTTCTTACGAACAAAATAGCTCTCCTCGCACTGTATACGCATCGGCCTCGTGTTATTACTTAATGCTAGCTGACTAGCAAGCCTCGACGAACATTTAACGTTTGTTTATTCACGGCACATTCTTTGGTGTATTAACGTTCGTAAAAACACTTATCGTAATGAAAAATTAATACAGCAAGTAATCGTAGACTCACGTGCTCGGCGACCCGAGAGAAAAACCTATTTCCGTTGCTACATTTGAATAAGCTAACAACTTAGCTTAGCAGCCGAGCAGCCGTTGCGCGCCTGGATAAGCGCGATTAATGCGTCTTTTACATGTAACCAATTAACAGAGTTTCTACATACCATATAAACGCTGCTTACATCTAAAGAGCGTTTAAAATGCGTGCTGAACTTAAAATCTAAAACTGACTTTGTAAAGGTCAAAATACAACCAACAATACTCACCGCCTGTTTCTCACCACAATGAGGAAGAGGGTGGGCCATTCAATAATATACTTCCTTAGTCCCGCCCACTTGACTGAATGAACCAATAAAATATTAGAATGTGGATCACGCGGAACGCTACGAGCTAGTAGAATGTGGAAGATTAAAAGAAAAACTGTTCTTGCTTTGGTGTTTATTTCTTTATTTATCGTAATTGAGGTATTATTTATACAAGTGAAGAATATAAGATATCACATAATTTATTAGTTTTTTATGCCTATTATGATGGTCAATTAATTAAGAATAAGTCATCATGTGTTCAGACTTACAACAGTCTGAAGCAAACTGCAAGGAATGAAGTTGATATTCAAATACTGAATAGCAGAACTGAGAGAAAAAACATTTATATTCAACGCAACTAACAATTTACTTGTTATTAAACTGCCTTTAGTGGTGTGGGGTCAGTTAATCAGAGGAAGGTCAATTGCAGGAACATAGAAGTTGCATATCTGGGAAAAAAAGAGCAATAATAACACAAGAAAGTCTCAGGATTTATATTCATTTACTTATTTATTGACAAAAGGAGTCTGCCAAACAGCACCTTATCTTGGTTGTTATGTTTTCATACCCCTCAAACAAGTCTTTCCACATCCATCTGACTGGCTACCAGAAAAACACATTTAATGTCCGCATGCCATGCCTATGTCCGCACGCCATGCCTGTATTTAAATCATTATTGCTACAGTTGTAAATTAAATTGAATTAGATAGAAATAAAGATATAAGAAGATAAATCAAAAGAATAATATATACAGATTTTTTTATGCAGAAGATAATGTCTCTTGATTTTAACAGTAGGTTAAATAAATAAATAAATAAGAGGATGTAATACTGTTAGGCTAAATGTTTTACTATTTAAAGGGTTAGTTCACCCAAAAATTTAAATAATATAATTTATTACTCACCCTCTTGCCGTTCCACACCCGTAAGGCCTTCGTTCATCTTCAGAACACAAATTAAGATATTTTTGTTGAAATCCGATGGCTCTGTGAGGCCTGCATAGGGAGCAATGACATTTCCTCTCTCAAGATCCATTAATGAACTAAAAACATATTTAAATCAGTTCATGTGAGTACAGTGTTTCAATATTAATATTATAAAGCGACAAGAATATTTTTGTGCACCAAAAAAACAAAATAACGACTTTTCAACAATATAATAAGCCGATTTCAAAACACTCAAACTGCTGAAATCACGTGACTTTGGTGCTCTGAGTCACTGATTTGATTTGCAAAGCTCCAAAGCAGTGTTTTGAAATCAGCCCATCACTGGAATTAAGTTATTTTATTTTTATTTTTTTGCCGCACAAAAAAGTATTCTCATCTCTTTATATTGTTAACCACTGTACTCACATGAACTGTTTTGAATATGTTTTTAGTACATTAAAGGATCTTGAGAGAGGAAATGTCCATTGCTCTCTATGCAGGCCTCACTGAGCCATCGGATTTCAACAAAAATATCTTAATTTGTGTTACAAAGATGAATGAAAGTCTTACGGGTGTGGAACGGCATGAGGGTGAGTAATAAATCCCTTTAAAGGGTTAGTTCACCCAAAAATAAAAAAATTCTGTTATTTAGTGATGGCCGATTTCAAAACACTGCTTCATGAAGTTGGAGCGTTATAAATCTTTTGTGTCAAATCATGATTCGGATCGCGTGTCAAACTGCCAAACTTCTGAAATCACGTGACTCTGGCGCTCCGAACCGCTGATTCGACACAAAAAATTCATAACGCTCTGAAACTTCATGAAGCAGTGTTTTGAAATTGGCCATCACTATATAATTCATTATTTTGTTTTTTTTTGGCGCACCAAAAATATTCTCATCGCTTTATAATATTAATATTGAACCACTGTACTCACATGAACTGATTTAAATATGTTTTTATAGTACCTTTATGGATCTTGAGAGAGGAAATGTCATTGCTCCCTATGAAGGCCTCATGGAGCCATCGGATTTCATCAAAAATATCATAATTTGTGTTCTGAAGATGAATGAAGGTCTTACGGGTGTGGAACGACATGAGGGTGAGTAATAAATGACATACTTTTCATTTTTGGGTGAACTAACCCTTTAAGGTGTATTTAAATCATTATTGCTACAGTTGTAAATTAAATTTAATTAGATAGAAGTACAGATGTTAGAAGATAAATCAAAAGAATAATATATAAATATAGATTTTAAGCAGAAGATAATGTCTCTTGATTTTAACATTATAGGCTACGTTAAATAAATAAATAAATAAATAAATAAATAAACAAACATAAAATAGTACGTAATACTGTTAGGCTAAATGTTTTACTATTTAAATTTGATATCCGTTTACCTAAACTTTGAATTATAAGAATGTATATTTTTAATGGTTTAAAGCAAGTTCAACACCACATGGATCGCGATTGTGAAAGCCCATATTGTTCAAACCGTTCAATGTAGTCTGTGTGAACGGTTTAAACAACACCTAATTTAAAAGTTCATTTAAACTGTCACAACACAAAAACTGGCGAGTGCTTTTAACTTAAAAACACTATTTTAATAAAGCGTGCCAAATATTCATTTATAGCAAAACAATAGATAGTGAAAGCATAGAAATCAGTTGCGCAACTCTGGGTTTTTTTTAGAGTCACATGCTCAAGTTGAAATGGGTGGCGGATTTCAATGTTGATGCAATCTTCTCTCTGTTTGTTGAGCTCACATTCTTCTTCGATTCAGAACAGGACTGTTAGTTGATGATCGTTGCATCAGCTTCTGAAGGTGAGCTGCGAAACTTCATTACTATTTGAAATATACTTTAGAGTAAAATGTTACGCTACGAACTGTGCTATTCTCAAATTGGTTCAGAATAATGTTGCAAGATTAACCCATAACGAGTTGTGTTTTCTTTATATCAGCAGCGGAATTTAACCCCACAGAAGTACTTCTGCCTTCATTTGTCACACAGAATGAATGACAATAGCAAACTTGAAACTGAAGAACTGCTTACCTGTCTTCATATACATCTCTACCACCGTAATCAAGCCAGATGCCCGCTGTTCCAAAACCTGCCCCTAAATCAACCATACAAAATGGACGCTGAAGATCCACTAAGGCTTGGCCGTGATGGACAGACCTGCATCTTTGTCCTAAATGACACCTCCGTCTCCAGAAAACAGCTCTCCATACAAGCGTATAGGAAAGCTGGAAGCACTTTCTTGAGCTTCACGATCCAGAACATGAGCCAGAAGGTCAAACTTGTGGTCGGCGGGTCTGAACTGGGATACCTCGAAAGAGCGGAGCTTGTTGACAAGGTGCTCCTCCGCTTTGGAAGATATGAAATGCTGATTTGGCCGGAGCCTGGAGATTCAGCAAATTCATTTGAAGTCCTGTTTGAAACGTGCAATACACCCCCTTCACAGGAATTGGGCATAGATGTGCCATGCAAACTACCTGTTATGGACACTGGTGTGTCATGGAAAAACCTTGAGAATGGAGCACCTGTAAGCCAAGAACCACTGGAGTCAGATGAGACAGTTTTTTCAGTATAGACATTTTCCGGCCCTTGCTTTGCATATTATTATTATCATCATTGATACTGTGTTATGAAAATACATCTCAAATGCTGCGATTGTAGCTTATGATGCAAGTGACATTGTTATGATTTCTTCTGGAATGCCACTGAACCAGTTTTGTTGCCTGATTTCCTCCTCTTGTACATATATTTTAAGTATTTTATTGGATGTTTGTAACTCACGTTTGCTCAAGGCACTTGTGTTTTCTCTCCATTACTGTGAAGTGTTCAGTTTAGCTTTATATTATATAATATTTAATATAATGAATTGACTTTTACTTGATAAAATGTGAATTACAAACTTTTTGAAATTACAATGATTGAAGGGTTATTCATAAACTACTTACAACATGTAATATATTATATAATGGAATAAACTGTTTTATAGCTCTCGTTCAGATTGCTTTTTAAATAGGAACTCAGAACTCAAAGACATTTAATTAAAAAATGTTTATTTTCAGGTTTATACTGTACTATATTTTACTAAAAATACAAAATACAAGATCAGCTTAATGCTAAGTAAATATATTCCAGATAATATTTTAACAATTTGCTTCAGTATAATGACTATAAAAAAAGCTAATTATTTAATTTAATGTCCAGGGTGTTTCCCCCGTCTTTGGTCTGAGATGCTGGATTAAGCTGGATGGATGGATGCATTATCTTTATTGAAATCTTTATGAAAATATATAGCAAATTTGAGTTTCCTTGGCATCAAAAAGTCTGAAAACTTTAACTTTTGAAATAAATGTGAGTTGCTTTTTTGTAAACAAAACTATTTAAAGCCAAGAAATACTGAATAGTCCTTAGCGTTCGAGTCATTCAAAAAACATAGCTATTTCAGACATTATTGCATTCTGCTGGAAAATCATGGTTACTTATCTCCAGAAAGCAGTTGTAAATGTTGAGAATTATTCAAAGCAGGACTGTCATCGATTTTTAATGTTTTAGTAAAGTTTAAGTATCTTAGAAAGGTTAATCCTAGGTGATCCAGGAACTGAAATTCACCTGAGATCACCATCTTGCTCGATCACTCTTTTATATTTAATCTATAAACTCTGTACACTCCTTTCCTTGTACTTACAAACAACAAAAGGCACTGATAAGCATCAGCCAGGGCAGATAGCAGATGGTTTACAGTAAATGATGTCAGCGGAGAACAGACAAGATCGAAACTCTCAACAGGAGTGGTTTTCGGTGGCAGTACTAATCTTTGTGAAATATACATATAAAAACAGTATATATCTTTATTTAAAAATTAGATTATTAAAATTAGATTATTATATTATTAATATCAACTTCAAAGCTAGTTAAGCTAAAGTCCCTCACATTATGTATATTAACCTCTATTAACATCATATGTGAACAATTCAGGTTTAAAATGCAGCACCCTATAGAACTAAACACTGAGACTGACTGCTCAGAACAGCTTTGATTGACAGATGTCTCAGCATCTTCACTCCTCTGTTATCATGTGGGTCTCTAAAGTGTTGGTCAGTGGTTGGTGTGCAGATGGTTGTCTCATGCTTGCATATACTTACAGTGCTGTTGATGGGGTTTGATGAACACTTGCAGAGAGTTTGAGTCTCTTGCATCTTTTCCACCAGACAAACAGAGAACAACAGGTCACCATGAGTCATTGTGCTTTATATCTTTCAAGGAACAAAAACCAAGGACATAAAATGTGATGAGAACTATGTGGAACTATTGCACAAATGTGGAAATGACAGGAAGTGAAAGACCTAATTTGCAGTCATGCATAAACAGTGACCTGAGAAGATTATCAGACATCTACAGTTTTACATCTTCGGGGGAAAAAGTTTAAATAATAGACCAATGCACACAAGGGACGCCTTTTGTTAAAATGTGTGCTAATTGAGTTTTTCCTCAGCACCGCCTAAATGTGAAGGAAATTAATTTGCTGTTTTAACCATTGAACATTAAAAAACAGGGATCTGTTTCTACACCTATTATGAAAATACAACAAAACACTTATTTCAAATGTAAAGTTTCAACACTATTTATACTCACAACTTACAGTGGCTGACTGTATTTTTAAAATCAATAAAAGCCAGTGTTATTGTATCATTGAAATACTACTGTAGTTTTTATCAATATTGAGAATATAGTCAACTTTTTTTTTTTTTACTTTTAGGTTTAATTTCAGTGAAAGGTGTGAATTCTGAAATCCACTGCTTCAATATATATATTTTAAGTTATTAATCAACATTTACCTTTCTAAATAATAAATTATTTGAATGACTTCTTCAGTGTATGTTAAAGCATTTATTTTCCTTTTCATCTTCAAACATGTATATTGTCTGTACCTCTCACTGAGAGAAAATAACAACTTATAAGTATGTTTTGAGAAACTTTCCTGTTTATAGTTGGAGCCTGGGCCACCTTCAACCTTGAAGAAGCTGTGAATAATGTGTATCTGTGTATGTGCGCTAGTGTTCTGGGTATAGGTCCTGTACTGGTATCAATGGACAGATGGCATTTGGCTGGAGACCTGAAGATGCCATGTCATGACCCCAAAAGGACATCCAGTACCTAAATCCAGGGTCCCCTCGTCAGCATCCTGACAAATGGAGATAGTTTCTAACTATCTGTCCATGTGTGGAAGATTCCTAATCTATTTTTCTTAGCCAATCAGACTCATTCAACCTGAAGTAATGACGTAGTTAGTAGACTCTGTTAGAGCGTGATTGTTGTGGAAATGTGAATGAACGTGGAGTGGCTTATACAAACTCCTAGTGAGACTTGAAGCTGGCTTCTGCTGATGAAACTGCAAACTATTCTTCAGTAAAATGTTCTTCAGTTTATTTTTTTAAACTCTGACTCCGGGTCTTTATTCATCATATCTGGTCTTTTGGGTCTTTAACTGTAAAATTCCCCTACATTAGTTTCGGTTTCAATTAACTATAACCCTAAACTGAACAAATAAGGTGTTTGCAGACTAACTATGCCCAGAAAAAAAAAAAGTAGGTCCATTTAAAATAATCTATTGCATCAAACTTAAAGTTAAAGCTGAATGCATGAAAATTGTATGAAATAGAATAAACCAAACCAAAGAAAAACACAAAACATTAATGAACAAGTACTTGACTTCAATATTATCTTGCCTTTTGATATCAGACACACATAGTAGGCTAAGTCACCAAACAGTAGTTTTAAATGTATTGCTCAAGGTCCAAGGCTCATGTCTGTTTTAAGGTTGTGCTGTTTCACTAAAGTCCTTCTAGAGCCTCTTTTCAAATAAAAACTACTTTGCAATGTTTGTCGGTTAGGGGTTAGCAGGGATACAATGACACATCTTTATGGTTACGAGCTGAAAACTACTGAGTTTGTATATGTAAGACTGAAAGGAGGGAAACTGGACATTGACAAGATTACAAAATTACCATAACATTACCACAACTACACTTTTACAATAGCATTACCATAACATTAGGAACACAAATACTGTAGGTATGCATACTAAATTGCTCTCCTTTTTTGATTTGTTTCTTCTTCATCATCATCCTGTTTATTCTATTTAGACACACCCTCTGCAGTGAGTGCATAACAAATCTATAAACACAAATAGCATAAGAACTTCTTACCAATACATTTTCTCCCTCTTTCTTTGCTCTACTTTTCCGCAGCTACGTTTCTGCTCTAGCTTTTGTACAACTCTGCTTTACTCTTGAAATTCTGGCATTGCTAACTTTAATACATAAAGAATTAATTAAATAAATTCCACACACAAAATACACATTGTAATAGTTTAATAAAAATTAAGTGTTCACTTCTGAATTTAAATGTCCTAAACTGTGTGGGAGAGGGAAGATTAAACAGCCTATGGCAGAACATTTTGTGTGAAACCAGGAATAAGTTGTGCTGTTAAATAAAAGCATTGCTTTTGGATTCACATTTTTAAGAGCCTTACAAAATCATGTAATTTAAAGGATTGGTTCACTTCAGAATTCAAATTTCCTGATAATTTACTCACCCCCATGTCATTCAAGATGTTCATGTCTTGCTTTCTTCAGTCAAAACAACGGGTTGAAGGTCCAAATGTAAGGTTCACTGCAGCTTCAAAGGGCTCTACACAATCTCAGACAAGGAATAAGGGTCTTTTCTAGTGAAACGATCAGTAATTTTCTAAAAAAAAAAAAAAAAAAATATATATATATATATATATATATATATATATATATACTTTTTAACCACAAATGCTTGTCTTGCACTGCTCTGCGATGCGCCACGCATTATGTAATCACGTTGGAAAGGTCATGCATGACATAGGCGGAAATACCACAGTATAAGGCGACAAAACTCCATCTCATTTTCTCCTCCAACTTCAATATCATCCAACATCATTGTTTTACCTTTTTTTTGTAAAGGGTGTTTGACTTAGTCTTTGCACGTTCACTTTGTAGACACTGGATTGGTACTTCCACCTGTGTCACATGTGACCTTTCCAACATGATTACGTAATGCATGGCGCATCGCAGAGCAGTGCAAGACGAGCATTTGTGGTTAAAAAGTATATATATATTTTCAGAAAATGACAGATTGTTTCGCTAGATAAGACCCTTATTCCTCGTCTGGGATCATGTAGAGGTCTTTGAACCTGCACTAAAACTGACATTTGGACCTTCAACCCATTGTACCATGGTGAAGTCCACTATATGGAGAAAATTCCTGGAATGTTTTCCTCAAAAATCTTAATTTCTTTTTGACTAAAGAAAGAAAGATATAAACATCTTGAATGACATGGGGGTGAGTAAATTATCAGGAAATTTGAATTCTGAAGTGAACCAATCTTTTAAATTACATGATTTTGTAAGGCTCTTAAAAAAGCGAATCCAAAAGTTAGGCTTTTATTTAACTTATTCCTGCTTTCACACAAAATGCTTTGCCATAGGCTGTTTTATCTTCCTTCTCCCACACAGTTTCTGATTATCCAGAGTCACTCTTTCTTAAGAATCATTAACCAAAACACATCGCCCAACGTGGGGCTCGAACCCACGACCCTGAGATTAAGAGTCTCATGCTCTACCGACTGAGCTAGCCGGGCTGAATGCTGCCAAACATGTTAGAAGTACAATAGAAGTGCAGCTAATCTACAGTCGTTAAAACGTTGTGTTAGACGATGTTTTGTTTTTTCAGAAAAAGCATACTCTTACATTACTAAATATCTTATAAAATATCTTAATTTGTGTTCTGAAGATTAACGAAGGTCTTACGGGTGTGGAACAGCATGAGGGTGAGTAATGACAGATTTCTCATTTTTGGGTGAACTAACTCTTTAATGTTGGTCAACAAAAAGACAACAAGGAATATGTATGTATGTATTTGTCTTTTGTCCCACTTCACAGTCTGTTTTTCTTTCAGGCTTTGGATAGCTCTGGTATGCCAGGCATGGACAGAGTCGACAGCCTGGAGGAGTATCTCGTGGAGCTTAGGAACCAGCCCTCTCTGGCCCCCACCAACCAGCAGGTCAGGAACATTCAACTTTCTCTACTTTCCCTCTTTGACCTGTCGTAGATTATCACTTGCTTTGTATGTTTTGTTTTCTCATTTGCTGTGTATCATATGCTCTTTCTGCTTAGGTGAGCAATATTGTTGCTCTTTGGCAGAACCTGCTGGACTATGATAAGCAGATGTTTGCTGCCAGATACCGGAGCAAGCTGGACACAGGGAGGTTCAGTTCCCCTTAGATGAGGCAGGAGTTCACTCCAGGGGTGGAGAGTGTGAAGAGGCACGCACTCAAATAGGAAATCTGTACTGTGTGATAGGAAAACTCTACTGTGGCGGCTGACCCTCTACTCCCTGCCCATGTGCGCCCCCTGTCTGCACCTCCCCCAGTCAGGTCTGGCTCACCAATAACCTGCCCAGTAGCACCGTGGGCCAGGCACAGGTGAAGAGGAACATCCCTTCAGCCCCAGTACAAGGGTGTTGTATACTGCCCCTCTATAGAGACAGTTACAAAGGAACAGTGGTTGAAATAAAAAAAGGAAATAAAAAAACTCTTATGTGTATAGATCATTTCTTTTTCTTTTTTTGCACTTGCAAAGACTTAATGAGACCCATGGACACTGGAGAGTTTTATTTATGTGTATAGTTCTGTGTTATTCTGTTCTTTTGCACTTGCAAAGAACGCACAAGAGCCATGGACATTTTAAACTTTAATTTATGTGTATTGTTCTGTTTTCTGTTCTGTTGCACATGCAAAATAATGACTAAAAGAATTCAAATGTAGATGAATCAAGGAATTAATGAATGATTGGCTATGGCTGATTGACAATAAAAGTTTGGTCATGATTAAATAACCCTCTCTTTGTGTGTTTTGCTTTGCTAAATTATCATTCAAAACTTCTAGGCACTTGTGAAAAATGTTGTAATGTCAGTATGCTTTAAAAAAATGGATTGCCTATTATTATAATTTTTAGAAAACAACTGGAGCAGAAATATTTAAAACTAAAAGTGCACAAACTCAGAACTGTAAATATCAATAATCAGTAATATATAATTAATACAACGTTCATTTATATTTCAAAATGGCATAGCAGAAATAATTTCAATAATATGGACACCATTTATATGTTTTTTATTTATAAAACACACTAATTTACTTAATTAAGTAAAAACATACATTTCTGGCAACTGTAGGATTCGAACCGGCAACCTTGTGTTCAACCTTTCTACCATTTAAATGTGGAAAAGAAACAGAAAATTGTTTTTTTTTAATAATTTATTGCATTGGAGGAGAAAGACATAAATCCCTTCTTTCTCTTTTCTTTTCCCCAACCAGCACAACTTCAAAAGTTGCTTTCGTCCCTGGGTGGGCTCGAACCACCAACCTTTCGGTTAACAGCCGAACGCGCTAACCGATTGCGCCACAGAGACGAGGATGTCACCACTCTCAAAACCGAAGCAGTTCATGAGAAGGTAAGCATAACAAAGGACAATTGATAACAGAAAGTGTTAGTAAAACAGATGTGACCATAGCCCTATTATGATTATTATCAAAAAAAAAAAGGCTACATTAAATTTATTTAGCATGTTTTCATGTTCAACCATTTAGGATGGCTGTGTATAATGACCACTAGATGGCAGTACAGACTAAGTAATGGCAGTCTTCATCCACTTCAAAGCATATTACAAATCAAAGGTTATTTTAAAGTAATATTTGAATGAAAAGGTTTTTTTTCAGGTCTAGTCTATAGGCTTCTAATTTGTCAGTAATCAATAGGCATAGAATGTCAGAACAGATTTCAAATTTCCACACAATAGCATTGATCAAATTATACATGTGATTACACAATACATGTATTGTGTTGTGCACAACAAGTTGTCTCTATAACACTGTTGTGTTAAGACAGATTCAAGTGCTTTTAGCACGGTTTGAGTCTCTTGATACTTTTCGTCAGTTCATGTTATCAACGCTATAGGTAAGCCATGTTAAAGGGTTAGTTCACCCAAAAATGAACATTCTGTCATTTATTACTCACCCTCATGCCGTTCCACACCTGTAAGTCCTTCGTTCATCTTAAGATATTTTTGTTGAAATCCAATGGCTCAGTGAGGCCTGCATAGGGAGCGATGACATTTCCTCTCTCAAGATCCATTAATTTACTAAAAACATAAATGTACTAAAAACATATTTAAATCAGTTCATGTGAGTACAGTGGTTCAATTAAACATTATAAAGCGACGAGAATATTTTTGGTGTGCCAAAAAAATAAAATAAATAAAAATAACGACTTATATAGTGATGGCCGATTTCAAAACAATGCTTCAGGAAGCTTTGGAGTGTTATGAATCAGTGTATCGAATCATGATTCGGATCACTTGTCAAACCGGCAAACTGCTGAAATCACGTGACTTTGGCGCTCCGAACCGCTGATTTGATGCGCTGATTCATAACGCTCCAAAGCTTCCTGAAGCAGTGTTTTGAAATTGGCCATCACTATATAAGTCATTATTTTGTTTTTTTTTGGCGCACAAAAATATTCTCGTTGCTTTATACTATTAATATTGAACCATTCTACTCACATAAACTGATTTAAATATGTTTTTATAGTACCTTTATGGATCTTGAGAGAGGAAATGTCATTGCTCCCTATGCAGGCCTCGCTGAGCCATCGGATTTCAACTAAAATATCTCAATTTGTGTTCTGAAGATGAACGAAGGTCTTACGGGTGTGGAACGGCATGAGGGTGAGTAATTAATGACAGAATTTTCATTTTTGGGTGAACTAACCCTTTAACGATAGGTCGCAATGTAAAATATCTTTGTTGATATCACACTAAAATTCAGTTTTGAGATATTTTGTGTTTTAAACTGTTAAAGACCTAAATGCAGAGTAATATGGAGAGTTAAAATGTTTTGTTCTTTCTTTTAAATGTGATTAATGTGTGGTGGCTAATACAAAGCTATCTATTATAATATAAGCAGCGAGAGTTTGCTATTGAATTACATGTGCACTGAAATGTACTTTGATAGTTTAAAACTTAAGTTGAGTTCATGTTATCAATGCTATAGATGCCGTATTAATATATGAGCATAGAGAAAATGACAACAAACTCCCAAGCACAAGGGAGAAATGCGAAAGAATATTTAATAGGGCTAATAATAGGCTACTTTGATTATGTTTACGAGCACTGCAGTTAAAATCAGTCTTTTGTCTATATTAGATGTCATGATCACCAGTTGGAGTGCCCTATTTAGCCGCCAGAGGGCACTCCACCCCTGACCATTGCCTCACCACTTCGGACTTCATTTTCCATAACCCACTTCCCGGACTCATTATCACTTCATTGCACCCAACTGTCTTGTATTATGTTATTAGTGTCTGTCTATTTATACCTGGTTTGTTTCTGCTTTTGTTATCAAGCTTACATTTATGGTCACTGGCTTCTGTTTGTGTTTTCTTTGTTTTATGTGGACTGTTCTGTGGATTTTGACCCTTGCCTGGCTGTGACTACGATTATGGATTACCCAATTAAAACTGCATTTGGATCTAACCCTCTTGTCTCTGTGCCATCCGTGACATTAGAATAATCGTGTCGTCGCATTCAGATAGGCTACACCTCTGTATCAATGTCCAGTTTGCACATATAATTCATTTGAAGAAGACTAGATGAAATATGTGTGCATAACTACACTGTGCTGGTTAATGTTTGGTGCAGGAGAATGTGTGAAATAACACAGATACTTTAATCTGTATGAGCTATGTGCCACGTGGCTAGTGTTGTTAAAAACTACACAAAGCTCCGCGCTGAACCCGATCATATGCGTGCTCCACGTGTATAGCATAACAGTCGTATTTTTCATATGTTCGTATTCAAACTCCAGTTCTGACTGCATCACGAGCAAAATACAAACAACACGTGCTGCTGTGCTGGGGAAAACATAGCTTTCGGCTCACGTGTTTGAACGCAGCTAGAGCAGGCAGAGGTGAATGAGCCGCACTTTTGTAGCACGGCCACCGTTATGGGGTGAAAATACTAACTGGACCATAGAATCCTTCACATCTTACGCACCCAAAATTGGTGAATTTCACTGTCAAATCAGAAGCACAATAGAACAGTTTTTTTTTAATTAAATCACCAGTAAATTGTATGGCTCCTACAGTAAATGTTGTATTGTCTTATACAGGACAGTCCAAAAGTTTGGAACCACTAAGATTTTTGATGTTTTTAACATTATCTTAAGAAGTACTAAAGATGAATTTTATTAAAAAAATATATATATACTATGGAAGTACAAAATTAAGAACAATCTATTAAGTACAAAATTAGTGTGCTAAAATAGAGCACTTTATGCTTTATAGTTATACACATTATGGAAGTGTACTTTTTGGGTTGCTATACGTTTTTGACGTGTTTTTGACTATATTGCAAGTAACGTTAGCGTACAGCAGTCTGTTTACCCTAAATCCTACCTTATCTGCTGATATTTCAGTCATGTAGGCTAATTCAGGCTAGCTAACGCTTGTAACCAATTATCACGAAGCAATGACATTTTAAAATATGGGGGTTGTATGCTACGTTCACAACTGTTTAATACAAAAACAAAACAAAACAAAACAAAAAAAACACCGGAGCAAGTAGCGCGAATTGCATGAAAATGACTTGAGCTAACGTTAGCTGTATTTTCTGTTTTTTTCTTACCTCTATAGCACTGTCCTCTGCTGAAGCAGCCGAATTTAAACCCAAGAGTTCGGTTAATTTTAGGCATTTGGCAGCGTCGGACGAGCCTCTTTTCTTTTCTGCAGCGCCTTTTGTTTTTCTTTTTTCCTAACTTTTACTGACAATTTGCTCGTGTTGCGCTCTCTCTTTGATGACGTGCTTGATTTTGATTGACAGGCGATCTAACCAATCAACGCCGTATCCAGAGTTGCGACAACTCCATAGACTCCAATGGAACGGTTTTTTACTACAGCAGAACAGACCGTTTGTGATGTACTTTTAAAAGGTAAGCCGTTTAAATTATAAGATTATATATTATCAGTACATCTGAATCAAATTAACTTGTGTATAAAAGCATGCTAGCTCATATTGCTCACTAAATAAATAGTTTCAGGGGATGTTATCAGATAGTAGATTAGATAATAGATTAAAATAGCTTATTTATTGTAAAAACTATTAATGCAGTTTTATCCATCGTTGTGTAATTAGAGAAAAAGGCTTCTAAACGGGGTTTAATATAACTTTGGGGTTTGTGGTGGGTAAAATGAGAACATCCTTATTAAATGTACAACCCAGTTGAAATACTACAGTAACTATATAGTAAATATATAATATAGTGTTTTTGAACCATATACTGTAGCAAATTGTAGTATAATGTATTTATTATAGTATTTGCAACAATTTGTTAATGAATGCTAAGGCATACTGCATAGTGAACTGATAAACTATAATAAATACTGTATACTTTAGGTTTTACTACACTAAACTCTAGTGTATACTGTAGTATAATATACCCTATAGTTGTAGAAAACTTAGTACAGTAGGTTATTGAGTAATTTGTTTATATTACTATAGTTGTTATATTATTACAGCAACTATAGAATTACCACAACAAATTGATTCAAGTACTTTACTGTAGTATGGTTCAAAAACACTATAGTATTTACTATAAATTACTACAGTATTTTTTCACTTGGGAATAAAGAAAAAAATCCTTATTTTAGAATTTATATTTGAGAATGTATTTCTGCATTGTGATTCTGTTGACTGTCTATTATGTGTCAGCTCAGCTGATTTTTGTATTGATGGGGAGAGGGAAGTTTATTAGTGAGATTAAAAAAAACAATGCTTAAAAAAAAACATATTAGTAGGCTAAATGGGAAATCATACTAAATACCAAAACTGTATATTATATACTATTACTGTATTTAATTTCTCCTGTTTTTGTCTCCTTTTATCTCGCTTTCAATACAAGCACGAAGGGGATTCATATCCTGAAGACTCCATTCAATGATGCTTTACCCTCACCGCCAGTCTCTGCTCCTTGGATTTTGCAAGCTTTTCCTTGCTCCTTATTTTTAATAAACCTTTAATAAACATAAAAGTTCCCAGTGTTGGTTTTTGTGAAAAAGGGCAGATACACCTATCTATGATTAACACACAACTTAGCACAAAATCTTTAGTTCTATTTAGATCACTCCTGCTGACTAGAACATATTTTCTCTTTTCCACATCAGCAAAACATGCATTCATACTGCTTTCTCTGAACAACTGGATCATCCTCATGCAGCACTGCAAACCATAGCGGAGACTACAAGAACATGTAGGAAGCTGCAATGAAACTAATTTTGACCTTCAACTGTTTGGTGCCCATTGAAGTCTACTATAAGGAGATTAATCCTGGAATGTTTTCATCAAAAATCTTAATTTCTTTTTGACTGAAGAAAGAAAGACACTGGCATCTTGGATGACATGGGGGTGAGTAAATTATCAGGAAATAATATATAGTGCTTTGGACATTTAAATTATTAGGGGTTTAAGCACGTAGTGCTGTAATTCTAAGGATTTTTATTATTTTTCTAATGCCTTAAAACTGATCGGGCAGCCCAATCCGTAAGGCCGAGAGACTTGAAACTTTGTCAGATGGTAGTAGTCTCGCTCGCTACTCAGATACCTGGACTCGTCCAAATCGGCCTGACGGTGGCGCTACAGCGATCGAAAACGTGAAATTGCTCATAAGTCCTAGACCGTGTGTCCTAGAGTCTCTTATACCATTTGAGTCCTTGGTTTAAGACGGACAAAACCTATATCCGATTTAATTTCCGCCAGGAAAAATATTCCGCCATTTTTTAATTCTCTGCGTCTGAATATCAATAATTCTATTTAAAAAAAAAGTTAAAATTTTCATTCACGGTCACTAAGGGGCGTCAAAACCCACTTTTACTAAAATGACTTTCACTCGAGAAAGAAATTAGATATCTTTACCAAACTCGGTTCACGTGTGTATGGGCTCAATTTTTGGTCAAAAAATTGCGTCAATTGGACACTATGTGGAGCTATAACTCAAACAAACAAACAAACAAAAAACATGAAAACAGCTGTAACTACGCAACCGTTAGTCCGATCGACTTGAAATTTGGCATGCAGTGTCTTGGCCCAAGGGGGCATGAAGGTCTATGAGGACATTGGCGTATCTCAAAAAAAATGGCCGCAATCGGACAATTAATTTTGAGCACCTATTAGACAAGGTTAACGGAGGCTGATCGGAATGAAACTCGGTGGGCATGTTTGACTCATTGTAACGAAGCGGGAGTCATGGTAAGATCCAAATGCAAGCTTTATTAAGAATGTCGTACAGGCAGGGTCAATCAGGAGCAGACGAGAACAGCAAGGGACAGGCAGGATCGTAATCAGGATGCAGGCAATGGTCAGGACAGGCAGATATCATTCACAGAACAGTATAACAGGCAAGGGTCAGGACAGGCAGCAACGGGTCAAAAACAGGAACAGGCAAGATCAATCACAGGCAGACAGAAAACAAGGAAACGCTCAGAATTGTCACAAGGAATCAAGACTTCGCAAACTGGTGGTGTGAGTGTGAGTCCTTTATAGTCCTGTTAATGTACTGCAGCTGGGTGTGGTGATTAGTGAGGAGTGTGTGCATGGCTGTATGTGGCGACAGGTGATTGGTGTGGAGTAACCATGTGACTGGCAGGGAGGATTGTGGGTAATGTAGTCCGGGAACTGACAGGAACAGACGGTGATCGTGACATAATGTCCCCCTCCCGGAAGGCGCGTCCTCGCGCCGTAGATGGCACAACTGGGGAGGGGGGGTGGGTGCCCTGGAGACCTACAGGCAGGAGATACTGGATGTGCAGGCGGGTATGGAGGTCTCCAGGGCAGGTCCAGGAACTCAAGCAGCCACGGCGGGCCAGGAGCCTCGGGCGGCCACGGCGGGTCAGGAAGCCATGGCGGGTCAGATGGCCTGGGCAGCCACGGTAGGTCGGGTGGTTCAGGCAACCACAGCAGGTCGGGTGGCTCGGGCGGCCACGGTAGATCGGGTGGCTCGGGCGGCCACGGCAGGTCGGGTGGCTCGGGCGGCCACGGCAGGTCGGGTGACCTGGGCGGCCACGGCAGGTCGGGTGACCTGGGCGTCCACGGCAGGTCGGGTGACCTGGGCGTCCACGGCAGGTCGGGTGACCTGGGCGTCCACGGCAGGTCGGGTGACCTGGGCGTCCACGGCAGGTCGGGTGACCTGGGCGTCCACGGCAGGTCGGGTGACCTGGGCGTCCACGGCAGGTCGGGTGACCTGGGCGTCCACGGCAGGTCGGGTGACCTGGGCGTCCACGGCAGGTCGGGTGACCTGGGCGTCCACGGCAGGTCGGGTGACCTGGGCGTCCACGGCAGGTCGGGTGACCTGGGCGTCCACGGCAGGTCGGGTGACCTGGGCGTCCACGGCAGGTCGGGTGACCTGGGCGTCCACGGCAGGTCGGGTGACCTGGGCGTCCACGGCAGGTCGGGTGACCTGGGCGTCCACGGCAGGTCGGGTGACCTGGGCGTCCACGGCAGGTCGGGTGACCTGGGCGTCCACGGCAGGTCGGGTGACCTGGGCGTCCACGGCAGGTCGGGTGACCTGGGCGTCCACGGCAGGTCGGGTGACCTGGGCGTCCACGGCAGGTCGGGTGACCTGGGCGTCCACGGCAGGTCGGGTGACCTGGGCGGCCACGGCAGGTCGGGTGACCTGGGTAACCACGGCAGGTCGGGTGGCCTGGGCAACCACGGCAGGTCGGGTGGCCTGGGCAACCACGGCAGGTCAGGTGGCCTGGGCAACCACGGCAGGTCAGGTGGCCTGGGCAACCACGGCAGGTCAGGTGGCCTGGGCAACCACGGCAGGTCAGGTGGCTTGGGCAACCACGGCAGGTCAGGTGGCTTGGGCAACCACGGCAGGTCAGGTGGCTTGGGCAACCACGGCAGGTCAGGTGGCTTGGGCAACCACGGCAGGTCAGGTGGCTTGGGCAACCACGGCAGGTCAGGTGGCTTGGGCAACCACGGCAGGTCAGGTGGCTTGGGCAGCCGCGGCAATGAGTCCATAAATGGCCCTGACAGCAGTGGCTGGGCAGGGTCCCCACCCACCAGCTCCCCACCCACCAGCTCCCCACCCACCAGCTCCCCACCCACCAGCTCCCCACCCCTAGGTATACTGCCCCCCCCCAAAAAGTTCTTGGGGATTTCAGCGGAGCCCGTCGCAGGTTCGTGTGCAAGGAGTTCGGGTGGCGCTGGCAGGGCCAGGCGTGTGGGTGAAGCCGGCAGGGCAAGACGCCTGAATGGCGCTGGCAGCGCAAGGAGTTTGAGCGGTGCCGGCAGGGCTGGAAGCTCGGGTGGCGCCGGCAGGGCTGGAAGCTCGGGTGGCGCCGGCAGGGCTGGAAGCTCGGGTGGCGCCGGCAGGGCTGGGAGCTCGGGTGGCGCCGGCAGGGCTGGGAGCTCGGGTGGCGCCGGCAGGGCTGGGAGCTCGGGTGGCGCCGGCAGGGCGGGGAGCTCGGGTGGCGCCGGCAGGGCGGGGAGCTCGGGTGGCTCCGGCAGGGCGGGGAGCTCGGGTGGCGCCGGCAGGGCGGGGAGCTCGGGTGGCGCCGGCAGGGCGGGGAGCTCGGGTGGCGCCGGCAGGGCGGGGAGCTCGGGTGGCGCCGGCAGGGCGAGGAGCTCGGGTGGCGCCGGCAGGGCGAGGAGCTCGGGTGGCGCCGGCAGGGCGAGGAGCACAGGTGGCGCCGGCAGGGCGAGGAGCTCAGTAGGCGCCGGCAGGGCAAGACGCTTAGGCGGTGCTGGTAGAGCATGACGCTTGGGCAGAGCAGGAGAAACCTCTGGAGTGGTCTCCAGGCCCACAGCGACTTCTTGAATGGCGTTAGCGTCTTGAGGAGAGGAGGACGCCTTCTTCCTCCTCCTCCTCCTCCTCTTCCTCCGAGAGTGAGGCGATGGTTCACCGACTGGAGCGGTCTCTGGAGCAAACTCACTGGCTGAAGCGGGTTCTGGAGCGGACTCAATGGCTGGAACGCCCCCTACCTCCGTGAGCACCGAAGGGGCGGCCATCTTGCCCGTAGGCACTGGCAAAGCAGTCATCTTGTCCATCGCGTCCAGGGCGCTTGAGAGCGTTGCAACAGGCGAGCTTGAGAGCGTTGCAACAGGCAGGCTTGAGAGCGTTGCAACAGGCAGGCTTGAGAGCGTTGCAACAGGCAGGCTTGAGAGCGTTGCAACAGGCAGGCTTGAGAGCGTTGCAACAGGCAGGCTTGAGAGCGTTGCAACAGGCAGGCTTGAGAGCGTTGCAACAGGCAGGCTTGAGAGCGAAGCGTCCGGCAGGCTTGAGAGCGAAGCGTCCGACAGGCTTGAGAGCGAAGCGTCAGGCTGGCTTGAGAGCGAAGCGGCCGGCGGGCTTGAGAGCGAAGCGGCCGGCGGGCTTGAGAGCGAAGCGTCCGGCGAGGACTTGGGGATGCCAGCTGCTCGGACCGTAGTCAGTGGAGGATCAGCCACACTGGAACGCAACCCTCTCCGCTCCCGGACTGATCTACAGACGTGACGTTGCTCTGGGCGATCAGCGAAGGCGTGACGTTGCTCTGGGCGATCAGCGAAGGCGTGACGTTGCTCTGGGCGATCAGCGAAGGCGTGACGTTGCTCTGGGCGATCAGCGAAGGCGTGACGTTGCTCTGGGCGATCAGCGAAGGCGTGACGTTGCTCTGGGCAATCAGCGAAGGCGTGACGTTGCTCTGGGCAATCAGCGAAGGCGTGACGTTGCTCTGGGCGATCAGCGAAGGCGTGACGTTGCTCTGGGCGATCAGCGAAGGCGTGACGTTGCTCTGGGCGATCAGCGAAGGCGTGACGTTGCTCTGGGCGATCAGCGAAGGCGTGACGTTGCTCTGGGCGATCAGCGAAGGCGTGACGTTGCTCTGGGCGATCAGCGAAGGCGTGACGTTGCTCTGGGCGATCAGCGAAGGCGTGACGTTGCTCTGGGCGATCAGCGAAGGCGTGACGTTGCTCTGGGCGATCAGCGAAGGCGTGACGTTGCTCTGGGCGATCAGCGAAGGCGTGACGTTGCTCTGGGCGATCAGCGAAGGCGTGACGTTGCTCTGGGCGTTCAGCGAAGGCGTGACGTTGCTCTGGGCGTTCAGCGAAGGCGTGGCGTTGCTCTGGGCGTTCAGCGAAGGCGTGGCGTTGCTCTGGGCGTTCAGCGGAGACGTGACGTTGCTCTGGGCGATCAGCGGAGACGTGACGTGACTCTGGGCGATCAGCGGAGACGTGACGTGACTCTGGGCGATCAGCGGAGACGTGACGTGACTCTGGGCGATCAGCGGAGACGTGACGTGACTCTGGGCGATCAGCGGAGACGTGACGTGACTCTGGGCGATCAGCGGAGACGTGACGTGACTCTGGGCGATCAGCGGAGACGTGACGTGACTCTGGGCGATCAGCGGAGACGTGACGTGACTCTGGGCGATCAGCGGAGACGTGACGTGACTCTGGGCGATCAGCGGAGACGTGACGTGACTCTGGGCGATCAGCGGAGACGTGAACTGTTGCTGTTGTGATGGTAGCCGCCATCTTGTGCGTGTTACCTGGCGCGGCGGCCATTACGGGACTCACCATGGTGTCGCATTCCTCCGCGACACCCACAGTAAATGGAGAGCCAACAGTCAACAATGCATAGTCCATAAAGCTGCTAAGTGATGAACGCGGTCCCTCTCGACTTAATTTATTCTGGAGAGGTTGGTTGACGCCATCACAAAAAAAGTCAATCAGTGCACAGTCCGGAAGATCAGAGAGGTAAGCAATGTTTAGATACTCCTGCACATATTCCTCCAACGATCGCGTGCCTTGCGAACTCCACAATAGCAATAGATTAATGTCCATACCGTAATGAGATCCTCCGGGAAAGCTGCTGGATCTTGGTGGCGGCGAAGTCTTCTGTAACGAAGCGGGAGTCATGGTAAGATCCAAATGCAAGCTTTATTAAGAATGTCGTACAGGCAGGGTCAATCAGGAGCAGACGAGAACAGCAAGGGACAGGCAGGATCGTAATCAGGATGCAGGCAATGGTCAGGACAGGCAGATATCATTCACAGAACAGTATAACAGGCAAGGGTCAGGACAGGCAGCAACGGGTCAAAAACAGGAACAGGCAAGATCAATCACAGGCAGACAGAAAACAAGGAAACGCTCAGAATTGTCACAAGGAATCAAGACTTCGCAAACTGGTGGTGTGAGTGTGAGTCCTTTATAGTCCTGTTAATGTACTGCAGCTGGGTGTGGTGATTAGTGAGGAGTGTGTGCATGGCTGTATGTGGCGACAGGTGATTGGTGTGGAGTAACCATGTGACTGGCAGGGAGGATTGTGGGTAATGTAGTCCGGGAACTGACAGGAACAGACGGTGATCGTGACACTCATGGTCCTAGAGGTCTGTACGAATTTTTAAAGGAATTGGCCTCTAGTTGGAGCTAATGAGTT
Source organism: Chanodichthys erythropterus (assembly GCF_024489055.1). Lineage (NCBI taxonomy): Eukaryota > Metazoa > Chordata > Actinopteri > Cypriniformes > Xenocyprididae > Chanodichthys > Chanodichthys erythropterus. The sequence continues at coordinate 8,530,767 of NC_090231.1, read as the reverse complement.
TTACGCATCTGTAATCACATGGTGTTTTAACAGATTTGATAGATCTCCTTATTCTGAACAACTTTGCCTCAATACCCAATGCTGTCAATCAAATTGTTCATAAATTATTTGCAAATATGTCCAAAACCTACTTTTGCGAACCAGTCCTAGGTTTTTCACCCCGATTGGAACGAAACCAATGCAGGAAAATTCTCTGGACTCTCTAGATCAGTGTTTCTCAACTCCAGTCCTCGGGACCCACTGCTCTGCACATTTTGTATGTATCCCTTATTTAACACACCTGGTTTAGATCATCAGCTCGTTAGGAGAGACTGCATGAACTGAACTGAGTGTGTCAGATAAGAGAGACATACAAAATGTGCAGAGCAGTGGGTCCCGAGGACTGGAGTTGAGAACCACTGCTCTAGATCAATAATTACAAAAAAAAAAAAAAGTTTACCCGTTGGGTCGCTATAACAGGGTCATTTAGAAAGTGGGCGTGGCTAAATATACCCTAAAGCCTAAATGAAAACTCAGAACTTCACAAAATTAAGTGTGCACATGCAGCATATGACTATGAGGAGTTAATTCTTCCCATTTTATTAGTCCTGGCCCGAAGACATCTACATGGCAAAATTCAGTTACAGTCAAAGCGTGGAAGCAGGAAGTGTGCCACTTTGAAATGACTTTGCCATAATTCTCCTGTATTTATGTATTTACTAGCTTACATGCGTGTCGCCCACTGTTCACTATTTTCCTAAGGCCAACGGGTGGCAGTAAGCCCGGGTGCGAGAGCACTTTCATCACTGCTTGCAGCTTTTTCAGTGTTTATAATGCTAATACTTGAACTTAAAAGAATTTTAACCCAAACTTACTTGGTTTCTAGAGAGCAAAGGATTTGTGATAAAAAAAGTGGAAGACTTAAACAAAGTCTGTAAAATAAACTGTTAAAAGGATTTGATGATCACTAGTGATTGTATGTTATTCTGTGTTGTCATCATTCAGGTTGGATTTCAGCTTTAATGTATGCTTTTAAACAAAGCAGCTTATATTGCCATAGCGACCGCAAGAAGCTAGTAGACTACCGAGTCGCTTTCACCCCAAAATGGCGGAAGTGTAGGGCTGCTGCTGTTGCAATGGAACGCTCTATTGGCTTCCACTTCTTTTCAACATAAGTTCTTTGACCAAAACAAACACTCCCCTATACCCAAAAGGATCACACCTATATCTTGATAGCTCCGCACCCAAATTCACAAACAAACTATGCAGCACAGCCACCAATTTGTCATTACAATAAAATTGCTGAGGTAACAGTGTATTATTATAACAGTATTATTATAACCCATAATAATAATATTACAATGACTGAGCTTAATATTTGATGTAGTTTATTATTGTAAACAGAACTTGTTCCTGATGCATATTTCAGTCATGATTTAGGAATCAAGTGCACCGTGCTTCCTCCTCGTAGACCATACTCGTGCACTCTCTTGTTCACATCCAGACATTGTCCTGAAAGTAGACAATGTTAGCAATTACTGATTTGCAAACTAAAGTTTTTAAGATTATGCTTCATGTGAATACATTTCATGAATCATTACAAGGTCTGCATCAGATCAACCTCAAGAACAATTTATACATGCTTGATTACCTTCAAAAATCAGAGACATTTTCTCTGGTTTCTTCCCTGCACTTTCACAGGCCTCCTTCAGTAAAACGGAGATGCTTTCCATTGGGAACATGTCCACTTCCATGATCTTTCCTGCACATCTTACATAGAGGTAGATCTTGTCCACTTCTGCAGTTTGATCAGGGTCAGTGAGGTAGTTTGGGTAATACTGTGACGGGATCTGTGGATGAACTGAATGACAGAGTAAAACAATGATTTGATATAATTGACCTCAGTTCAACAGGTTTGAAGGCTTCTAAAAAAGTCAACAAGACATGCCATTTGTAATGCGTAATGGGACATATTCCTATAAGTGAAACCAGTGAGGCCATAGGCGGAGTGTGTGTAAGGCTGAGGAAGGCTTCCCCTGGCAATGAGTCAAAAATGTAATTGTTAACATTTAAACTACATCTAGTAATGAAGTGAAAATTAAAATTAAATGAAAAGTGTTGATTGCGGCATTTCATGTTGCGTTTTACAGCGTTGCGCCCTAACGAATCACACACGATTCTGTTGAGTTTACAATTGCAATGGCCAATCAGAGGCGTTCAGATTAGTCATCTCTGAAACACCGGAGTTTTGTTCAGTGCGTGAGCTCTCGGTCTCCTCATAAACAGATTTGGTGATTGAAACTAAACAGGTTTTCTATTTATAACGTATTTTTGAGCAAAAATCACAAAAGTAAGCCCATAGGACAATCTGAAAGGTAGGATGAAATGTCAGTACACCGGCTTGATTTTATCTATTGGGAAATTCATAATGCAGACAGACCTGAATGTGAGTTTACGGTGGGTTGTGCAGGATCGCTCCCCTCCTGGAACTCCGACACCAACGTTTGAGCAGCTTTTGTGACTGGGATATCATCTGAAAAGAGAAAGATAAACCTATTTTATTTGGAATAACTGATGAACTGAGCACATAAATGTACCATGAATGTGTTTTAAGAAAGGAAATAGTCAATTATAATTTCATGTCAAGTTTAGTATTGCAGTTTCAGGATCTAAATTACTGAGATGGCTGTGTTAAATTCATGGTTTCATGCCACACATACTGCATGCAGACACTATTAATTTAATCAACAACAACTGTGTAGAGCAAAATTTTAATTAAAACATGCACAGGAACAACTCATATGAATTCAATTAGTTTCTAGAATTTAAGCAAAAAAAAAAAAAAAAAAAAAAAAAAACTTAGTTTAAATTTAGTCCATTGTATCCAAACATTAGTGTCATGTACAAACAACATATTATGAACACAATGAGTTGTTATGTGTGGACTATATTATCTGGATGTGCACCGTACGTTTGTCTGAACTCTCTGATGGCGTCGTCTGATCCTGATCCGCTGTTGAAGTGATTTCAGGTGTTGAACTGCTGCTTATCCACCACCAGAAGTTTGGGATCCTCTCCAACTTCAAGGCATATTACAAATCAAAGGTTATTTTAAAGTAATATTTGAATGAAAGCTTTTTTCTTCAGGTCTAGTCTAGGCTTCTAATTTTTCAGTAATCAATAGTCACAGAATGTCAGAACAGATTTCAGATTTCCACACAATAGCATTGATCAAATTATACACACACCCACAACTTGTGCTTCATTCTTTTTTTAAATAATGTTTACAGTGTAAGAACTTTGACTGGTATGCAACTGATATACAATTTGCCAATAAGAACTGAAGAATGTTTTTAAACAATTGATGGACTGCATTAAAATACTATATGGACGCTAATGATGTCCCACAACTGTTTGGCTACAAATATTCTTCAAAATATCTTCTTTTGTCCATGTTTGGCTGAAGGTGAGTGAATGATGACAGAATTTTCATTTTAGGTGAACTATCCCTTTAAACTGCGTCTGACAGAAGTGTAAAAGCTTTCACGCACCTCTTTCAATATAAAAGTCTCGCATCAGAATTACGTTTGTTGTTGTTTCTTTGAATGAGTGACACTCTGCTACTCACTAGTAAAGAAATGCTGTCTTATTATATACTTTTTATAATGACTTTTGTTGTCATATACTTTTTTATGCAAATAAAACCATTATTTTTAAATGTTACCACTTCGTTTTGTAAGTAAACGGTAATATTTTTTAGCTATTCTCATAAATACTGTCAGCTGTTTACATATTTTACCATAGTTAAATCCAATGCACAGATTTTTGAAATTGAGCTTAAAATGTAGTAACTTACCAGACTGGTCAAGTAGCTGATGATGGTGTCCATGTTAAACAGTATCCACAGTTATCAGTGCTGGCTGAATCTCGATCTCATATATAGCCTATAGCCTAACTTACTTTCACTTATCTTATCATCTTCCCACCCAGGTGATTTCCCAGAAATACCCTGTTTCTGCATTACTTCTTGCACTTGTTTTTAGTTTTATGATGTCTTAAAGGAATAGTGTACCCAGTTACATTTATCTTCTAGTGTATAAAGAGGGTCACATATCTTTTCCATAAAATTAGTTTATAGTGCTGACCACATCATTTAAACTCTAAAAAGAGTTTGCAAATTGTTTCTACAGTTTCATAAAGTGAAATCATTCAAATGTAGAGGTGTATTTGAGAATTTCAGTTACTTTTAAATGGAAAGAGAGACCTGATCACATGCTAGCTATGGCATGATAGTGTTTAGGATTGTGTTAACTCCTCACAGACGAGGACACTGTCTCACTGTCTTAGTTACATCCATAAAAATCCCCTGAAAAACAAATCAAAGGCATTTAGTTGGCTAGTGCTTTATCCTCAAAAACCAAAGTCATTCTCCTTTTGGCTTTCCCTGTCCTTTCACGTGCTTCTTGTAGCAAAATTGATTATCTTTCCAAAGGGATTATATCAACCTTCATGTTTTCCATTGCAATTGTCTTCTTGGCAACATTTTTTTTTTCATATTTAGAGGATGGTGTTGTCCAAAATGTGTTGTCTCCCACTGTAGAGTGCCTGAAATAGATGAGGGTTTAGGGTTATATAGACCCTAGTAGTTTGAGTATCTTCACAGTTTTATGCTTTTAAAAATGAATCTATTGAACCTGAAGTTTTCAAACTGGAAGGCGCAGAAGGCCTTGTATATGTTAATAATTCTATAGACATTAAAATGATTAGGGGTTCAGGCACATAGTGCTGAAACCCTATTGTAATTGTAAGGATTTTTATTATTTTTCGAATGCCTTAAAACCGATCGGGCAGCCCAAACCATTAGTCCAAGAGACTTGAAACTTTGTCAGATGGTAGTAGTCTTGCTTGCTACTCAGATACCTGGACTCATCCAAATTGGCCTGACGGTGGCAGTTCAGCGATCAAAAACGCAAATTCGCTCATAACTCCTAGACCAAACACTCCCCTATACCCAAAAGGATCACACCTGTATCTTGATAGCTCCGCACCCAAATTCATGAACAAACTATGCAGTACAGCCACACACACACCCCTCCCCCATGTGTGGACACGCCCCTTACTGCTGATTGGCTACAAGTGTGCTTCGGTGCTCAGTCCGATCCACTTTCAACAGTGTTTTTCAAGAATCACGTACTGCACCTTTTCTCAACCCATTTATTCATTCACTCAAACTGTTTTCAGCAGCGCTATTAAAAGTTATAAAAAGCTATTAAAGTGTAAACTGTGGTTTATTAAGATGCCGCTATCACACATCACACTAAAAATAGTGAAAGTCCATTCTGTGTTTACATTTTCAAACCTTTCTGCCAGGGAATGTCCCAGTATCCTTGTATAATTACATCTTATCTCAACCATAAAGTCTCCTATGTAATAAACAGTGTCTGAATGAACTCATTTATTAGTCAGTTTTTCACAATATGTCTCATGGCAAAATCCAATCAGAATTTGTCATTACAATATAATTGCAGCGGTAACAGTCTAGAGTTTAGTTTTAATTTTACAATAGAGAGAGGACTGTACACAGCAATGTAATACTTTTAACAATAAACCTTCACAATGACACCGCTTTAAAGCACATAACACTAATAATAATATTACAATGACTGAGCTTAATATTTGATGTAGTGTATTATTGTAAACAGAACTTGTTCCTGATGCATATTCCAGGCATGATTTAGACTGATTTAACAATCAAGTGCACCGTGCTTCCTCCTCGTAGACCATACTCGTGCACTCTCTTGTTCACATCCAGACATTGTCCTGAAAGTAAATAATGTTAGCAATTACTGATTTGCAAACTAAAGTTTTTAAGATGGTGCTTCATGTGAATACATTTCATGAATCATTACAAGGTCTGCATCAGATCAACCTCAAGAACAATTTATACATGCTTGATTACCTTCAAAAATCAGAGACATTTTCTCTGGTTTCTTCCCTGCCCTTTCACAGGCCTCCTTCAGTAAAACGGAGACACGTTCCATTGGGAACATGTCCAATTCCATGATCTTTCCTGCACATTTCACATTGAGGTTGATCTTGTCCACTTCTGCAGTTTGATCAGGGTCAGCGAGGTAGTTTGGGTAGTACTGTGACGGGATCTGTGGATGAACTGAATGACAGAGTAAAACAATGATTTGATATAATGACCTTGAGAATGAATCAGCATCAAGATCAATCCGTATATTAAATCAGAGTTCAGTTCAACAGGTTTGAAGGCTTCTAAAAAAGTTTAAGTCAACAAAAACATGCCATTTGTAATGCGTCATGGGACATATTAGACTGGGTAAACCCAGCCTGATCTGCCGGCGATTTGATTTCGCCCGGCAACTCAGTCTGGAAACCCGTACATTCATTTCTGCTGCATCTGTTACACTTTTGCGGGAACCAATCACAGACTGGCTTATCCACCTTGCTCGCTATTGGCGGGTATAACACGATGACGTCTCTCGCACGACCGTCAGGCCAATTCCTTTTAACCTCTCAACGATGCTAAATGACTTCTTTAGTTTAGCAGACAAATCGCTGGACTGGGTGTAAATACTACTCACTTTCATGTTTTTTTGCACAACCTGCAAAAATCGCTCGATGCCATTACTGCTTCTGCAAACCGCTGATCAATGCTACAAACCAATACCAATACCAATAGTTTTCGCATCGCTCTGCAAAAGTACGTCACCCGGATCGTTGATCTGATTGGTTGAAGGACTATCCAATTGCGTGAATAATGTTCATTGATCTCTTGTGCGGTAGGAAATACATAGCAAACTCCCCAGACCAATGTTCAATTTTAAATTGAGCTTGGTCTGGTGATAGCCAGACAAGGGACATATTTCTGTAAGTGAAACTCAGTTGAGGCCATAGGCGGAGCGTGTGTAAGGCTGAGGATGGCTTCCCCTAGCAATGAGTCAAAAATTAGAGGGGACTTGGCCAAAAATGCATTTGCACATTTAAACTAAATCGAGTAATAAAGTGAAAATGAAAATCTGATGGGTAGGATGAAATGTCAGTACACCGGCTTGATTTTATCTATTGGGAATTTCATTCCAGAATGCAGACAGACCTGAATGTGAGTTTACGGTGGGTTGTGCAGGATCGCTCCCCTCCTGGACCTCCGACACCAACGTTTGAGCAGCTTTTGTGACTGGGATGTCATCTGAAAAGAGAAAGACAAATCTATTTTATTTGGAATAACACAGACAAATTAATTGAGCACAATAAGACCATGATTGTATTTTAAGAAAGGAAATAGTTATAATTTCATGTCAAGTTTAGTATTGCAGTTTCAGGATCTAAATTACTGAGATGGCTGCGTTAAACTATATGAATACACGGTTAATTAAAATATATGCTCAACTCAAATGAATGCAATTAGTTTCTAGAATTAAAGCAAAAAAAAAAAAACGAATTCAGTCCACTGTATCCAACCGTTTGACTGGTATAGTATCATGTAGCCTATAAACAACGTCTTATGAACACAATGAGCTGTATGTGTATTATGGCTGCACGATAATGGTTAAACTGATAATGACGATTATTTTGCTCAAAATTATTCATCATCATGTGATTATATTTATCGTCAGTAAGTGTAGGTGGCACACTGACTTCATTTAACCAACTATGATAACTTTGTTAGATGGTAGCCTAAATCAACACAAAACAAATGGTTTTGGTGAGCGCTTTGTAATCTGCATTCACATTAGATTTTTAAAGCAACACAATTCGTTTGCAAATGAGACAAACCACAGATTCAGATTGCCCTGCAAATTCGCAAAGCAAAGAACGATGCTCTTTGATATATATATATATATATATATTCCAATTTGGATAATTTTTGGTTTGATCATGGCAGATTTAGTCACACAAATAGTACAAGTGGCTTGTGAAGAAACAAAGAACGAGGCTTGACGCTTTCATTGAAGTTGCCACATTGCACAGATTAAGTAAAACACCGTGAAGAAAGTATCCTTTTAAAAGCTCCAATTTGGGGGATTTAAGCTCTTTGCATCTGGCAACCACAAACATGACTGCTAATGGAGGCTATCAATGCAAGATAACGTGTTTTTAATTTGGGATTTGCGTTTTAAGGATAAATAACGAGCGGGCCAATATCGTGACGATATTTGTAATCAATCGAGAGAAGCAGATATCGTTATCGCGATTAAAATATGATTAATCGTGCAGCCCTAATGTGTTTGGACTAACGTTATATTATCTGGATGTGCACCGTACGTTTGTCTGAACTCTCTGATGGCGTCGTCTGATTCTGATCCGCTGTTGAAGTGATTTCAGGTGTTGAACTGCTGCTTGTCCACCACCAGGAGTTTGGGATGATCTTCTCCAACTTCAAAGAATATTACAAATCAAAGGTTATTTTAAAGTAATATTTCAATGAAAGGGTTTTTTTCAGGTCTAGTCTTTAGGCTTCTAATTTTTCAGTAATTACAGAATGAACAGATTTCCACACAATTGCTTCATGGTTTCAAATATTTTTTACAGTGTAAGAACTTTGACTGGTATGCAACTGATATACAATTTGCCAATAAGAACTGAAGAACGTTTTTAAACAATTGATGGACCGCATTAAAATACTATATGGATGCTAATGATGTCCCACAACTGTTTGGCTACAAATATTCTTCAAAATATCATCTTTTGTCCATGTTTGGAACAAGCTGAAGGTGAGTGAATGATTACAGAATTTTAATTTTAGGTGAACTATCCCTTTAAACTGCGTCTGACAGAAGTGTAAGAGCTTTCACGCACGTTTTTCAAAATAAAAGTCTCGCATCAGAATTACGTTTGTTGTTTCTTTGACTGACACTCTGCTACCAACTAGTCGAGAAATGCTGTCTAATTGTACTTTTTATTATATCATATACTTTTTTATAATGACTTTTGTTGTCATACTTTTTTACGCAAATAAAACCATTATATTTAAATGTTACCACTTCGTTTTGTAAATGGTAAAATGTTAAAACTTTTAGCTATTCTGATAATGCTCTCATATTCACACATTTTACGGTAGTTAAATCCAATGCAAAATTGTTTGAGATTTAAATATTGACTTACCAGACTGGTCAAGTAGCTGATGAAGGTGTCCATGTTTAAACTGTACAGCTGTAGCAGTAGGCTAATGCTCATATATATAGGCTATAGCCTGCAACTTACTTTCACTTAAATCTGATCTTCCCACCCAGGTGCTTTCCCTTCTGAAATACCCCAAGTTTCTGCATTACTTCTTGCATTTGTATTTATTTTTGTTATGTCTTAAAGGAATAATGTACCCAGTTACATTTATCTTATAGTGCCAGTTGTTCAAAAAGTTTAATCTGGATCAGAATGATCTGGATTTGGAAATCCCATGTTTTGCTATCCAGGATCAGGTAATCCATCTTACTTTTGTGCTGGTTTTTCAAAGAAAAAATGGATTGGATCACCATGATCCAGATACAGATCCAGATTACCATATCTGGATTACCAGTGCTCTATGGAGCCCCTAAAGGGACATGATGATAGAGAGAATATGAAAAATCTTTTTTTCTTTATAGTAGGTTACAGAAAGGCTAAACAGGTTAATGTCTACTTCTAATTTATTTAACAGTTAAACTAATCAAGAGCAAAATAAAAAAAAAATGTTTATCTATATTACATGATATAAATGTTGTATTTTTGACCAATTTTAAAGTTTTACTACATTTTCCTTCTGGAATCCACCTTGAAATCCTACCCCCTGTTGGGATCATAATAATCCTGTTTTTTTTTGGATCAAAGTTATCCAAATCCTACTGACAAGTTTTGAACAACACAAACAGAAGGTTTGATCCAGATTAAAACTAGGATTGGATTCCGTGATCTAATCTGATTTCAGAATCCCTTTTTCCTTTTGAACAACCTTTTTTTTCAAGATTTTAGCCGAATTCAATCCGATAGCCGAAATCCGATCAGATTACGTTTGAACAACTGGATCAAACCTTCAGTTTGTGTTGTTCAAGACTTGTCAGTAGGATTTGGATAACTTTGATCCAAAAAAACAAAAAACAGGATTATCCTGATCCCAACAGGGGGTAGGATTTCAAGGTGGATTCCAGGAGGAAAATGTACTAAAACAAAAAAAACAACATTTATATCATGTAATATACATACACACAATTTTATCTTCCTCTTGATTAGTTTAACTGTTAAAGTAATAAATTAGAAGTAGACATGAGCCTACATATTTAGCCTTTCGGTAACCTACTCTAAAGTAAAAAAGAGATTTTGGTGCCATAAAACAATCCCCAAACAGCTGTAAATATCCAACAAAAATATATATAATTCAAAACCCATATTCTCTCTATCATCATGTCCCTTTAGGGCAGGGATGGACAACTCTGGTCCTGGAGGGCCAGTGTCCTGCAGAGTTTATCTCCATCCCTGATAAAAACTCACTTGCCTATAACTTTCTACTAATCCTAAAGACCTTGATTAGCTGGTTCAGGTGTGTTTGATTAGGGTTGGAGCTAAACTCTGCTGGATACTGGCCCTCCAGGACTGGAGTTGTCCATCCCTGCTTTAGGGGCTCCGTAGAGCACTGGTAATCCAGATTTGGTAATCTGGAAAAGTGTGTATCTGGATCACGGTGATCCAATCCAATTTTTCTTTGAAAAACCAGCACAAAAGTAAGATGGATTACCTGATCCTGGATAGCAAAACATGGGATTTCCAAATCCAGATCATTCTGATCCAGATTAAACTTTTTGAACAACTGGCCCCTAGTGTATAAAAAGGGTCACATATATTTTCAATAACATTAGTTTATAGTGCTGACCACATCATTTAAATCATCTAAAAAGAGTTTGCAAATTGTTTCTACAGTTTCATAAAGTGAAATCATTCAAATGTAGAGGTGTATTTAAATATAGTTACTAAAGAGAGACCTGATCACATGCTAGCTATGGCATGATAGTGTTTAGGATTGTGTTAACTCCTCACAGACGAGGAAACTGTCTCACTGTCTTAGTTACATCCATAAAAATCCCCTGAAAAACACTAATAAAAGGCATTTAGATGGTTAGTGCTTTATAATATATCCTCAAAAACCAAAGTCATTCTCCTTTTGGCTTTCCCTGTCCTTTCACATGCTTCTTGTAGCAAATTTGTGAATATTTCCAAAGGGATTATATCAACCTTCATGTTTTCCATGATATTACATTGCATTTGTTTTAACAACATCTTCTATTTATTCATATTTAGAGGATGGTGTTGTCCAAAAATGTGTTGTGTCCCACTGTAGAGTGCCTGAAATAGACGAGGGTTTGAAACCGTTTTAGTAGTTTGAGTATCTTCACAGTTTTATGCTTTTAAAAATGAATCTATTAAACCTGAAGTTTTCAAACTGGAAGGCACAGAAGGCCTTGTATATGTTAATATTTATATGGACATTAAAATGATTTATACTTACATTTTGTCATCATGATAAATGCCTGAATCCATTTTGGTAAATCAATCATTTATGTTTCTAAGGCTATCTGTGATATACGGAGAGTCACCAATGCCACTCACACACTAGTGAAATAACATTTAGTACATTATTAAAACAACACTAGCTATTGAAACTGAAAGAAAAACTTTCAGTCTTTCTCCAAAACAATACTTACTTGATCTATTCAACATTAGAAAGCAGCTGTTTGGAAATCACCTTACTTTTAATCACCTCAAGTTTTACTTTCACAGCACACTATTGTCATGTGACTCACTGATGACTATTTACAGCGTCCTCACTGTACAACAACACTGCTGGTATTTATGAACAACAGCAGAACTGATAAATAAACTATAAATATTAGCAAGGTTATGTTCATTACCTGTCTAGCGATGTGTTTATGCTTAAGTATGATTAAATAAAGGTTTGTGAGTTGGCTCCGTTGGCTCTATGGTTCGTGCAACGAACATCCGCGGCTCGAAGTGCACTAAAAGACATCCAAACTCACATTTTTATAACTTTAGGACGTTTTTTTTTAGGACACATTTATTTTTTATAAAACTTTAAAGCGTCACTGGAGAATCATGGTTAGCCTGTTTTAGGAGGCCTGATCATACTTCCCCAGGATATTTAAAGCCCTCAAAACGACTTTTCATTCATGTATTTTTAGACTAACAGGTGTAAAGTCTATCGAAATAATGTTATTTTTGGTCAAGGTTGGTTAAGAGTATATATTTCTCATAGATTATGTTAGGCACTGTTCTATCTACGAGTTACAAATAAAATCCCAAACAAATAAATTAAGGTATACTGTTTCCAATCAACAAAGAAGCACGTAAATGTGAATATTATTTTTTAAAAAAAACGGAAGTTGAAAAATACAGTGCACAAGCCCGGCTAGCTCAGTCGGTAGAGCATGAGACTCTTAATCTCAGGGTCGTGGGTTCGAGCCCCACGTTGGGCGCATACGTTTTGCACTTATGTTTCTTATGCACAAAATGTTTAAAATGTATGACTTTATTATTGAACCACAAAACACCTTGTTCTTTGTGCACGTGAATTAGGCTTCATGCATGTGTGCATCGTCTTTTGCGTGAATTATTAAGACTAATCTCGCTCCCAACACCCATTGTATTTTGTCGCTTGAGCGTCTATGTAAAACGAAAGCAAATCATCCAACCGCTGAGCTCGCTTTCCATTGTGAGATTGGACAAGAGCCAATCGCTGAGTAATGTGAAAATCATTTATGTGATTTTTAATGTTAAAACATAATTCATAGCAAAAACAAAATAACAACCCTAATTTCTGGTAACAGTGGTATATATAAATATAATATAAACTGTTTTATGATAATTTATAAATGTATACTTTCAAAAACATTGGTGTTGGAGGATAAAGTCCATAAAAAAAAACTATTTCTTCTCTTTTTCCATCTTGGCCTCTTCCCTTATTTCTCTGTTCTTTTCCCCTCTTTTTTATGCTTTTAAAAATGAATCTATTAAAACTGAAGTTTTCAAACTGGAAGGCATGAAAAGTCTTGGTTGTTCAGCCTTGTATGTTGTCTATTGTTATAACTCTCATCTTTGAGTGAATGGCGTTCTCTAGCTTCATCTTTGTGAGGAAGCGGGAATAAGCCAGCTGTTGAGCATCAATGGTGTCATACTTATTTTATATTAAAAATATAGTCACTTAAATTGTCAGACATAGTATTAATTTAGTTATTCAAACGTTAGATAACATAAAAAAAATAAAGATGTACCTCAGTGTTCCTCTTCAGCTAAATTCAATTCGACCATCAGTTGTCACACTTTCGTGTGAAAAAAGCATCAAAAATTAAATATTTATTGTGCAGTTTAGTTAGATTCATTGAATAAAATGTGAGTTTTAGTGTGCTGAAATCATTGATCTTGCGCTGACTGACAGCTGCTGTGATTACAAAGAGCGGTGCTCGCTTTCTGTGTCATTCATTCACAAGAAATGTTAGTTTTTCATGAGATTTTGTGAGTACTTCATAATTCACAATGACAAAATGTATTTTTAAACATTTTAAATGTTATTTTATAATGTTTAATATTGAATAATAATATTGAAAAAGCAAAACTAAGGGGAAAACTATTCCAGGAAATGGCTTATATTCACAAATAAATGCTACTTTGCCGCCACCTGCTGGTTATAATAAAAAAGACATTAATTACCACTATAAGTGTTTTCTGTCAAATGTTGGATTGCCTGCATTTTGTATAGTTCGATTTTAAAAAAGGGGACAATCTCAGAAGGATAAACAAAAAATAATTGTGGTCATCACATTAAAAATAACATTTGAAGTGCTGGGGAAAAAATGCATGCGTGTCTAAATACAGACAAGGCGTTTTTAAACGGTCCCATTAGCTTCATCTTTATTGCAATCAATAAAACTGGTTTATTTGCAAATGTGAAAACTGCATTAAAATATGAATACAACATTAAAAAGTCAACCATTGATGGTTTTGTGTTATTGTACAGTGGCTACAGAATGACCAGCTAACAGTTCACAGGAAATGACCGAGCTGGCTTAACGACAACCAGGAAGTAACTGTGCAACAATTAACAACAATAGAAGTAACAGCAATAGACTAATACATATTTAATTTTTTCTTGTATTTTAACCTTCAGCACTTCTCATTGTATTATGATTTATGATGAACTACATCAACAACAGATTCATATATTTCTAACTTCATGTTAGTTATGTTCGTAACTTCACATAAATGGACATACATATATATGGATATCATTTTAAAAAATCAAGTTGGCCTATATAAGTCGTAAATTATTCTGTCATAAGAGCCATTTTGCTTTTTAATTATGGGAAATAAGTACCAAATAAAGTATTAAATAAATAAATTATTTGATTTACAGTGAATATGTTTTTTTTTTATATACATATTTTGAAGTTATAAAATTAATTATTTAAAGCAACCTAATGTGATTTACTTCATTTGTCACTTCAGTAGTCTGAATTTGGATTTGATGAGTATCTGCAACTCAAACAACACTGCCTGACTGATGCTCACAAAGACTGATGCAGCAGAATAACAACAAAATAATAAAAAACTGTTAAATGGAAATATTTAAAAGTCTTCTTGAGCTAATATAAGATTTGATGCTCTGTAATTATCACCCATAAACATTACTTTGTGAAGCGTGCTTTCCGGCTTTCCCGTTTTGTTCCTAATAAGCCCACTCAGCTAAGAGCTCATTTACATTTATTCATTAGAAGGTACTTTTATGCAAAGTGACTTACAAATGAGGATTACAAATTCACTGAACCTCCTATAAAATTGCATTTACTGACATTATGGTACTCAGAATACATCCATTTACATCCACAGTTTATTACTAGTTAGGAGCAAGAATCAAAACGAAGTGCTTATTTAAAAAAATATGAATCATTTATATTAATTATTATTTTATATATCTGGAGCATGTTCTTTATAAACCTTCAGACTTTTAATGTTAAAAGGTCAAGTGAAAACTAAAACAATTTAAGTTTGCTAGTTTATGACAAAACAAATGTTTAAATGATAGTCATGGTAATAGAAGTCTGTCTCAATATCTATTAGAAAACACAGAAAACATAAATTTGGGTGGGTTCCCCTATACACAAATGCAATTCCCCTACAACTTCAAATGAGTTGAAGAAAATACAACATGTGAAAGGACAGGGTATTTATTATCTAGTTAACAAAAACACAGGTTCAATCACAACTTCAAAAGTTACTTTCGTCCCTGGGTGGGCTCGAACCACCAACCTTTCGGTTAACAGCCGAACGCGCTAACCGATTGCGCCACAGAGACGGGGATACCACCACTCTCAAAACCGAAGCAGTTCATGTGAAGGTAAGCATAACAAAGGACAATTGATAATAGAAAGTGTTAGTACAACAGATGTGACCATAGCCCTATTATGATTATTGTCAAAAAAAAGGCTTCATTAAATTTATTTAGCATGTTTTCATGTTCTACCATTTAGGATGGCTGTGTATAATGACCACTAGATGGCAGTACAGACTAATGCATACAATGGAACAAATGGTAGGGAAGTTCCTAATGTGTGATAACACACATTTTGGTTTAAGCTTTTTGCAAATGCTTGTCTTTAATCAAACTGAAATATCCTCCTTCTCCCCTTAGATCATGCAGGATGTTATTTAAAGAATAAAAATGACTTGGCTCATTGAATGCGCTGCGTATCTGCTTACTAAATGTTTGCTAGTCTACAGAAATATTGTTGCTTGTGAAATAATTACTAACTAATAGTGCAATTTTTATTTTACAATGTATTATTGTTATTCTCCCCATAATTTTAAATGTACTTGATTTAACTTAAATTAATACATTTAACTACTAGAACATACATGGACCTTCTATGACCTGAACCTGATTGATTGCTTCTGTGAGAATGGCCCCTATAGATTATGATTTCATGTGTGTGTCTGCGTGTCTATAGGCTACACATACCTCCTGAAAAGGTCATGCAGTGTGTTGCCAGCATCATCAGGACAATTCTCTGTGGACGCAAACAGCTGCAGCTGGGAACCGCTGCCTTATTGGGACATTTTCTGAAAACAAACACAATGAACATTTTCTTCTTCTACTTTCAACATCCAACGCTTGCAACTTCTGAGTTTATTTATTTCATAATTAGTATGTCATGTTTTATTAGTACCTGCAAAACATACAACAACAAGACATTTGCTGTAATTTATGTGTATTTGCATTTGATTTTGTTCAAAACCCAAATAAATGGGACTGAGGTGTCTTGGAAACTGGTTGAAACACATGAGACTTAAGATAAATACACTGCAAAACATTTGTTGCTCACATTTTGGACTTGTAATTTTGGATCTCAATCTTCAAAATTTTAACCCAATAAAGGCCTGGTTTCACAGACAATGCTTAAAGGGATAGTTCACCCAAAAATGAAAATTTGATGTTTATCTGCTTACCTCCAGCGCATCCATGATGTACGTGCCTCTGTTTCTTCAGTAGAACACAAATGATGATTTTTAACTCCAACCGTTGCCGTCTGTCAGTCGTATAATGCATGTCAATGGAAACTCCATCTATAAGAGTAAAAAATACAAAACAAAAAAAACATGCACAGACAAATCCAAATTAAACCCTGTGGCTCGTGACGACACATTGATGTCCTAAGACATGAAATGATCGGTTTGTGTGGAGTTAAAAATCATCATTTGTGTTCTACTGAAGAAACAAAGTCACCTACATCTTGGATGAAGCAGATAAAAATCAAATTTTAATTTCTGGGTGAACTATCCCTTTAAGGTAGTCTTAGACTAAAATGCATGTTTGAGCTGTTTTAACTGAAAGTAACTTGTACTGACATATCTTAAAATATGCCAGTGCTATTGTTCTGCCTCAAGATGCACACCAGTAATGTTTTATACTAGGGTAAGTTTACTTAAATATCCTAACTGAACTTAGGCCTAATCCTGGTTTAGGCTAAGCCCTGTCTGTGAAACCGGGAATATATGTGTTATGAAAATAACCAAATACTAAGAAATATCTTGATTTTTAGTTGCTATAGCTTTTTTAATGCTTGTTTTGTCTTGTTTTAAATAATTTAAGTCAGCCTATAAGGACCCCTTGGAGGTTTTTTGAGACCAATGTTAACTCTTTTTTAAACTACTCATATTTCTTATAATTATTTCAGAGAAGGGCGGGTGGGCCAAAACCCCATGGGGATAACAACCCAGCAACTCCCGTGTGACCTAAAAAAAATCTAGTCATCATATGCAAGCTGGACGACTATCAAAAACTAAATCTGGATATAATCACGTTAGTTTTTCATTCCATTGATCCGTCGCTACTTCAGCCATATAGTAAAGTTAGTACTCAACAGTGTAACCTAACATGAGTAAATTTAAAAATGTGTAAATTCTTTCCTGTTATTAACTTAGTTAAGAAAAACAACTTTTTACCTTGCAGTGGAAATTCGGCTGGCTCGTAAATGGCCTCCAGATTCTGAGCTGCAAATGTAATATTGTCAGTCACTGCGCAGAGAACGAAATGGGAGTGAATGTCAATGTCTCACATACGCAGGTTACCCCGATATTTATACTTACTATCCACTGATTTGTGTAGCATGATGAACTCACTGGATCATTTTTCTTCTGAATATTTTTGTTTGAACGCGATAAACTACCGTCACGCAGTTTTGAGCCTTTAACCCTTTTCGGTAATGACAGAAAAAATCGAAGGATCTGGTAGTGAAAAGAGCTCTGTTCGCTCAGTGGTCAGCCAGCCCGGCTAGCTCAGTCGGTAGAGCATGAGACTCTTAATCTCAGGGTCGTGGGTTCGAGCCCCACGTTGGGCGTTACGTTTTAATTCAGACATTTTGACCCTCTAGCGGATAAATACAAAACCGGATGCATTTTGCGAAATAACATTTTTTTTTTGTTGTTGTTGTTGTTAGGTGTGTAAGATTCCAGATTTTTTGGAGTCGACTCCGACTCTTGACTCCCACTGTAGGAGTCGACGGAATTGACTCATCGACTCCTTTTCCTTTACATAAAACAGGGTCATAAATAAGCCAAGTCCTTGCACACTAAATTATTTTATTTTTCCCCGTATGTTTCTACCCAATTGCCGATACCCAATTTTACAGAGAGAAAAGTCACGAAAAACATCTGTGGTCGAATATTATGTCAGAATGAAATAAACGAGAAAGAAGGGATTCATCTCATTATAATGGTCGGGTGATGGCGCTAAACGCACATGATCAAAAATGCTTGGACAGGAGAGTTAAAGATACTAAAATTAGTACATTACAAAAATACATAGAATAGCCTAATGTATTTGATGTGTTTATTGTTGATGTTAGTTTTTATTATTATTTATGGTTACTTTAATGATAATGAACCCATGGAAAATGCAATCTATATTCATTGCATTAATATAAGCTACCATCAATACTAAAGCTGGTACGGAGGTATGTATGTATAATTGCAAACTAAAGTCACTATGACTGTTATCTAATTCTAAAGCAAGCTACATGTAAGATAAATGTATGTGACAACGTTTCTGCGACAGCTCTCTCTGACGTGATTTGTCAGTGTCCGAATTCCTTGCTTCTAGTGCACTCAACTGCCATGCACATATATGTATGTATAACAAAAAGACCCTTCACAATAAATAATGACATACAATCAGCTCTGTTAGAGAGTTACATATGGCAATTTATCTGTTCAAGAAAATAGGCTACGTTACTCACCTGTTTTGAAGCCTAATAAAAATGCTGTCTCCACGCCGCTTTTACAACATTTCAAATCCCAGTTCTGGCAATCTCCGAAAAGCCAAACCAATGTTGATTCTCGTTTTATTTCGAGCTCTGTCGCGTTCTTATTTTGCCAGCACTGGGGAACAACACCACTTCCGTTGCCAAAATGCGATCGCCGCAAAGACCGATCGGAGACTGACTTGAAGCAGTGCATGCCGGTAAGAAATGTTGTCCGACTTGAGACAGCGCTGACGTCATGTGACTGTGACGTATAGCTTTAAAGTACTTCGAGAGTGATTCGAGATCAGCCGCCTGAGTTAGCCAGCGCAGTTTCTCAAGAGGATGTTGGACAAAATGGTGGATTCTGCGTTATGATTGGTTAGATCGCTTGTCAATCAAACTCCCGGCGAAGGGGCAATTGCTCTATTACAGGTCATTAATGTGCGCATAAAACCACATTTAAGATTATATTTGAATCTGTTCATTAAAAAACAGATTTACTGGACATACACAGCAGTGATACCAGTCACTAAATGTAAATGTAATTTAATTGTTGAAATCTGGAAGCCATAGTAAGAATAATTTTTTATTTATTTATTAAAATCTTTATATTTTGATTAGCTTCATTAATAAAACATCATTATTAGGCATACACAGCAGCAGTCATAAATCATTGCAATTCATGTCTAATCTATTTGTTGAAATGTAGCCATAGAGAGAACACTTTTTTTTTTCTTTTTTCATTTAACATATCATATGACCTTTGGGTTACCAGTCTGACTCTCTGACCATTAGGCCACAACTGTACCCACAAGAACAGTACTGCATCATTTACGGAAGCCACTCTGGTGAGGTGAAATAATCCCTTTCTAACATGTGGTTCAATCTACACACAATCACACATTCCATTAACTTGCAGAAATTCGACAAATCCACTGGAGCAGTGACCTACACCACATTCTCCTCAAAACATTAGATTCACCCGCGCTGAGGAGCCGTGACGATGCATGACCCGCGTAAAGATGATAATTCCGCATATAACTGCAATGTTATTCTTATTTTGGATTCTCTCTAGATTTTGACATTGTTGCTATCTAGTTTTTAAGGCCTGATCACCGGTGGTGCGAGGACCCATTGTAATTGCTCAGTCAATTATTCTTCTTATCCAAAATTATTTTTGAGGGCCTAAACATGTTTGAAAACTGATGAAACTTTTCACATGCATCAGAAGTGGTGAAAATTTATATCTGATATGGGTTTCAGAATTAGGTGTGGCAAAATGGCGCGATAGCGCCACTTACAAAATTTCAATTAAGTGTCCTTCGCTCTACGTTTCACGTACAAGTATGAATTTCGGTAGACACATGTAACAGCCCATACCTACAAAAAAGCCCCTGAGTGCAAAATCTGAAAACCCAACAGGAAGTGAGATATTTTGAATTTTCTCTGCAAAATTTTTGCAGTTTTTGCCATATCTACATACTCCTCCTACAGTTTTAATCAGATCAACATCACATTTAGTCAGTCTAATCTAAAGTTTTCGCTGAAGGGCGTGTCCGTGGTGGCCTGACAAAGTACTTGTTTTCCGTTCTTTATGTGTTCTGAATACCTTTACATTTTAAGGATTTGTTGTGGAGTGAGGGGAACTAAAATAGTGTTTAGCTATGTTTATCTGTGTGTTTATAATGTTTGTGAACATTTTGCTTTATATAGGCTACAGGTATTTTACATTATTTGGATGTAATAATAAATGTCATAATAAAATGCACCTTTAAGTGACTTATCTTTATAGGCAATATGAAAAATAAAGACAATGATGTGACAAAAGAGAGTAGAGTTTTTAAACATTTTTGATATGAGCCCTCATGTTTTGCTTACAGAGCTGTCTCTGTACTTACGAGTTCTGACACATCACTGCCCTTCTACTGACCTACTTATCTTGATAACGTTGGGTTGCCTAAAATCTTTAAATAGAGTCTCATGAGCACAGAATCCTGACGAATGTTGATCTCGAGTGACGTAAAAATTGCATGAATTCTGATATGACGGTTCACACTGCGGATTTAGAACCACATATGGAAGTGGCATAAAATCGGATTTGAAAAGATCAGATTCCATGTGTTTTGTTCAGTTCACTCTGTCATGGGGAAACAGATATGAGTCACATGCGGGCAAAAAACAAACCCAACTATGTTGCTCTTACTGCGTCAGAATCATTTGGAATTCCAGAGATTACTTTCTGCTGTTTTTCCATTTTCATTTTTACACAGAATTAGATTTCCATTTCTCAGTGTCTTAGCACCCTGGTAAGTTTTACTGGATTGACCACATTACTATCTGCTAACTTCATCAGGCCTACCTGAAAATCCTCCTTGCTTGTCTGTGCCGGCATCCTGTCTTTTTCACTATCAGTTCCTGATTCTTTTTTATTTTTATTTTTTTCTTACAATTGACCCTTCGCAAAGACCAGCCCCACTTATTTACTGTTGCTTTGTCCGACAAGCCATGGCACTGACAACACGTCGACAGACAAGACAGAGCAGGTTACTTAAGATAATAATTAAAGTCCCAGCTTTCAAGCTGTGTAATTTTTTAAGAAATTCGAATAAAAAACGCTTTGAGGCTCTTTAATGTGTCGCGTCGTGCTGTAGCGCCTCAGCTCAAGAGGCTCGGAAACCAATCATCTCTTCTTACTAGTTTTAGCATTTTTAATTTATAGCATCAAAATCAATTCACTTCACATTTATTTGTATAGCGCTTTTCACAATACATATAATTTCAAAGCAGCTTTACAGAGAATGCATGTCAACATGACAATTTAAAGAATGCAGTTAGGAAATTATTGTAATAATTTGGGCAATTAATTTACAATAGCTGTTAGTAGTTTAACTGAAGGTAGAAGCAATAAGCTCCTGGAAAAAATGAATTACATATTAACAATAATTGGTTAATATATAATAATTGGCGCCGTCTCTTCAAAGGTGTTGGTCATCTGAGGTCTTCTTAAGAGGCTGGATCCAAACTGAAGCTGATGTACATAAATGAACATGAGAAGGAAATTTGTTTCAAATGCAGAAAGACGTCAGTACACACCATTTTTTCAAGTTCAAGTCCACTGAGGTTAACCTTCTAAACTCCTGACTGCTTTGTCATACAAAATGGCGGATTCTGCGTTATGATTGGTTAGATCGCTTGTCAATCAAACTCCCGGCGAAGGGTCAATTGGCAGTTTTACTCCAATCACTTTCTCCTGTTCCCACTGCTAAATTCTTCCTTCATATCCTGATCACTTCCAGTACTACTGTCACTTTTGTCCATCAATGCTTCCGTCATACTGCAGTGTTCTCTAACCTAATCCATTAAAGTAGCTTACAAATTTCCTCTATTTACAGATATGACAAGATATTTCTATTTTTTGCGAAGTCGCAGCTGGAACAACAACACAAACTGTGATCATCCCAGGTAATGTTTATGTGCTTTATTTAATGTTGTAAGCGTGTAACTTGACTTTGAATATCATTTAGTGCTCCCAGCTTGAAATTAAACAAATGGAAGAAAGAACATTCAAACTGTAAACAAACATGTGTATTCTATGACAAAGATTAACTCAGTATGTATTTTTAATGTTTAAATGGTGTAATATTTGTGAATTTGATTATGTAGCCTGTAAATTTCCTTGAGAGTGCTGTCAAGTTTAAAGGGTTAGTTCACCCAAAACTGAAAATTCTGTCATTTATTACTCATCCTCATCATTCTACACCCGTAAGACCTTTGTTCATCTTCGGAACACAAATGAAGATATTTTTGATGAAATCTGATGGCTCAGTGAGTCCTCCATTGCCAGCAATAACACTCCCTTTTTCAATGCCCATAAAGGTACTAAAAACATATTTACAACAGTTCACGTGACTACAGTGGTTCAACCTTATAAAGCAACGAGAATACTTTTTGTGCGTCAAAAAAAACCCAAATTAACGACTTTATTTAACAATATAGTGATGGGCGATTTCAAAACACCGCTTCATGAAGCTTTGAAGCTTAATGAATCATTTGTTCAAATCAGTGGTTCAGAGCGCGTATCAAACTGCCAGAGTCACGTGAACTATTGAAGTTTCAAAACACTTATTATGTAACAAAGCCTCGTTTACTGAAATCATGGGATTTTGGCGCTCTGAACCACTGATTCGAAGCAAATGATTCGTAAAGCTTCGAAGCTTCATGAAGCAGTGTTTTGAAATAACTGAGCCATCGGATTTTATCAAAAATATCTTAATTTGTGTTCCGAAGATGAACGAAGGTCTTACAGGTGTGGGACGACATGAGGGTGAGTAATTAATGAAAGAATTTTCATTTGGGTGAACTAACCCTTTAATCTCTGGTGTGTTCTGATTGGCAGTGTTTTTTGATTGATTGACTTTGGCTGCGTCCGAAAACTGAAAAATGCTGCCTTCCGAGGACACATTTCAAGGTAAGAAGGCATCAAGGCACGTCCGAATCCAATGTTAGCTTCACTTCCTCTCTCATGAGAAACCTTCCTCAGATCGATTTTTGAAGGAAGCATAGATGTATCCTTAGCTGCCTTTGATATCCCACAATCCTGTGTGACAGTTGAGCTAGAAAAATAAAGATGGCGTCCGAAAGTTTCGTTTGCTGCTCATTTTGTGTATAAATGTACGAATTTGATCAACATATTTCAATTCTGATATCATTTCTAACGCGAAATTACTACTGTAGTAATTAAATATTTGTTTAGTTCTCACCAAAGCTCACGCTATATTGCTGTAGATCATTAAACTGTTACGCTGCCTCAGAAGTCTGTCCGAAATCAATTTCGTGAGGTACCTTCATGCACAAACGCTGCCATACAGGTCATTCACCCTCTTATAATGTTCAGGTCTTGGTTCACGTGTCTTTTTTATGTGAAATCTTTAATGATTTTATGAAGTTAATGTAAGAATAACTTTAATATTGTTTGTTAGTTATTATATTTCAAGATAGCATTTACCTGACTTAGGTTACAACTTACAAAATATAATACTTGGGCCAGTTTCGGTTAGATTCTCGCCTGCTGGAGACTTTACATGATGATATTCATACATTTTAGAAAGTATGATAGTTTATTTATTTATTTTGTACATCTCTCAATCTCGGATGATGACGTTTGAACTCGCACACAACTGACAGGAGTGGCAATGACACATTCAAAACAGCTGTTGATATGACAACGCGGACCCACCTTCCCTGTGGTCAGGTGTCAAGCACAAGGCAGAGCGAAATGCACCTGCGCTCATTTTCTGTACTGTCATCGATCACATAAACACAGTGTCATTCTCCCTAAGGATACACTGTCACTTTTTAATTAATACAAAGACTCTAAGCGGCGCGTCACCACCGGCTTCCTCTCGGTTCAAAAAAGTAAGTTTATGATTTATTTAAGTGTCTCACAACGTTGGAGGATGTGCGTAAACCAAACTAATAACAGTTTTTCTTAGCTTTGGCCAAATGTTGTTATTAGTGACTGGTCTTTGTTTTTTGTTTTTTGGGGGGAAATGTCGGGGCGCAGTGTGTTGAGATTCGTGTCTGCGCCCTTTGTGTAGTTATATACTACAGTCATCTATCGTAAAGGGCGAACACAGACAACGAGATTGATTTTCATGAGCCCAACCAGCTAAAAGCCCCTTTCTCAACAAAATAACGACCGGTCCCGTAGCCTAGCAGTGAAGTAGACACGACAGTTTGCAATCTAGAGACAAGTAAAACACTTATCTTTGACCAGCTTATTATATGTTAATGCTGTAAAAAGATTATTTTTTGTTGTTGTTGATTTTGGCAATGTGTTTTTCTAATGTTGAACCTCTGATTATTCTTAGCAGAATGACTAACGTATCATTACAACCATTAAATGCTATGATAACCTAATTCTTGTTATTAGGACACACTTTTTAGTACTAATTTTTACAATCATATCAAAAAATATTGATTTATCACACATTCTTGTCACAAAAATTCTTTAAAACTGTCATATTGTGAAGAGAGGCAGAGGATTTAGTAGCCTATGTGTCCCATCCCCTTCAGAAAATTCCCGTGCCTCTGCTTTATTACAAACAATACAAACCTTTGATGTTGATGGACACCTGGTATTGAAGCACATAGGCTATGTCATGTCAATTCAAGTACAGGAGTTGCTATGTAACGTAATGTTTTCATGGGAAATTCTATACCAGATCAAGTGACATTTCTTTAAGTGATTAAGCCTTATGTTATGTATTAATGATGATAATGGGGTTTTAAAACAAAAGGGCTCTGCTAAAGCTAGTCTTACAAGTTAGTCTTTTTTTTTTTACTGTTCATAACTTTTTTAAATCAGTTATGAAAAAACTGACTGGTCTAATATGATACTGAAAATCATGTGTTTTTGGAAATTTGATAATTCCCATTTCTGAAGTCGTGAGTACGAGCTTATAGCATTCAACTTTTGGAATGCATTCATGTACAATTTTTACCTAGGAAACTCTGAGAGCACGTGATGGCAGCATAGCTGCTAGTGGGTTGCTGTTAAAGAGATAGTTCACACAAAATTGAAAATTTGCTGTTAATTTACTCACCCTCAAGATGTAGGTGACGTTTTTCTTTAGTAGAACAGTAGACTTTTGGCTGAAACCGTGGTCCTCTTTGATTCATGTAATGGAAGTCAATGGGTGCCATGGGTGTCATTAATTACTTAATTACATGTCGTTCCAAACCTATAAGTCCTTTGTTCATCTTCGGAACACAAATTAGGATATTTTTGATGAAATCCGAGATCTCCTGACTTCCTGTTAAAGGATTACTTCACTTTCAAATGAAAATTTCCTGATAATTTACTCACCCCCATATCACCCAAGATGTTCATGTCTTTCTTCAGTCAAAAAGAAATTAAGGTTTTTGATGAAAACATTCCAGGATTATTCTCCTTATAGTGGACTTCAGTGGAGCCCAAACAATTGAAGGTCAAAATTACAGTTTCAGTGCAGCTTCAAAGAGCTTTAAACGATACCAGACGAGGTCTTATCTAGAGAAACCATCACTCATTTTCTAAAAAAAAATAATAATACAATTTTATACATTTTAACCATAAATTGTCATCTTGAACTAGCTTTCTTCTTCTGTAGAGAGAATTCCAGCAGTGTAGACGCTGCTAAGTGTATTACTGCCCTCCTGAGGTCAAAGTCTGATCTAAATTGTCATATACAATATGCTAGTGCAAGTATATAACAATTAGTTTAAACTTTGACTTGTGGAGGGCAGTAATACACTTTGCAGTGTCTACACTGCCAGAATTCTAATAGAGAAGATGAAAGCTAGTTCAAGATGAGAATTTATGGTTAAAATGTATATAATTTTTTTTTTTTAGAAAATTAGTAATGTTTTCTCTAGATAAGACCATTATTCCTCATCTGGGATCGTTTAAAGTTCTTTGAAGCTGCACTGAAACTGTAATTTTGACCTTCAACCGTTTGGTGCCCATTGAACTCCACTATAAGGAGAAAAATCCTGGAATGTTTTTATCAAAAACCTTAATTTCTTTTCGACTGAAGAGAGAAGGACATGGACATCTTGGATGACATGGGGGTGAGTAAATTATCAGGAAATTTTCATTTGAAAGGGAGCTAATCCTTTAAGTGTCTGGACATCACTGTTGAGTTTTATTCATATATTGTGTACCATATATTGTGTGGGGCAAAGTTGTGTGTTCTCTCTCTCTCTCTCTTCTTGTCGCTCCGTGCTCATTTGTGTGAAAGCAGGTGCAGCTGTTTTCGTGCGTGGAGCTGAAGTTTATCTTATCTTGAGCGTGCTTCTAGCAAAGTGTGGGTGTCATTGCTGGATTAGCCTTTTAAAAGTTGTTAGCTGTATAGGCCAGAAAAGTTGCCCTTTTCCCTTTTTAAAGTGGACTGTTTGTAAGAAGTGGGAGGCCCTTTTTGTTTAATTACCTTTTCTCCTGTTTACTGTTAAGAAGGGAGTTAAGACTTGTGTGTTTTGTTCTGTTATCTTTTTCCAGGGAAGACCTCTAAAATTAGGCAGAACAACACTCTTTTGTTCATTGTTTTGGCCGACCAAAACCCACAGACTCCAAGCCATTTCTTTCTTTCCTACATCAAAGAGAACTTAACCTTAATTTAAGAAATAAACATTTCCTCTCTGGTTCAACCTGTGACGTTGTGGTGTGTTTGTGGGAGCAGGAGACGGGACTCCGGGCATCACCATGTGTCGCTCTTTGTGTTACGATGTTTGTTGGTACAGTTCGTAACACCTCCCTATAAACAGCAATGTCATAAATACTTTTAAGACCCAGAAAGGTAGTAAAAGACAACGTTAAAATAGTTCATGTGACTACAGTGGTTGAATGTTGAATGTGAATAACCTGAATGTTATGAAGCGGCGAGAATACTTTTCGTCTTACAGGTTTGGAACGACATGAGGGTGAGTAATTAATGACAGAAATTTCATTTTTGGGTGAACAAACCCTTTAAAAGACATGTAGACAAAACAAAATTAATACCCTTGGCTCCTGCTGAAACACTGAGTGAAACGATCGGTCTATGCAAGAAAACTGAACATTATTTACAAAATTATTACCTGTAATCCACAGCCTTGGAAAATGGTCCTTAGTGTGTTTATGGCAGTCTGTAGCGTGAGCTTCCTGATGCATAATAATGTATTTGGGGGAGCAAACTCTGACGTGAGCTGACGGTGTGTTTGTTTACAACAGAGAGGGAGGACGCGAGAGTTGTATTGTTCATCAAAGTGGTACTTGTGCTTATCCTTGATGCAGTAACCTATATATGTGGGATCTCAATCGGGAAGATTAACTTTTCACAGATTCTCAACATTTGAGCTCCCACGCATACGTCATCCTCAGTAAGAATATGTTAAAAACTACAAAACAATAGGTAAAGTTTTGCATTGCATGTCAGTGTTTTACAGCAAAAATGTGTTTATAAATTTGTGGATTTATGTATACTATTATAATTTCCATCTTGTTTCATATTTCCTTTTTGTAACAAAAAAATAATGATGTAAAGATTAACATATTTTTCCTTTTCCATTTGCTGTGTATGTCTCCTTGTCTCCTTGTCCTAATGACATGATTTGTGTTTCGAAACAGGATGTACATGGAGACCTCGGAGGGTAGCTCTGCTAGCAGCAGCAGCAGCATTGAGGTTAATCACTATGAGACAGTTTGCAAAACCCTCTTTGAAAGTCTGGAGTCTGAGTTTGAATTTGATCAGCAACTCTGCAAGGAAGATATTGAAAAAGTTTTGACTACCAATCCAGAGGTTTTTAAACACTGTAAACTTGAAATAGAAAGACATGATCAGGCATATGCCAGGCCTCTTGATGAACCAATGCTCTCTATCAAAATCTATGGCAGAGAAAATGTGGGCAGATCTTTTCCTGGAGATGAAGTCTGTGTAGAGATCTTGAGCAGAGAACAATGTCCGCAGGAAGGTGAAGTGTTATATGGGCGGGTCGTTGGATTAATAAATAGAGATGAAAACTCATTAACCTTCATCTGTAAGATGGTGGAAGACAATCCAACATTTGTTACACCCATTAACAAACGCATAACCAGAATACGTACAGTTCAAAATCAGAGATACAAAATTGAAGTACGACAATTCAAATGCGGACGCTGGGTTAGAAAGGAATTTGTAAACATAGCTGAGAATCAAATGTTAGTTGTCAAGGTTTTAAAATGGGAAAATATGAAAACATTCCCTCTCGGTGTGGTTACAAAAGTAATTCCAGAGTGTGATGCTTTGCATGAAATGCTATGCATTGAACTTGGCTTTGAAGGCACACCTCCACCGTTCAAACTACAAGTACCTGAAGACGATATGGCTTCAGAAAGGAAGGATTTGTGTGAAATTATCACTTTCACCATTGACTCAACTACAGCTCAAGACCTGGATGATGCCATTAGTGTGACTGAAATGGGTCATTCCTACCAGATTGGTGTTCACATCACAGACGTCGCAAGTTGCATTACCAAAGATAGCGAGCAAGACGAATTCGCTAGACTGCGCGGCAGAACAATTTACACTTCAGAGAAGGAAGACGACGTGGCGTTCATGTTCTCAAGAGAGCTGAGCAATGACCACTTGAGTTTAATGCCCGAAAAAGATCGGAAAGCCATATCTTTGCTGATAGACGTTGACAAGAAAACAAGTAATATACTAAACTGTGAATTTTATCCGACCCGCATTAGGTCTGACAGACGGATGTCGTACGAAGAGGCAGACCAAATTATTCAGAAGTACTACTGCTCGGATGACACACAGCCTCTGCGGTTCTCTTGCGTGGAGGATTGTGTAGCTGTTGCATACCATTTCTCTGAGGTGCACCGAAAATGCAGACTGGGAGGCAGATGGCAATTTGGGAGGCAGGCAGGACGAAGTCGCTCTCACGCCATGGTGGAGGAACTAATGAATCTCTACAATAGTGCCGTCGCCGAAAAACTCATATCTACAGAAGTCACAAAAGATCTCACACCACTGAGGTGTCACCGGGAGCCAGACCCAGAACGACTGATCCAGTTTAGAAAGAAATACATTGACCATATTCCCATGTCACTTTACTTTTCAAATATCTTTGAGGTAGATACTGAAAATAGTGAAGAGGATGTTAGGTCCAATCCAGAATATGACAATATGGAGCATGCAGGCATATCATTTAACATTTTCACCTCCATATTTCACAAGATGGAAGCGTTTGCACGGAGCAAAGACTATTATAATCTGATGCAGTTAATTTTTTCAGATGAAATCCA
The DNA here is from genome assembly GCF_024489055.1 of Chanodichthys erythropterus. NCBI lineage: Eukaryota > Metazoa > Chordata > Actinopteri > Cypriniformes > Xenocyprididae > Chanodichthys > Chanodichthys erythropterus. The sequence continues at coordinate 8,501,175 of NC_090231.1, read as the reverse complement.
TCCAACATTTATCCCCATGGTTCGGGAGTTTTGTGACATTCAGAATAAAGCCTTCATCCTTCGTTCATGCTCCTCGACAGATTCCAGGTTGGGTCACTATGATTTACAGCTTAACGCCTACACCTGGGCATCATCTCCTATGAGGCGTTATCTGGACCTTATCTTGCAGAGACTTCTGCACACCATGCTCTCTAAGAAAAACCGAAGGCAAGTTGACTACACAAAAAATGAAATCAGCAAGTTTTGTCAGTCTGGAATGGATGCAGAAGAGAATGAGACTAAGGTGTTGAGACTAAGAAAGGTTCAGTTTGAACCCAAAGATGTGGTCAAACTTGCAGTCGTGGACCAGATCACTCCGCAGGGGCATGAATTCACAATATCGTTCCCTCTACATCCTACGTTAGAGGTGATTACTATCATGTACAAGCATCTGAAAGTTGTTGATCAGCCGAGTTACAATAAGGACAAGAACTCCATGACTCTTAAGTGGAAGAGGAGAGTGTATTCGTTCGGCGATTCATTCAAGATTTCAGACCCATCAAAGCCCATGAAGAATGTGACTCCAGTGTCAAGTGTCATGTGGAAAAGTCTGGTATCTGCCGTAAAACAACAGGATTGGGTTAAGATTGAGCAATGCCTCAGAGACCTGAAAAGAGGGGAGATTGAGAATGAAGAAACTAAAAGGCCGACAACTGATGTTTGTTCAGAGGAACAACGCCATTACAAGGAACAAACCATGGAGCTGAAGTCAGGCACAGTTGTTCAGGTGCAACTTGGAACTGAACTCAAAGACAGCTTTCCAGTTCCTGTAGTTCTACTGCTGAACATTAATGAATGCTTTGAGATCTGTTTGGAGCACACAAGAAACCCTACTGAGTGCTTCTCCAAAGCAGTATGTAGTGCATCTAAGATTTTTTATAATAACTACAAGGACTACCAGAACATCTGGAGACAACTATGTCAGATAGACACCGCCTATAATGCTTTAGAAGAAAATAACAGTGTCATCTTAGAGAATGTGCATATAAAATGGAGCGGAGATGAAACAAATCTCCAAGGGTTTTTTTATATAACCAAGACTCAGAAAAAGGAATGGTCTCTGGAGTTTGACCTTAGGAACTGCTTCTTGTGCATCAGACTAAGACATCAGAAACCAGAGAACGATGAGAGTGATGCAAAACATTTGAATGGATCTGCAGTTTCAGATCTGCAGGGTTCACTACCTTTCACATGGGTTGCACATGGAGTAACCAGCAAATCAAAGAAAAAGAAGGATACAGACAATGAAGACCGGATTAATTTTCAGATCACACAAAGATCTATGAGTTACATCCCACCCAAGGTTTATGCCCAGGGAACAAACTTCACCATAGAGGTCATTCCCAAAAAAATTCCATTTGTGTGAGTGATCATTCATCCAGCTGATATATTTCAGATTTATTCACAAATATACATAGCTTGTAACTAATGCAATCTTTTTTGCAGGCTCAGGGAACAAGCGATTGCTAACCTAAAACTGGCTAATAACCTGGTGAAGAATGTCGCCACTAGACAACAACTGGAAGAACTGAATGATGGTGAGTTAAGCAAAATGGCAACTTTATTCAAAGCAGATGGTTTAATGGAAATTATACCCAGCTACATAGTACACTGGTCTTAAGCAATTTGCAATTAGCCTAAAGTGAAATTCAAAAATAATAATAAAAAAACATTTTTTTTTACTTGCCCCGCCAAAATTTTCCACAACCAAAAAATTAATAAAGTAACAGAAAAAAAAAATGAGCCTATAAATAAGCATAGTTATTGTTTTCATTGTACATACATACATACATACATGTAACCTTAATACATACACCAAAAGCTACTAGATTAACTCACTTAATCAAATTACAAGTACTTGCACAAATTAATACATAACAAACATATAAACGAAATAAACAATGATTTTCAAGTTTTTCATGTAGGTTTAAACAGGAGATTTTCAGGTACAGAAATTGTAATATCTATAACCAAGGGCGTAGATTTGGTTTCAATATTGGGGGGTTGAACGTTGGTATGCTGCATGTTATTATTTTTTTAATTAAATAATAATAATAATAATCTGTTTTATGCGTAGTGTTATTGGATCATTTATTTATTCTTTATCTATCTATCTATCTATCTATCTATACTTCATAATTTTATGAAATGTATGTATAATCATCAAATTCTAACATAACATTGATTCTAAAAAGAAAGAAATGGTGTTAAATATTGAAACCGCCAGTAGGCGGCAGCAATTCGCTTTTTTATTGAGTGAGTCACTTAAATTGTTCATTCAGCTAATTCGTTCAAAAGTCAGATTAATTTAGGAAGAAAACAAACATCGATGTAAATACTTTTGTCATTGATAATTATAGACACTAGGGGGTGGGGGGGAGGGTCGTTCACACTGGGCCCGGGCCATCGGGCAGTCCTTATTGTCGAGCCCTGCTATACATTCACTTATCACATAATAAAACATAACAAACACACAAAAATAATAATAATTCCTTAGTTTCCTGAGTAGACCTAACTGCTGTCTTGCTTTCTTGTGTATATGGTCCATATTTTCCTGAAATTAGGTTTTCTCATCAATGATTGTACATAAATATTTAGAATTTAAAAACTTGCTTTACTTTTACACCTTTTATAGTAATTTGTTTATATGAGACACCAGCCGTACCTGTCCTATTTTTGGTCCCACAACATAGTTCCTTTGTCTTCTCAATGTTCAATTGTAGGTGACTATCATCAAACCACTGTACGAGACTTTCAGTATACTCAAAATAAGTTAAACTATTCGTGTCTGTTATGACAGAGACACCGGAGACAGGAATAAAAGCAGTTAAGATGTTTATTTGGCAATCAGCAGAGCAAAACGGGTGATGAATGAGGTGGTGGAAGATCTCAGAGGTGGAATGAGTGATAATACTGTCCTTGTTGAAGTTGCAGATGAATGAAGATGGAGACGCTGGAGAAGGCTGATGGAAACACTCACACACACTGGCAGGTAGACACACGAGGAGACTGGAGACAATGGAGACGAAGGAGATGATGAGGCTGGGTAAGTATCGCTTAGGGAGTCCCTGAGGTAAGTTTACAACTGGTGTAACACAAACGAGACCGGACAGTGAGTGTGTGTGAGTGTGGGGTTTAAGTGCTGGTGTTGATGACTGATGTGATGAGCTTCAGGTGGCGGTGATTAGTATGCTGGTGATTGGGTGCGCGGGTACTGAAGTGAGGTGGAACCTGACGTGTCTGTGACAGTACCCCCCCTCCCACGGCCCGCTCCTGAGGGCCGAGGACCCCGACGTCGTGGTGGTCGTCCTCGAGGTCGTGGGGCAGGTCTGTCCGGGTGGTTGGTGTGAAAAGCCTGTAACAGAGCAGGATCAAGGATATCATTCTTGGGGACCCATGAGCGTTCTTCGGGACCGTAGCCTTCCCAGTCCACCAGGTATTCCAAGAGACCACCACGGCGCCGGGAGTCCAGGATCTCTCGTACCACGTAAGCAGTTCCATCGTCCAGGATAAGTGGAAGGGGGGGCTCGACGGCTGCCACGTCAGGTTCTGTGGAGGGAAGAACAGAAGGGTGGTGAGGTTTTAATAGTGACACGTGGAAGGTGGGATGAATTCTTTTGTATTGTGCAGGGAGTTGTAACCGGTAGGTGACGGGGTTGATCTGTCGCAGGATAGTGAATGGGCCAATGAAGCGGGGACTCAGCTTCTTGCAGGGCAGGCGCATCCTGATGTCCCTGGTGGACAGCCAGACCTTCTGCCCCGGTTGGTAAGTCCCATACCCTCTCGCTCTCCCGAAACCAGTAGTCGACGGCAGGAACGTTGGAGGGTTCCCCATTCCAGGGGAACAGTGGGGGTTGGAAACCGAGTACGCATTGGAAAGGTGTTAATCCAGTGGTGGCTTGACGGAGGGAGTTCTGGGCGTACTCGGCCCAACCCAGGTACTGGTTCCAGGAGTTCTGGTGGCCGTGACAGAAGGTACGCAGGAAGCGGCCGATCTCCTGGATCTTCCGTTCCGTATGCCCGTTCGACTGAGGGTGGTATCCAGACGATAGGCTGACGGTCACACCCAGGAGCGAGAAGAAAGCCTTCCAGACTCGGGAGATAAATTGAGGTCCTCTATCAGAGACAATGTCCTCTGGGATTCCATAATGACGGAAGACATGGTTGAACATTAACTCGGCTGTGGTCATGGCTGTGGGTAGACCCTCCAGGGGAATGAGTCGGCAGGCCTTTGAGAAACGATCTACGACGACTAGAATGCATGTGTTTCCCTCAGACTCTGGGAGGTCGGTGACGAAGTCGACTCCCAGGTGTGACCAGGGCCTCTCAGGAACGGGCAGAGGATGGAGCTTGCCGGTGGGAAGATGGCGTGGGCTCTTGGAGATGGCGCACTCCCTGCAGCCCTGCACGTACCTCCTGACGTCGTTGGCCATGTTTGGCCACCAGAAGCGCTGTTTGAGCAGCGAGAGGGTCTCATTGACCCCCGGGTGACCAGTGCCAAGTGAAGAGTGAACGGAGTGCAGGAGTGGAGTGCGTCGTGTCCGGGTGATGTAATGCAAGCCCTGGGGGCAACCCGGCGGAGTTCGTGAGGAGGCATTGGAGAAGGGGAGTGTCTCTTCTGACCACTCTATGGGGCTCATGAATATGGATTCGGGCAGGATGGTGCCGGGGTCTTCGTTCCTTTCTTTGGGTGCATGGAGACGTGAGAGAGCGTCAGCTTTGAGATTTTTGGAGCCTGGACGGTAGGAAATTGTAAAGTTGAATCTTGAAAAGAACATCGCCCATCTGGCTTGGCGAGGGTTGAGTCGTTTGGCAGCCTTTAGGTACTCGAGATTTTTGTGGTCAGTGAGTACCTGGAACGGATGGTTAGCTCCCTCCAGCCAATGCCTCCATTCTTCAAGGGCGAGCTTGACAGCCAGGAGTTCCCGGTCCCCGATGTCGTAATTAACCTCCGCCGGGTTGAGCTTGCGGGAGAAGAAGGCACATGGATGGAGCCTACTTGGATTCCCCTGCTGCTGTGATAGGACCGCTCCCACTCCGGTGGTGGAGGCGTCCACCTCAACGACGAATGGCAGGTCTGGATTGGGGTGGACGAGGAGGGGAGCGGTGGTGAAGGCTTTCTTGAGGTGTTCAAAAGCTTCGTTGGCAGGTTGGGACCAGGACAGAGACTTGGGCTGATGACGGAGTAGGTTGGTGAGTGGACTGACGATGGTGCTGTAGTTCTTGATGAAACGGCGGTAAAAGTTGGAGAAACCTAGGAAGCGTTGGAGTTCTTTTATGGTACTTGGGGTTGGCCAATTCTGGATGGCGGAAACCTTCCCCTCGTCCATCCGGATGCCACTGTGATCGATCACGTATCCCAGGAAGTGGACAGAGGGCTGATGGAATGAGCACTTCTCTGCTTTCAGGAATAGATGGAACTGCCGTAAGCGTTGTAGGACCTCCGCAACGTGGTGGCGATGTTCGGCCAGGCTCCGGGAGTAAATAAGGATGTCATCTATATACACTAGGACGGACTTGTGGAGGAACTCCCGGAGCACCTCATGGATGAAATCCTGGAATACGGAGGGGGCGTTGACCAGGCCATACGGCATAACTAAGTACTCGTAGTGGCCGGTGGGCGTGACGAAGGCGGTCTTCCACTCGTCCCCCTCGCGTATCCGGATGAGGTTATACACGCTGCGGAGGTCCAGCTTCGTGAACACAGTGGCACCACGGAGGTGTTCCAGGGCCGCTGGGACGAGGGGAAGTGGGTACCTGAATTTGACGGTTATCTTGTTTAAGGAGCGATAATCGATGCAGGGCCGCAAGCCTCCGTCCTTCTTGGCCACGAAGAAGAAGCTTGAAGCAGCAGGGGAAGTAGACGGGCGGATGTATCCTTGGTTAAGGGCCTCTTTGATATATTCCTCCATGGCCTTCTCCTCCGGTACTGACAGGGGGTATATGCGTCCCCTAGGCACTGGTTCACCCGGCAACAGATCGATGGCGCAGTCCCATGGCCGGTGTGGAGGAAGCTTGGAGGCGCGTTGCGGGCAGAAGACGTCACTGAAGTGGGCATAATTGGGTGGAATGTCGACGGAGCGTTTATCCACAGGGCTTTCGATGGAGGTTGCGTTAATGGAGAGGTCTTTGGAGAGAGGAGATCTTGGAGTAGGAAGGTCTGGGAAGCAGCTGTAGAAGCAGTGGTCGCCCCACTTCAGGACTTCGCCCGTGCGCCAGGAGATGGTGGGGTTGTGTTGTTCCAACCACGGACGCCCTAGAACCACGTCAGCGGTGGATTCCTCCAGAACCAGCAGATGGATGTTCTCAGTGTGGAAGATTCCCACTTGCAGCTGAAGCGGTCCAGTCATCCGTCGGATCATCCTTCGGCTCAGGGGTTTGCCCGTGATGGAGTGGACCTTGTAAACATTCGGAGAAGGCGAGGTCTTGAGCCCGAGGTGTCGACAGAGGGCGCCGGAGATGAAATTTCCTGCTGACCCTGAATCGAGGAGCGCCACCACTGAAATAGAAGCATTAGCCGCAGTAAGGTTTCCTAAAGTAGTGAGTGGTTTCATTTTTTGGATTGAGGGAATGATGGCACTCACCACGGGTCGAGGAGGACGAATTGGGCATGTGGAGATTACATGCCCAGGGGAACCACAATATAGACATAGATTCAGGGTCAGCCGTCTCTGTCTTTCTGTAGAAGATAAGCGGGAGTTATCCACTTGCATTGGTTCACTTGCTGGTTCTGGGGAGCTGACGGGTTCGAACCGACGGAGGAGTGTGGTGGTTGGTAGCTGGCTCTGGTGCTCTAGGAGGCACGACTGCATACGAGAACCCACGCGGATAGCGAGTTGGATGAAGCGTTCGAGTCCTAGGGAGTCCTCGTATGCAGCGAGATGCAACCGCACGTTGGGCTCCAGCCCTTGTCGAAAGGTGGTGATGAGAGCTTGTTCGTTCCAACCACTGGTTGCGGCTAGCGTTCGAAACTGCAAGGCATAATCATTAACACTCTTATTTCCTTGTTTAAGGTTATACAATTTCTCACCAGTGGACGAGTCGGTTAGGGGTTTTCCGAAGACTTCTCTGAAGTGAGAGACGAATGCAGGGTATGACTTAACGACAGAGCTTCTTTGAGTCCAGAGAGAATCCGCCCATAGAAGGGCCTTACCTTGCAGTTGTGATATTATAAACGCTATTTTAGCCGTGTCGGTGGGGTAGAGGTGCGGTTGCATCTCCAGAACCAACTCACACTGCAGTAGGAATCCGCTGCATTCCTCCGCCGATCCAGAGTAGGGCGCCGGTTTGGCCATGGGACTGGCGGTGAAGACTGGAGAAGCAGCCGCGGCGGTGGATGCGGAAGCGGCAGCGGCGGTGGGTGCTGGTGATGGTGATGGTGATTGTGAGGTGAGTGCTCGACATAAAACGTCCACGAGCTCCTGAAAGGGGTCCTGTTGGCTCATGCTGATGCTTAGCTGTTATGGTCCGGTCTTCTGTTATGACAGAGACACCGGAGACAGGAATAAAAGCAGTTAAGATGTTTATTTGGCAATCAGCAGAGCAAAACGGGTGATGAATGAGGTGGTGGAAGATCTCAGAGGTGGAATGAGTGATAATACTGTCCTTGTTGAAGTTGCAGATGAATGAAGATGGAGACGCTGGAGAAGGCTGATGGAAACACTCACACACACTGGCAGGTAGACACATGAGGAGACTGGAGACAATGGAGACGAAGGAGGTGATGAGGCTGGGTAAGTATCGCTTAGGGAGTCCCTGAGGTAAGTTTACAACTGGTGTAACACAAACGAGACCGGACAGTGAGTGTGTGTGAGTGTGGGGTTTAAGTGCTGGTGTTGATGACTGATGTGATGAGCTTCAGGTGGCGGTGATTAGTATGCTGGTGATTGGGTGCGCGGGTACTGAAGTGAGGTGGAACCTGACGTGTCTGTGACAGTGTCCAATGGCAAGAGATTAAAACCAAGTCATGAGTGTATTTGATCAGGGTAAGATCATCTCTGTTACATTGAAGTCCATTAATAAAGACAGACAAAAGCAGAGGTGATAACACACATCCCTGTGGAAACCCTGAATTCAGGACTGTACAATCAGATGAGATTCCACTGACACAAACTCGTTGGGATCTATTTCTTAAAAGATTTTCAGTCCATAAAATCAACCAACTGCTTATACATAAATCTTGCAATCTATCTTTTAAAAATTGCAGTTGTACATTATTAAAGGCTGATGTAAAATCCATGAAAAGAATTCTGACATGAGCATTTCTTTTATCTAGGTGGTGCTGAGCCTTATGTAACAAGGTCAGATTGGGAATGTAAGTAAATTGTAATGGATCTACAAATCCTTTAATTTGTGACATCAGTTCTTTAAGTAATATACTGTTACATACAGAAGGGATTGGAGAGACAGGTAAGGATAAAGGATGTTTATTGAACAACCAGATGAAGTGAGCAGAGTGCAGGTGAGTGACAGCAGGTAGAGTTCGTGACAGATGATATTCTTGAAACTACGCACTGGAAAGGGGTGAGACCAGTGGTGGGCTGACTGAGGGAGTTCTGGGCGTACTCGACCCAGCCCAGAAACAGGTTCCAGGAGTCCTGGTGGCCATGACAGAAGGTACGCAGGAAACGGCCAATCTCCTGTATCTTCTGTTCCGTCTGCCCGTTCGTTTGGGGGTGGTAACCTGAGGAGAGGCTGATGGTCACATCTAGGAGTTTTAAAAAGGCTTTCCAGACACGGGAGGTGAACTGAGTTCCTAGGTCAAATACGATATCTTTGGGTAGTCCATAGTATCTGAAAACATGATTGAACATTAATTCAGCTGTGTCCATTGCTGTTGGAAGTCCTCGGAGGGGAATTAACAAACAGGACTTCGAAAACTGATCTACCACCACCATGATACATGTACCTCCATTGGAAGCTGGAAGGTCTGTGATGAAGCCCACTCCTAGAGTTGGAACGGGCTCTTTGAGATGGCACATTCCCTGCACCCCTTTACATACCTCCTGACATCTGAAGCCATGTTGGGCCACCAGAAGCGTTGTTTGAGCAATGAGAGGGTTTCATTGACCCCTGGGTGGCCAGTGCCCAGTGACGTGTGTGAGGAGTGGATGAGGGGAGTGCACCGTGTCTGTGGAATGAATTACAAACCTTGTGGGCAACCCAGCGGGGTGTTGGTGGAGACATTAGACTCAGGGAGAGTTTCTGCAGGCCAAGTGATGGAACTGACAGTCTCTTCGGGACTGTGGATATGTGAGAGAGCATCTGCCTTTACATTCTTTGAACCAGGATGGTAGGAAATGGTAAAGTTAAATCTGGTAAAGAAAAGAGCCCATCTGGCTTGACAAGGATTCAATCTTTTAGCATCTCGCAGGTACTCCAGGTTTTTATGGTCAGTTAGGACCACAAACGGATGTTTGGCTCCCTCGAGCCAATGCCTCCACTCCTCCAGGGCGAGCTTGATGGCGAGAAGCTCCCGGTTGCCGATGTCATAATTGACCTCCACTGGGTTGAGTTTGCGAGAGAAGAAGGCACATGGATGGAGTCTACTTGGTTTCCCCTGCTGCTGTGATAAGAGCGTTCCCACTCCGGTGGTAGAGGCGTCTACCTCAACGACGAAAGGGAAATCTGGATCGGGGTGAACCAGGAGGGGAGCGGTCGTGAACGCTGTCTTGAGATCTTCAAATGCCTGTGTTGCTGCTGGAGTCCAGGACAGAGACTTTGGTTTACTGCGTAGCAGGTTTGTGAGTGGAGTGGTGACGATGCTGTATCCTTTGATGAATCTTCGCTAAAAGTTTGCAAAACCCAGGAATCTTTGTAGTTCTTTCACTGTAGTGGGGACAGGCCAGTCCTTGATAGCGGTGAGCTTCCTCTCGTCCATGCGGACGCCACTGTGATCAATGTTATAACGCAAGAACTACACTGAGGGCTGATGGAAAGTGCATTTTTCGGCTTTCAGGAACAGGTTGTAGTCCCTCGGGCGTTGGAGGACCTCCGCAACATGGTGGCAATGTTCGGCCAGGCTCCGGGAGTAAATCAAGATGTCATCGATTTAGACTAACACGAACCTGTGGAGGAACTCCCGGGGCACCTCATACATAAAATTCTGAAATACAGAGGGGGCGCTGACAAGTCCATACGGCATGACGCAGTACTCATAGTGGCCAGTAGGGGTCACAAAAGAAGTCTTCCATTCGTCCCCCTCACGTATTGGGATGAGGTTATATGCGCTGCGGAGGTCCAACTTGGTGAACACAGTGGCGCTGCGGAGATGTTCCAGCGCAGATGGGATGAGAGGAAGTGGATATCTGAATTTAATGGTAATCTTGTTGAGTGCTCTGTAGTCTATGCAGGGCCACAAGCCTCCGTCCTTCTTGGCAACGAAGAAAAAGCTGGAAGCAGCAGGGGAAGTAGACGGGCGTATGTAGCCTTGCAAGGCAAGGCAAGGCAAGGCAATTTTTTTTGTATAGCACATTTCATACACAATGGTAATTCAAAGTGCTTTACATAAAAAAAGAATAATAAAAATAGAACATAAGGAATAGAAATAACAGTAAAAACAGAGAATTTTGCTATCTGGATGGAAGAGCTAGGAAGTCTCAGGGAGTTTGTTGTTGTTGTTGTCGTCCATCAGAGTTGGATCTAAACGAATCTATTCATCAGAGTGGATCAGAATGGATCTTCCTCATCCAACAGGACTGCTACCTGTTAAGGCACTTCAAACTGATAAACACAGTTTCTCCCAGTTCTTTCAACCAGACAGCAATATTTAAAATGCATTAAAAAGGCAGAATAACAAGATGATACATAAAAGATATAAAATACATAAAAAATGAAATAAAAACAGGAAAAGGAATTAAAAGAATAAAAAGATAATACGTATAAAATAAAGTGCAAACATTTCGGACATAGCACAGTGCTCAAACAGCAAATGCATAGATAAAAAGATGTGTTTTGAGTCTGGATTTGAATGTGGCTACAGTTGGAGCACACCTGATCTCTTCTGGAAGCTGGTTCCAGCTGCGGCTGGCATAACAGCTAAAAGCAGACTCTCCTTGCTTTGAGTGAACCCTTGGTATTTCTAAATGACTTGATCCTGATGATCTGAGTGATCTGTTAGGTTTATATTCTATGAGCATATCTGCAATGTATTGAGGTCCTATTTTTGAGATGATAATACGCTGATTTAGTTATTGTCTTTACATGGCTACTGAAACTCAGGTCTGACTCCAAAATCACACCAAGATTCCTGACTTGATTTGTAGTTGTTTGACCGCTAGAGTGAAGGTACATGTTCACTTTGAGAACATCTTTGTTTCCAAACGCAATGATTTCAGTTTTGTCTTTGTTTAACTGAAGGAAGTTTAGACACATCCAATTTTTAATTTCATCAATGCACTGGCACAGGGAGTCAATGGGGCTGTAGTCGTTAGGTGATAGGGCTAGGTAAATCTGGGTGTCATCTGCATAGCTGTGATATGCAATTTGGTTCTTTCTCATTATTTGGCTCAGTGGCAGCATATATAGGTTGAACAGGAGGGGTGAAAGAATTGAACCTTGAGGGACTCTGCATATCATGGATGTCCACTCAGACTTATGGTCACCGATACTCACATAATAACCTCTCCCTTCTAAGTATGACCTGAACCATTTTAGGTCCATCCCAGAAAGCCCAACCCAGTTTTCCAGCCTGTCAAGAAGAATGTTGTGATCGACGGTGTCAAACGCAGCACTGAGGTCGAGTTGAACCAGCACTGTTAATTTACCTGAATCTGTGTTAAGGCGAAAATCATTTATTATCTTTATGAGTACTGTCTCTGTGCTGTGATGTGGTCTGAAACCAGATTGAAAGTTGTCAAAGTATCCATTCAAGCTTAAGAACTTGTTCAGCTGATTGAAAACAACTTTTTCAATGATCTTGCCTATGAAAGGAAGATTTGAAATTGGCCTTTAGTTACTCAATATGGTGTTATCCAGATTGCTCTTTTTCAGGAGGGGCTTGACAACTGCAGTTTTCAGGGATTTTGGAAAAGTCCCAGAGAGAAGTGAGGCATTTACCACTTCTTGCGACATAGCCTCATTGATGTATTCCTCCATGGCCTTCTCCTCTGGGATGGAAAGTGAGTAGACCTTTCCTCTGGGCACTGGCTCACCGGGGATAAGATCAATGGCACAGTCCCATGGCCGATGGGGAGGCAGCTTGGAGGCCTTCTTCGGTCAGAAGACATCACAGAAGGGGGCGTAACAGGCAGGGATGTCCGTAGAGCGATTTTCAAGTGGGCTTTCCACTGACGTAACACAGACTTGGATTTTCTTGGAACTTGGAAGACTTGGAACAGGACTTTACCCCACTTCGGGACATCTCCTGTCCACCAGGAGTTGATGGGATCATGCTGCTCTAGCCATGGGTGCCCTAGAATCACATCAGATGTTGAGTCCTCCAGAACCAGCAGATGGATCTTTTCTTGATGAAGAATACCAACTTGTAGTTGAAGAGGTCCCACCATGTAGCAAACTTAAAGGAGGGGTCGGCCCGTTACCGAGTGGATCTGGTATATCTTCGGCGTGGTTGTTGTCTTGAGTTTGAGCTGGCGACAGAGGGTTCCGAAGATGAAGTTTCCAGCTGACCCAGAGTCAATGAGAGCATTAACTGGAAGACAGAAATCAGCAGCAGTAAGGTTGACAACAATAGTGAGTGGTTTATTCTGATTCAACGTAGGCAGGATGACACTCACCATAGGTCGTACTGGACGAGTGGGGCATTCAGCGATGTAATGCCCAGGACGACCATAAAGCATTAACTCTGGGTCAGCCTCCTCTGTCGCTCAGCAGACGAAAGACGTGACCTCTCAATTTGCATGGAATCGTTGGCTGGTTCTGGTTGACTGACGGATTCAGGCTGGCAGTGGATGGATGGAAATAGCCACTGGTCCTGGTGCTCTTCGAGACACAGCTGCATAAGAGTGGCGAACCTGATGGAAAGTTGGATGAATTTCTCGAGCCTGATGGTATCCTCGTATGCAGCGAGATGCAACCACACACGGTGATCCAAACCCTGACGATACATGTTATGAGGGCTTGTTCGTTCCAACCACTTGCTGCAGCTAGGGTTCTGAACTGGAGAGCATAATCAGACACAGACATTGAACCTTGTTTAAGCTTACATAATCTCTCACCAATGATGAATCCCATGCAGGTTTTCCAAAAACTTCCTTGAAATGAGTGGTAAAGCTTGACAAGGACTTAACAACAGGATTGTCTTGTGTCCATAGTGGTTCAGCCCAGTGGAGTGCTTTACCATCGAGTTGAGAGATTATGAAGGCGACTTTTGATTTGTCGTTGGGATATGCGTTCGGTTGCATCTCCAGGACCAGCGAACCCTGCAGGAGGAAACCGTTGCAGTCCTCCGCTGTGCCAAAGAAGGGCGCCGGTTTGGCCATGGGACTGGCATTCGTGGGCGGTGAAGGAGATGCAGCGGGGAATGCGGAAGTGCTCGCTGGTGGTGTTGGCGTGGAGGTGCTGGTGAGAGTGCGGCGAAGTGCATCAACAAGGTCTTGAAATGGATCCGGAGTGCTCATCGTGGCTGTTCAGACGGTGTTGGTCCGGTCTTCTGTTACATACAGAAGGGATCGGAGACACAGGTAAGGATAAAGGATGTTTATTGATCAACCAGATGAAGTGAGCAGAGTGCAGGTGAGTGACAGCAGGTAGGGTTTGTGACAGATGATATTCTTGAAACTGATACTTGTCTTGTATTTTCCAGGGAACATGGATGGCAGATGAACGTGGAGCAGGCGAGACACGGAGACACTCACAGTAGACGAGAAGAACACTAGGAATCTTGGAACACGCTGGAGACAGGTAAGTAGTCGTTAGAGGAGTCTGTAAGGTAAGCATAGCAGGTAGGTATGCATTAACGAGACCGGACATTGACTGAATGACTGTGAGTGTCTTTTGTAGTGCATTTCATGAGGTTGGTGATGAGTGTCAGGTGTGCGTGATTAGTATTCTGGTGAAGGAGTGCAACGTGACTGGGTGAGTGAAGAGCCTAGCGTGTCTGTGACATATACGCTCCATGCACTTGCACAGAATAGATGTTAGTGCAATTGGGTGAAAGTCTTTAAGAGCTCTGTACTGGAATAACAGTGGTGTTTTTCCATGCTGTTGGTACAGAACCATCATCTAAAAAGACCTGAAACAACCTAGTACAGACATGCCCAAGTCGTTCTGCACACTCTTTTAATACAATTCCCTTAAGGCTATCTGGACCGGTGGCTTTATGTGTTTTGATTCTACGGAGCACTTTGGTAACCTCCCCTACCTCTATCCTCCTAGGTTTAGATTCAGTGAGATTATCATTATTGACATTATTAACACCTAAAATATTGTCAAATCGTGAATAAAAAACATTTAAATTATTTACAAAGGTATTTCTGTACATTTGTAATAGGGACACCTTAAATAAAATATTTCTATGTCTTGTCTATGAATATCTCATGGATTTGTTAATGTGGTGAAACTTTCCTGTGTTGTATTAGATGATGATATAGAAAATATCAGCTTGTACGACGTGGACGAAAACTTGAACCTGCCACCTCTGAATGAGAGCCAGAAGAAGGCTGTTGAGGAAGCTATGATGAAACCTTTTACTGTGATTCAAGGCCCACCAGGTATTGAAATACTGTACAACATGTGTTCTCTGGTATTTCTGTTGTCAATTGTCCAATCTAGTGATTGCTATGAATCATTAAATATTCAAATCATTAAAAAATCAATCTAAACAATTCATTCTTTCGAGTCAGTTATTATCGTTGAATTGGCCAAAGGGGTTTGCGATTCACTGAATCATTTGGAAATTGGTATGGTTTCTCAGTCAGTATCAGTAACCAATATAGCGCTGGATAAAGTGGATATGTATCTATAATCACTAAAATGTATATATAATGTGTATCTAAAAATCAGCTTTTTTTTTTTTTTTTAGAGAAACTTCAACTAGTACTGTGTCATGTAAATGAGGGGCATTCACACTGAAAGTGTTTTTGTGAGTGCCGTGGTGTTTTCTAATTGCTTTACTTTGTAAACACGCTAAATGGTCTGAATCGCTATTTGATTTCACCATTGCAGACTCATTTTGTTCCTTGCGTTGAGTGTCGTGAGTTGTTTTTACACTATTATTGCTCATACTTGAGGGTTGGTATTTGTATTTGTCTGGGTGTTTTTATATGGACATGAATGATACTTTAAATTGTATCATGATCATCAGAGATTTGAAGAATCAGTAAATCCAGTATCATGGCAGCATTGTCAAATACAACCCTAAAAATCTCATTTCTAATGGACTGATTAGCAGGTTTGTTTTGGAAAATGTTGAATCTGTGTATTCGTGTACCATACACCATACCTTTTTTTTAATTTTTATTTTTTATCCACAGGTACAGGGAAAACAGTGGTTGGTATTCACATTGTTTACCAGTTTTTCATGAAGAACAAAGACTTTCTGGCCTCGTCTGAATCTTCCAAATCAACCCCTGATGAGAAACCCCCCAAAAAGCCTGCCATCCTGTACTGCGGACCTTCGAACAAGTCTGTGGACATTGTTGCAGGTGAATTGTGTATGATAGATAGCAGCCCCTAGTCAAATGTAGCACTATAGAGTTTTTATTAGGGAGCCAGACGCAAATGTTGGGCAAAGCATTCACTTTCATGTCAAAGACATAATGAAATGTCTGTTCCAGTGAATGTGCTGTTATTCAGGCTGCTAGCTATAAACGTGTGGACAGTTGATGTATGTGTGCTGTATTTACTAAAAAGAAAACTGAGCAAGCATGAAAGAAGACAATTTACTTTTATGAATCAGAATCTTTGCTGAGGAGAATTAAACTTGTGTGAAGCATTGGAATATAAACAGTCTGTACTCACAGTACCCATTGATCTTGCATCCCAGAGCAGTTGCTAAAACTCAGGGGAGTCCTAAAGCCTCTGAGAATCTACTGTGATCAGATGGAAATGCGTGAATTTCCATATCCAGGCAGTAACCTGAAGCTTTGCCGCAGATCCCTCCGTGATGAAAAGCCAAAGGAGGAGCTCAGGTAAGAGCTTCCTGAATGAAGCGTAAAAAAAATAACAACAGGGAAACAGCATGCTAATGTCCTTGTGCATATATATTAAGGTGCTTGATATAATTTGTGCAATTCTATTTGGTGATGCTAGACACCCTTTACCTTTAAATAGCCTAGATAACTCTTTTATGTGTGGTATAGGTTATTTAAAGTTTTATCCAGTAGTTGTTGATTGGATGAAAAGTGAGCATTGCATACTATAATGGAGGCAAAACTGAATGTGAATGTAATTAATTGCAGCACAGAGTTACATCTTAGGCATCAAGTGATAATATCACTGGAAGAGCAAGACATGATGTCATTCTGATTACAATTATAAGATTATAAGGTCAAATTTTTGTGTGTGTGTATTCGTAACAGTTGCTGGTCCCCATTGACTTCCATATTATGAAAAACAAATACTATTGAAGTCAATTGGGACCAAAAACTCTTTGGTTACCCACATTCTATCCAAGAGAAGAAAGAAACTCATGCAGGTTTAGAATATTTGAATAGAATAGAATAGAATAGAATAGAATAGAATAGAATAGAATAGAATATTTGGTCTAACATTAAACACAAATGATTCTAACCGGTCACTTTACTAGGTACACCTTGCTGGTACCTTGTTGGACCTCCTTTTTGCCTTCAGAACTGCCTTAATTCTTTGTGGCATAGATTCAACAACATGACATGATATGATAGCATCACACAGCTGCTGCAGATTTGTCAGCTGTACATCCATGATGCCAATCTCACGTTCCACCACATGGATGCAGTGTTGACATAACTGAGCTAACTTCATACTTCCTGGTTGTAGTAAGAACTCTAGCTGCTGCATTTTGGACAAACTAGAGTTTGTTTATTAAGCCTGTAGGGCAACCACACAGTAAAGCATTA
Source organism: Chanodichthys erythropterus (assembly GCF_024489055.1). NCBI lineage: Eukaryota > Metazoa > Chordata > Actinopteri > Cypriniformes > Xenocyprididae > Chanodichthys > Chanodichthys erythropterus. The sequence goes on along the minus strand of NC_090231.1, from coordinate 8,484,139 downwards.
AAGCTCTCAAAGTCAATGCAGAAAAAATTATAGTTTTAATTTAGATATATTTTTAAGATGGAAAAATGTGGTTTTACAAATGCTAGAAATGTGACTTACAAAAGAAAGATAGCACACATACTGTAACACAGTTCGTAAATATGGGAAGAAGGAGGCGGGAACCAGCGAACAATCAACAAAACTTTAATTCAAAATAAATAAATACAAAACGAAAGTAATGCCGGCAAACCCTCGCGGACGTCTACCGGCCACACAAACATAATAAAGCATAAAATAAAGTCCAGGCCTGGTCCTCTCTCGTTGCTCCTCCTTTTATGCTTCCGGAGCTCCTCCGTGAGAGACTCAAGGCCGGTGCGCCTCGCAGGTGATGCTCGTTATCATTGCGTCACCGGCCTCGCGCCGTTCCCACAAGGCTCTCGTCCGCCCTGCTTGTCACATACCCCTATTGCCCCTCGCAGGCCGGGGGGTACTCCCGTGACTGCGCTTACTCCCCCCCCCCCCCGGGGGCCTGTCTCGGAGAGAAAGGAGACGGAAGCAAGGGGAGTGACAGGATGAGAGAGGGGAGAGAGGAAAAAGAGAAAAAAATTCTGGGTCTGGCTCCCAGACAAACTGCCGCTCGGTCCTCAGCCAGCCGAGAGGCTCTTCCTCGCGGTGCCATGCGATGGCACTGGATGCTCGGTGGACGGCCCGATCCTCAACTGCCGCCTGGCTCCTCCGGTTGAGGGCAGCCGGCAGCGAGTCCGTCGTCCCCTGCTCCCCCCCTTCATGGCGGACGGTAGCAGGCTCTGGCCCACGGCGGACGACGGCACTCCTCCGCTCCCTCCAGGACGGCAGCAACCCCACCTCATCCCAGGAGCACGGCATCCGGGTCTCCATCCCACCTTTCACAAGGCTCAAGTGCCACCGCCTCGGGCAGCCTCTCGTGGTCTTCACTCCCACGCTGCCCGAACTCCACAGCACCGCGATCCCCCTCAGCAGCGAGGGCTCTCCGACAGCATGTCCCTCCTTCCTCCCGGGTTTCGGCACCAATGTAACACAGTTCGTAGATACGGGAAGAAGGAGGCAGGAACCGGCAAACATTCAACAAAACTTTAATTCAAAATAAATAAATACAAAATGAAAGTAATGCCGGCAGACCCTCGTGGACGTCTGCCGGCCACACAAACATAATAAAACATAAAATAAAGTCCATGTCTTGTACTCTCTATTCCTACATTGTCGTCGCTCCTCCTTTTATGCCTCCAGAGCTCCTCCGTGAGAGACTCAAGGCCGGCGCGCCTCGCAGGTGATGCTCATTATCACTTGCGTCACCGGCCTCGCGCCGTTCCCTCACGGCTCTCGCCCGCCCTGCTCGTCACACATAGGTTAACTGACAACGAAGACTTGACAAATGTTACAGTATTCTAGATTATTACGTGCGGAGGTCTTTGGTCCAATAATTAAAATCTTTTTTTTTTTTTTTTCAGAATTTAGTAGTAGGAAATCACTACATCCAGTTTTTTAATCAACTATGCATGTTAACTATACTATGTTAATTTTTGTGAATTGGTGTGTTTCATAAGGCCATGAAGAAGTATAGAGCTGAGTACATCAGCGTAACTAATGCCATCTTTCCTAATGATATCTCCCAAGGGTAGCATGTACATGGTGAAAAGTAACGGTCCTAGTACTGAGCCTTGCGGTACTCCATACTGCCATACTGAACTTGTGATCGATATGATACCTCTTCTTTTACTGCTACGAATTGCTAAAGTTCAGATAAGTAGAATTTGAACCATGCCAAATGCAATTAAAGTAATGCCAATGTAATTTTCAAGTCTATTTAAAAGAATGTTGTGGTAAATGGTATAAATGCTGTGCTATGGTCAATTAATACTAATAGAGAGATGCAACCACGATCAGATGATAAAAGCAAATAATTTGTAACTCTAACAAGAGCAGTCTCAGTACTATGATACGGTCTAAATATATAATGGTCTATAATAGTTGTATCCTAATATTGACATCACATGATCTCATCACATCACGTGTAAGTGGTGCACATTACAGTCATTAGAAAAAAAAGTGTGTGAATATACCCATTCAACTTATAATTCTGTTGCAGGGATATTACTCTGATGTACCTTGTCCGTAAAGCTGAAAATCCTTTTTCAGGAAAAATAACAGACTTGGATGGGAGCTTAACCGAGGATAAAATAGATGAGTGAGTAAGATTTAAAGTTTACATAAATGCCTGTCTCATGCATGTTGGTAGAGTGTATACATGAGGATGTAAGTGCAGACTTTTCTTGTATTTACTGCCACCATGAGGCCATTTTAAAAAATACTCATGTGAATAATAAAAGTGAAGATATTATGTGATGGATGCAATGAAAAGCAGAAAAAAATACAGTCCCAGACATATCAGAGAGTTGCTATGTAATAAAATAAGGTTAGAACACTGTACTGACTGTTTAACATTTAGAACAGGAACTGAAGCAAAGAATGCAATAAGCCTATTAAGATAGAATTAAATGTGTCTGATCAAGGAAAATGCGCTTTGCTAGCAGATTTTAGAAACACTTTTTTTTATACTTTTTTTTTTTTTTTTGTTTGGATGGACAAAACAAATCTGTAGTTGGTATTATGCATAAAATATGTCTTTGCAGCTACAGGAAAGATTTGAAGGAAGCTCATCAGCATGAGATTAAGAAGTATGATGTAGTACTGTGCACCTGCGCCTCAGCATTGAAACCCGAAATCCGGGAGGTCATGGATTTCCGGCAGATACTCATTGATGAATGTGCAATGGCAACAGAGCCAGAGGCCTTCATCCCTTTAGTTTCCTACAATCCACAGCAGGTGAGGTCAGGGATTACATCATCATCATCAGTTTCTGTTTTTAAACAAAACAAAAGACACTTCAGATTCTAGCAGATGGAAGAGACTTGCAATTTGCAACAGATTGTCTAACTCTGTCCAAATTTGCCCTGTTCCCTAAAAAAGTGCATTTAGGACAATTTTGTCCAAATTTTTTGCTAACAATTTAAAGGGTTAGTTCACCCAAAAATGAAAATTCTGTCATTTATTACTCACCCTCATGCCGTTCCACACCCGTAAGACCTTCGTTAATCTTCGGAGCACATTAAGATTTGCCTCTCTCAAGATCCATTAATGCTTCATAACGCTCTGAAGCTTCATGAAGCAGTGTTTTGAAATCGGCCATCACTAAATAAGTCATTATTTATTTTTTTTGCCGCACCAAAAATATTCTCGTCGCTTTATAATATTAATATTGAACCACTGTACTCACATGAACTGATTTAAATATGTTTTTAGTACATTAATGGTTCTTGGGAGAGGAAATGTCATTGCTCCCTATGCAGGCCTCACTGATCCATCGGATTTCAACTAAAATATCTTAATTTGTGTTCCGAAGATGAATGAAAGTCTTACGGGTGTGGAACGGCATGAGGGTGAGTAATTAATGACAGAATTTTCATTTTTGGGTGAACTAACCCTTTAATTGCTAAAAATTAATATAGTTTTTTTTTTATTATTATTCCATTAGTCCACAATACACTCTGATTTAAAGTTTCCTGTCTGAAATATAATCCACAACTTTTATCATGTCTTTCTTGTGTCGGACAAAGTTTGTATTTCCAAGATTCAAGAGTTAAACATGCTTATAATGAGGTTAATGGATAATGCTTTTTTTTTTTTTTTTTTTTTTTACACATTTTTTTAAACTAATGGGCAGTAAACAGTATATACTATGCACTTTTTAGTAAGCACTACAGTAGTATTCCATTCTGAGTGTATATAGACACATTGGGAGTGAAAGACTAGCATATGCATATACATATACTCATATATTGTTACATATGCATCTTCACATCAAATGAAAATTAATTTTGTCACTGGTTTCTTTTACAGATTGTTTTGTTGGGTGACCACAAACAGATACAGCCAATAGTGCAGTGTGCCCTTGTGAAAAAGATGGGCATGCAGCGGTCTCTGTTTGAACGCTACATGGATCTGGCCATAATGTTGGACACTCAGTACAGAATGGTAAGAGACAATAAACAGAATCTGTACAAAACTTTTTTCATTTTGCTTTGATATTTAACAAATGCACATGTATGTTAGCATGAAGAAATTTGCAGGTTTCCTTCGGAAGTGTTTTATGATGGCAAACTGAAAACTGGAGCTGAACGAGGACCCCCCTTCCTTCTTAACAAGTACGGGCTGCCAACGCCGATCTTGTTTGGCCATGTCCAAGGAGAAGAAGTCAGTTTAGTGGTATCTACAGAAAAGGGCAATGAGAACTCAGTGGCCAACACTAAGGAAGCAAAGCAGGCTGTAAGTGAAATACTGCCTTCAGTTCATCATGGAATGATGCAAACGCATAAGAAAACCACAGCAATGTCAGAATTTTCCAAAAGGAGTTTCATTAAGCTCCTACTTGAGTGTTGATTAATGAATCATGGAGGCAGCAAGTTAATATTGATCCTAAGTTAGTTAAGTATTGTGAGGATTATTTGTAAGTGTAAACTCAGTGGGTAAAAATATTTGAAATTGCAAAACATTATTATTATTATTCTGAGCAGAATCACTTCAACACACCTCACATCATAAGCAGGAACTTCTTTGGAGAACTTGAAGGCAGCAACAGATCTGTTATGACAAAGCACATCATTCCCATATATTGCCAATATTCTCTTGCATGTGATATATATATATATATATTTTTTTTTTTTTTTCCAGGTCAATGTGGCACATCTGTTGATTACAAAATCACATGTACCACCTCAGTGTATTGCGATTCTGACTCCTTACAATGCACAGGTGTCAGAGATCAAAAAGACAATGGAGAAGAGGGGTATTACAAATGTCACCGTTTGCACAATTATGAAAAGCCAAGGTGTGTTATTCTGACTGCATCATTCTAGAGTTTTAAATTCAATTCTGCATTTTAGAGTTGTAATTAAATTCATGCTCAGTCTCTTAACTGATTTGAATGTTATCTTTAAACATTTTTCAACAATAGCTTTGATTTTATTATGTTATTATGCTTATTTATGTTTGTTTGAATTATTTTCCTTTTTTCTGTATTTCTAAAGCTCACTTTAAGGGCACTATATAAAATAAAGTTATTATTTTTAAATGTTAAATAGGGACAGATGAGTTCAAGATTTGTTGTCTTTCCCACTCTTATCCCCATCTTATCTGTGATTAACAAGTGGCATAAGAAGACCAAAAATTTGAACACTTTAAGTGTAAATTTTTGTGTACAGGAAGTGAGTGGCCGTATGTGATCATCTCCACTGTTCGTTCCTGCTCCATATCTGACAGTGAAAAGTACACAAAAAGTAATGCCTGGCTAGGAAAAAGACTCGGATTCATCACTGATCCAAATCAGGTCAATGTTGCCATAACTCGTGCACAGGATGGACTGTGCATTCTGGGTAAGCAGTGAATGATGCTCTTAAACCGATGACAAATTTGCAAACATAAATCTATAGTTTTATCATTTCATACAAACTTTTTTGGCGAATATTTTGCTTCAAATGTGTGTCTGTGCTGTTTTTTTCGTCTAAAACATTGTATTTTGTTTTTCAGTTTCTTTTTACATGTGGCTGAAATGTTTAAATATATTTGTGGCCTGTGTACAAGTGGTCACTGTATTTTCTATGTTTTTTACATTCATGCGCATGCATAAACATGTTTATGTCAATACACTGTATGTGCTCATACATAGCTACTCCTCATGTTATATTCCCAATTTTATTGTCTCTTAGGTAATAGTGACCTGTTGAGATTCTGTAAACTTTGGGAAGAACTCCTGGATCACTATTACAGAAAGGGCTGTGTGGTGAATCCAGCAAATAACATTCAGGTCCAAGAGCTGCTGAAAAAGAAGATGAATAAGAAACAGAAAAAGCCTTGAGTGTCATGACAGCAGATAAGTTTAGTATGGCTCTAATGCAGCATTAAAGGGTTAGTTCACCCAAAAATGAAAATAATGTCATTTATTACTCACCCTCGTGTCGTTCCACACCCGTAAGACCTTTGTTCATCTTCAAAACACAAATTATGATATTTTTGATGAAATGTGATGGCTCAGTGAGGCCTGTAATAGTCAGCAATGACATTTCCTCTCTCAAGATCCAGAAGGTACTCAAAACATATTTAAAACAGTTCATGTGACTGCTGTGGTGCAACCTTATTATAAAGCGGCGAGAATATTTTTTTGTGTAAAATAACGAAAAAACGACTTTTCAACAAGATCTAGTGACATCGATTTCAAAGCGTTTTTTTTGGCGCACAAAAAATATTCTCGTCGCTTTATAACATTAAGGTTGAACCACTGTACTCCCATGAACTGATTTAAATATGTTTTGAGTGCCTTCTGGATCTTGAAAGGTTCGGTGGCATTGCTGGCAATACAGGCCTCACTGAGCCATCGGATTTCATCAAAAATATCTGCATTTGTGTTCTGAAGATGAACGAAGGTCTTATGGGTTTGGAACGACATGAGGGTGAGAAATTAATGACATTATTTTCATTTTTGGGAGAACTAACCCTTTAAAGGTCCTGTCTTCGTGATCCCATATTTCAAACTTTAGTTAGTGTGTAATGTTGTTGTTAGAGTATAAATAAAATCTGTAAAATTTTAAATCTCAAAGTTCAATGCCAAGCGAGATATTTTATTTAACAGAAGTCGCCTGCATCGGACAGCCAGTTTGGACTACATCCCTCTACTTCCTTCTTTAATGACGTCACTAAAACAGTTTTTTGACTAACCTCCGCCCACAGGAATACACAAAAAAGGGGGCGTGGTCTTGTTGCGCTCCCACAGAGAAGAGCAAGAGTTGCGTTTGTAGAGTGTGTTTGTCGCCATGTCGCCGAAACGGTGTTATTTTCATCCCGCAGTCCATTCACCTTTGTTTGGCCTTCCCAGGGACGCTGTACTTGGAGATCAATGGTTACAATTTATGTTTAACTCGGTTCCCGAAAATTATAATTGTGGTATCCTTACTGCAATAGTTAATGTTGGACTGCAGTGCACATACTGGCCACAAGAGGGGACTATGTTTATGTATATGGCTGTTTTCCGTATGAGGTACTCTTCTGAGTGAGTGCTAACGTTGTACATTTTCTGTCGCTGCTTGTGGAGATTAAAGAGTTCAGTCTCTCGGGAATTATTGTCTTTTGTGTTCATTCGGCACAACACCACGATAATCCACATGTAAAACTATGTGCAGCACACGTTATGGTAAGATGCGTGACCTTTCCGGGCAAGGAGCGCTAAGCTGCTGTCGAATCACAACACAGGAACTCGTAACGTATTTCTGAAGGAGGGACTTCATAGAACAAGGAAGTCATCAGCCCGTTTTTATGACAGTTGAAACAGCGGTATACAGAGAAGTAAATTATGTGAAAAATACTGTGTTTTTTTACACGCGAAACATGAACACATGTTATATTGCACACTATAAACACAATCAAAGCTTCAAAAAAACACGAAAAACGGGACCTTTAAGTGGATTTGCACAATAATAGTTTTATGAATGTTTTACATAAATTCATGATATTTCATGAATGGGGTCTATTGCATGTGATGCACCAGAAACTTTTAAATGACCTAAGTGCAAATTTGCTTTTACATGTTTTTACTTTTTGAATATGACAGTCCTATTGCGAGGGAGAATATTTAAGCAGCTGTAAATGTCACATATTGTCTGTGTAGTTTTTTTTTTTTTTGCTTTCAATTTTATTTCCCATGTTTAGTCCCGGTTTCTATGGGTGTATCTCAATCAGCTCCCTAATTTAATAGTCAGGGCACTTAATCGCAATCGCTGTCTCAATCGCAAAATAATACCAGTGCACTGAAATGTTTGCTCCCTAATAAGTCCCACAATGCACCGTGAAATTCAGGGAGCATCGATGCTCACTATTTTCTCTTAACGGAATTTCTGAAGCATTATTAAAACTATTTCAGCATAAACATACCTCGCTAGACAGGTACTGAACATAATTTAACTAACATTTTGTTGGGGAACACTTAGCGCACATACACAGATACACACGTTTCACAGCTTCTTCAAGGCTGAAGTTGATCTGAGCTCTGTTCTGAGCAGGAAACTTTCCCCAAAACATACTGATAACATGTTCTTATCTCTCAGTGAGAGGTACAGACAATATTCAAAACTATTTTCTAGTGTTTGAAAAGGAAAAGAACTGCTTTAACATACGTTGAAGAAGTCATTCAAATAATGTAACAGAAAGATAAATGTTGATTAATAACTCAAAATATATATATTTAAGCGGCAGTGGATTCCAGAATTTTATAATAATTTATGGCTGAAATGTTGCAGGTAGGCCTATATGTAACAATCAAAGTATCATAATGTTATTTAAATAACATAAATTAAAAAAACAGTGTACAGACAGTGACAGTGTTTTCATGTGTAATAGCACATTCATACATCTCAATTTCCACAGAGCTGTACATCTGTAACTGGCTTATGTGTAGATTCATAATTCTGTATTATTGTGTATTTTCTATATTTTTATTGTATTTAATTTTTTATTATTGTGTTATATTCCTTTTTATCACATTTATCCCCATGTATGTCTGTACTTTTCTGCAACAAATTTAATTTGGATTTAAGGAAATAGCATTAAAATGAACTGAAGTTCACCTAACTACTAAGGGCAGTGCATTTGATTGTCCATAGTGCTCAATAAGATATGTATCTCACATATCAATAGATATAATTTTTTATTTGATATTTTATTATTTAATAAAACACTCTGAATGTGTTGCAGTTATGTGACAGTTGGTCTTTGAGGGTTGGATTTTCTAACAATGTGTACAGGCAGGGGAATCCATACTGTGTCCTTGTCAAATGAATACCTAGCACAAATATAAACAGTAATTAAAGCTGCAAGCAGCGATGAAAGGGCCCTCGCACCCAGGCTAACCACCAACCGTTGCCCTCAGGAAAACAGTGAACAGTGGGCAACATGCATGTAAGCGAGTAAATACAGGAGAATTATGGCAAAATCATGTAAAAGTGCCACACTTCCTGCTTCCAGCAGGTGGCGATATAGCTAACTGAATATTGTCATATAGATGTCTTTAGGCCAGGACTTTTATCACTCATGTGAAGTTTGGGGCAGATCATACATAGTATGCTTACAACAGCTTCCTCTTTCATGGCGAAACATCAGACTTTGTCAGGCCGCCACGGACACGCCCTTCAGCGAAAACTCTAGATCTTCGCAATTTAACATCTCAAAGGTCTTTAGATTAGACTGACCAAATATGATGTTGATCTGATCAAAGTTCTAGGAGGAGTTCGTTAAAGTACAACATGTGGAAATGGCAAAAACTGCACAAAGTTTGCAAAGAAATTTCAAAATATCTCACTTCCTGTTGGTTTTCAGATTTCACTCCAAGAGACTTTTTTTAAGGTATAGGGCTGTTAGATGTGTGTGCCAAACTTCATACTTGTACGTGAAACGTCGTGTCAGGTGCACTTTGTTAAAATATTTTAGGTGGCGCTATCGAGCCATTTTACCACACTTAATTCTGAAACCCATATCAGACGTAAATTTTCACCACTTCTGACGCATCTGCAAAGTTTCACGAGTTTTCGAGTATGTTTCGGCCCTCAAAAAAGTGATTCACCTTACATGGCGAAACATCAGACTTTGTCGGTCACCACGGACACGCCCTTCAATGAAAACTCAAAGTAGGAATTCGTTAAAGTACAACATGTGGAAATGGCAAAAACTGCCAAAATTTTGTAGAGAAAATTCAAAATATCTCACTTCCTGTTGGGTTTACAAACTTTGCACCCAAGGGGCTTTTTTGTAGGTACTGGGCTGTTACATCTGTCTACCGAATTTCATAACTGTACGTGAAACGTAGCACGAAGGGCGCTTAATTGAATTTTTGTAGGTGGCGCTATCGAGCCATTTTGCCACACCTAATTCTGAAACCAATATCAGATGTAAATTTTCACCACTTCTGACGCGTGTGCAAAGTTTCATGGGTTTTTGAGAATGTTTAGGCCCTCAAAAATGTGATTTATTTTGGAGAAGAAGAAGAATTGGCTGAGCAATTCCAATAGGGTCCTCACACCATCGGTGCTCGGGCCCTAACAAGCTGCTTTTTTCTAAGCTTAAGAACACCCTTTATCTGTGTTATAATCACTGTAATGTGTTCCTCTGATGGCTTTTTGCTCTATTTTATGCTCATCCTGCTTTGCTTTGCTGTTCAATTCAGTCTGATTTACATGGTCTCATGCTCACTGTCTCTCTCTCTGTCCATCTTTCTCTCAGTGAATCAGATAGTTTCATTGAAATGCTGTGAGTGGCTCTTTGTGGCAGACTCTGTAATTGTGCCGTCATACAGCTGATGCTCTCTCTCTCTGTGTGTGTGTGTGTGTGTGTGTGTGCATTTCTGAAAAGTGATTTTCCTCAACAGGTTCCACGGAGGTGATCATGAAGCAATGGCCCAGCCTACCCACACTTCAACAAAACCCTCAACAAAATGAAACATTAGACAAACGGGTGATGTAGGCTAAAACATTACTGCCCCGTTTCAAAATGCAAGTTTTAACTGAAAGCAACTTGCACTGTCATATCGGTTTTGTCTCAAGATGCACACCAGTAATGTTTTTTTTTTTTTCTAAGGCACGTTCATAAAAGCTACTTAAAGGGTTAGTTCACCCAAAAATTACATTTCTGTCATTAATTACTAACCTTCATGTTGTTCCAAACCCGTAAGACCTTTGTTCATCTTTGAAACAGAAATTAAGATATTTTTTATTAAATCCAAGAGGTTTTTTATATCCCCCATAGACATTACCACATTCAAGTCCAGCCCAGTACCAGTTCACTTTCAAATGAAAATTAGCCCAAGCTTTACTCACCCTCAAGCCTTCCTAGGTGTACATGACTTGTTTCTTTCTGATGGACAAAATCAGAGATATATTAATAAATATCCTGACGCATCTGAGCTTTATAATGGCAGTGAGCGATACCAACAAGTAAAGTGCCTCCATCCACATCCATCCATACTAAAAACATATTTAAATCGGTACAGTGGTTCAATATTAATATTATAAAGCGATGAGAATATTTTGGAGCGCCAAAAATAACAAAATAACGACTTATTTAGTGATGGCCGATTTCAAAACACTGCTTCTTGAAGCATCGGAGCACAAGTGAATTAGTGTGTCGAATCATGATTCGGATCGCGTTTCAAACTGCCAACGGCTAAAATCACGTGACTTTGGCGCTCCGAACAGCAGATTCCACACTGATTCACTGTGCTCCGATGCTTACTGAAGCATTATTGTTTTGAAATCGACCATCACTAAATAAGTCGTTATTTTGTTATTTTTGGCGCTCCAAAAATATTCTCATCGCTTTATAATATTAATATTGAACCACTGTACTCACATGAACCAATTTAAATATGTTTTTAGTACCTATGGATCTTGAGAGAGGAATTGACATTGCTTCCTATGGCCTCAGCAATCGGATTTCGAGTAAAATATCTTAATTTGTGTTCCGAAGATGAACAAAGGTCTTAAGGGTGTGAAACGGCATGAGGGTAAGTAATAAATGACAGAATTTTCATTTTTGGGTGAACTAACCCTATAAGATATTTTAGATTTAGTCCGAGAGCTTTCTGTCCCTCCAATTAAAGTGTATGTAGGCCTACGGTATACTGTCCATGCACACTTACGCACCATTTAAAAAAAAAATATAGCAATACCAAAATACAAACAATGTAGAATAGCTTGAATACAGCGTGCGTCTCCCTCTGATTGTAAACGAAGCTCGGGCACACGAGATAACACGTCATCAGCATCACTGTCCGGAGCAGAAGGGGGCGGAAATGCACCAATAAGCTGGATGCCAGAAGAAGAAGCGTCACTGTGGATTGAAAGCGGATATACACAGACCCGGAAGAGAAGACAATGCTGAATAAAGTCATAGTTTTTGTTATTTTTGGACAAAAATGTATTTTCGATGCTTCAAAAACTTCTAACTAACCCACTGAAGTCACATGGACTACTTTGATGATGTTTTTATTACCTTTCTGGACATGGACAGTATAGACCCCTTAAAAGTTTGTAAACATTGCAACGTTTCCTGGTGGGCGGGGCTTAGCTGGAGGCAAAAAGAGGCGCTGGACTCAATGTTGACAAGCGTAAGCTAGCATGTTTTAGGAGGGATTTATTAAACATGGATGCAGAAGAAGGTTCAGAACTGTCAGAATATGTACAGTCACTGACTCTGCGGGACCGTGACAGTTATTTTTGTAAATTAACTTAAGTTTTGGATATTTCCTAGACAACATATGAATTACTTTCGGGTGGTTCGGGGAATTTTGTCAAGGCTTATTGTCTAATGTAACGTAACGCTGGGCTAACTATGATTATGGCTAGCATTGTGGATTATTTTAAGAGACCATTCAAAGGATGGCACACACATCTATCGCTGTATGTTTGTTTAACATTTAAGCTAGGTAGTGCGCTGAAAGTTGGCGACTTTGCACCAATAAAACAGAAACGTGCTGATTTGTACTAGATAAAACCAACACACCATTACATATGCATCGATTATTTTACCTGATATGAAGTGTGCACTGCAAACACGAGTATTATTTATGATCGTCTCCGTCCAGTCTGTACGCCGTATTGCATTCAACCACAATTATCTTTTTGATTTCTGTGAAGGAATGTCTGCCGGGATCTGGTAAAACTTTAGTTTTGAACCAAAAGTGCTGTTCCTTCTATTCTGGCAGCCAAAAACACAACAAGACGACATTTTAAAGTCAAAACCTCAAACTTTTAGCGCGCCCGCTATTAGTTCTTATTTATGTCTTGCCTCCAGCTAGAGCGGTGACGTCACAGTGACGTAGGAGATTAAGGGGTCTATACCTTACATACATTTTCAATGGAGGGACAGAAAGCTCTCGGACTAAATCTAAAATATCTTAAACTGTGTTCTGAAGATGAACAAAGGTCTTACGATTTTGGAACGACATGAGGGTGAGTCATTAATGACATAATTTTCAGTGATTTTAATTTTAAGTTCAGACATTTTTGGGTGAACTAACCCTTTAAGTGACTTTGGATGTATATGGCAGTTGCTTAAATAATTAGCATACCTGCATATATTTTCCTGAAACATTTTAATATGAAAACACATTGCTTTTAACTCTTGGCCAACTTAAAATATTTTTTATGACCAATTTGTACATAATGTATGATTAGGCAAATTTACATCTGCTATGCTGATTCCAGGACTTCAGAAGAGTGACCTTCAAATATTCAAGAACTTTAATGAACACATCAGTCAATGTGAAAATCCACAAAAATGTTTAGAGCTCTGGGATGGTGTGAACAAGACAAAATCAAAGGTTTGTTTGATTCTTCAGCCAGTTTGGGCATGTTCGATCTGTTGAGTGTTTTGAAGTTTGAACCCCAAATCATGATGGTTAGAATCAGATAGATCACTTGAATCCATTAGTAGCCTACATTCGTCTTGATTTATTCTGGCCTCAGGTCCAAACACAAGGGCCAAAAGATTTCACTTACCTGCGCACTGCTCAAAAGACTCTCTGTTACCGCAGACTTGTTTGTACTGTTGCCCAGACAAACTACAAATAAGTTTAAAGAGGTTCCAAGGAGCCGGAGACCTCCAGAAAAAAAACCTCCAGCCACGGCTGGGCCTTGTTTCACATTGCTTGAGATTGCTCTGAGGGCCAAACACTTGTCACAACCACTTGGTGCTTGGCATGCTTACAAATTTGGAGACTTTTATTCCCAATCTCATGTCCATTATAATCGCTGATTGACCTTGCATGACATTTCCTATGGATTTTCCCCTGGTTTGCAGAAGTTAATTAACTTGTGGAAAGCCCTCTGGTGGCACGGTCGACTCGCTGCAACTTCATTTAAGACTAATCTGTATGAAAGGGGAGTTATGTGCCAAGAATGGCTCAAGGTTGTGCTGGGATTTCACAAAACTGATGCCAATGCTATGCAACGCATTGCTAATGACTCCAAACAAAGAAAGCTGGGTTGTATTTTAGCAAATAAGACAAGTCTCAGATTAAAGGAAATAAAGTCTTGTATTAGGGAAGGAGCAATGTACACTACCACTAAAAAAAATGAGGGAAAATGTAATCATGCTTATCTAAGTCTAAAGGGACATCTTTAAACAGAGATCTGTGAGATTACATGACTGAATTTAATTTATGACATCATTTTGAGTCATTGGGACATTTGCCAGAAATGCTATTATAATTAAGTACATGACAGAAACACACTGCTTTGGAAGCATAATAATAATATATATGAATAATATATGATACTTTAGTGATTTTTATTAAGAAGATCAAACAGTAGGTGGCAGCATTCTCACATAGTTACAATGTGATTTCCTAAAAAAAACATCAAATTCTGATATCAGAAAGATTTTCATAGCAATAAATATAAAGACAAATGTGTAATCAGACTCATTCCAATTATTTCACAATAAATCCAGAATTACATTTATTTTGTTTTAGTTTAATATTAACTAATTTGACCTATTAATATAATGTAAGTCATCTGAGAAAATATCTTATATGTTATATATATATAAATATATGTATACTTTTATTTTATTATTATTATTACTATTATTTATGTTTTAATAATTTGATATATACGTATTTCTTTCACTTCCTTAAAAGTGAAGATATTTCATCTGAGAAAATACTTTATATAAGATATTAAACAAATGTTCTATATATGTATAATATAATTTTACGTGTGTATTTTCAGAATAGTGAAAGAAAAGTGTGTTTCATATATATATATATATATATATATATATATATATATATATATATATATATATACATACATACATACACACACACACACACACAAACAAACTTTTCTTTCACTTCCCTAAAAGTGCATTAATATTTTGCCTTTAATAGCACCATTTACATTTATTCATTTAGACTTTTATCCAAAGCGAATACAAATGAGGAACACAACAAGCGATTCATCTTAAAGAGGCAATAAACATGGGAAGTGTTAGTAATACAAGGTTTCAAGCATCGTTTCCATATTTACTAACCTGAGAATTGGGAGAGAATTACTGATATTAGCTTTGAGTTGAGCGGTTTTTCAATAACCTTTTGAATGTACACAAGTCGTCTCACACAATTTTTCAGCATATTTTCCCATCAAGATGTTCAACAGATGTGAGATGTTGTAAGATATGTCATAACACAGGTCTTCATGTAGTCAAACCGCAGAGAAATCCAGTTCACTAAATTGGATCTAGTTTTTAATCTTATAATGCCAAAATAAAATGTAGCCATGCAAAGCTGTGATGGCCACATACAGAAGAAGCTTTATGCAGAAAAATGTCCAACTGTGCAAAGAGCAATATGATAAACAGGTTAGTGACAGACTGACATATCCACCTGTTAACCTCTAACACTAACACACCTGCCAGCACTGAAGAAATCATGAGAAATTCAGCTGGCCGAGCTCTCCGGAGCGAAGCGCAAGCCAAATCTACCTGCCAAAATCTGCTCTGTGGGCAGCAAAAAAACATTATGCAACCAACACATTTGAGATTTTTAGAAGAAAATGATACACGATAAAGATGTGCTTGCATTTAAGTTGCACCATGAACCAGAAGCACAAAGTCAGACAAATGGAGAATCCCAAACTCTATCGAAGCTATTCTGGGTATATTTTATAAATAAATGCCTTTAGCTTAAAAAATGAGCCATCCTGTTTTAAAACCTAGTGAACATATTAGCATTTTAAAGGGATAGTTCACCCAAAAATGAAAATTACCCCATGATTTACTCACCCTCAAGCCATCCTAGGTGTATATTCTTTCAGACAAATAAAGTCAGAGATGTATTTAAAAATATCCTTAGTCCTCCAAGGTTTATAATGGTTGTGAATGGTAGCCCAAATTCTGAAGACAAAAAAAGTGCATCCATCCTCCCAAAAAAATTAATCCATACGTTTACAGGAAGTTAATAAAGGCCTTCTGAAGCGAACGATGTGTTTTTGTACGACAAGTATCCTTATTTAACTTGATCCTTATTTAGCTTGATAAAGTAAAATAACGAGCCATACATATTGGACGTACGTCCAAAAAGCGTTAACTTCCATGACGTAGTACACAATGCCATGGCGTTCTACACGTTATTTTGTACTACATTGCGGAAGTTAAAGGGATAGTTCACCCAAAAATGAAAATTTGATGTTTATCTGCTTACCCCCAGCACATTCAAGATGTAGGTGTCTTTGTTTCTTCAGTAGAACAAAAATGATGAATTTTAACTCCAACCATTGTGGTCTGTCAGTCATGGGAGTGAATGGGAACTTGGATCAATAAGAGTCGAAAAACCTTGCATAGACAAATCCGAATGAAACCCTGCGGCTCGTGACGACACATTGATGTCCTAAGACACGAAACGATCGGTTTGTGCGAGAAACCGAACAGTATTTCTATCATTTTTTTTACCTCTAATACACCACTATGTCCAACTGCATTCAGCACTTGTTTAGTGAGGTCTGATAACGGAAGTAATGTCTAGCTCTTATTGAAGTATAGAGGGTATGCACGTGACGTCATCGTCAACCGTTATGGCTGCGGTCGCGTCCGCTGAGTGGCACAAAGACTGAGCGGCAGCATTGGTTTTCAGCGTGAATGCCGCGAAAAACACAAAAAACTTCCAAAACGGGAAAGAGCTTTGTGATTGACTGCACAAATAGATTTGACACAAAACCTGAGGTATATATTTAAAGAAAGCTACAGAAAAAAAAGCAAATGGATCACTGCAATTCACAGAAACAGCTGGACTCCAGCAGAGAAACATGGATTTGCAGTTATCATTTTGTGTCAAATTGTTGGATTTTGAGGTAAAATCATACCGTATATATTGTATTGTTATATATTGTGTTGACAACCGATCAGTTAAATATTTACTATCTTATATTCTGCATAATTTGGTGTTTTTAAATAAACACTGACAAAAACTATACAAGTTTTAGGGCTGGACAATATGATGATAGGCTATATATAACATTGATAAGTGATTACTCGGATTTAAACCTTATTTAAACTTATATTCTGCATAATTGGGTGTTTTTAAATAAACAACACTGACAAAAACTTTACTATAAAACTATATATGTTTTAGGGCTGGACAATATGACGATATAACATTGATATAAGTGATTACTCCGATTTAAACCTACTTATATTGAAGTTATATAAAATATTCACAGGCAGATTTGCTTTATGTATTTCCCCGCCGTCGAAATCAGGCACATACATGTAAGCAAACACGACTCCTGGCTGCATTTCAGTATCCATGGATTAGGTTTATTTGACAAGTTGTAAGAAACACTTTCGAGCCCAACCTTTAGTGTAATTCGTTAGTTTTACTCGCGTTTTCGCAGTTTCCTCTATTAAATCCAGTCACGCAGCAGGTTCTTTTGCCACTGTTCGGCGGGAAAGTGACGTTGATGCATACCCTCTATATGCGCAAGACATCACTGCCGTTGTCAGAGCGCGATCAGACCTCACTAAGCGAGTGCTGAACGCAGTTGGACATAGTGGTGTTTTAGAGGTAAAAATGATAGAAATACTGTTCGGTTTCTCGCACAAACCGATCGTTTCGTGTCTTAGGACATCAATGTGTCGTCACGAGCCACAGGGTTTAATTTGGATTTGTCTGTGCAAGGTTTTTCTTATTGATCCAAGTTCCCATCCACTCGCATTATTTGACTGACAGACGGCAGCGGTTGGAGTTAAAAATCATCATGTGTGTTCTACTGAAGAAACAAAGTCACCTACATCTTGGATATGCTGGGGGTAAGCAGATAAACATCAAATTTTCATTTTTGGGTGAACTATCCCTTTAAAGCTTTTTGGACGTACGTCTAATGCGTATGGCTGTTGCGTCAGAAGCTCGTTATTTTACTTTATAAAGTTTTAAATAAGGATATTTGTCTTACAAAAACACATCGATTCACTTCAGAAGGCCTTTATTAACCCCCTGGAGTCGTATGGATTCATTTTTTTTATGGATGGATGCATTTTTTTGTCTTCAGAATTTGGGCAGCCATTCACAACTGTTATAAACCTTGGATGACTAAGGATATTTTTAAATATATAGACTGATTGAGTTCGTCTGAAAGAATATAGTCATATACACCTAGGATAGCTTGAGGGTGAGTAAATCATGGGATAATTTTCATTTTTGGGTGAACTATTCCTTTAAGGTATCTGATCCAGATGCAAAGTCTTTTCCAAAAGGTTAACAATATGCTGCCTTCTATATAAACTCCAAATAAGCTCTACCTTTATTGGAAAGTGTTTAAACAATGCTTGTTCAATGAACTATAAACAATTTTTGCACATGCACCTGTGGAACAGTCCTTAAAACACTAACAGTTTACAGACAGTAGGTCACAGTTACAGTAACTTAGGACACTAAATTGATCTAATCGATAAACACCAAGAGAAGTCCCTGATCACCTGTGTGAACCTGCCATAGACCTGCTGCAGGAGGCATGAGGACTGCAGATGTGAACAGAGAAATAAACTGCAATGTCTGTAATGTAAGACACCTAAGACAGTGCTACAGGGAGCCAGGAAGGACAGCTGATTTTCCTTGCAGTGCCAAACCACGTGTAACCAGACGTCTTTGAGAACTTAGTGGAAGAGTGGAGCAACATCTCACGGCAAGAACTGGTAAATATGCTGCAGTCCATTACGATGAGATGCTCTGTAGTGCTGCAGCGGGTTTTTTTTTTTTTTTTTTGATGAGTAGACTACTATATGACGCCTCATTTGGCCAAATTCAAAGGCAGAATTGAATGTATTTGCAAAGAAGACAATCCTATAATGCCTTACAACAAGCTCAGTAGACAACTATTCAAGATGGTGGAATAAGTGAGAAAATTATAATGAGTATAAACATGATTGTTGTCTCGCGGGTTCTCACTGTTCTAGTCTGAACCTCGCAGTTTTGCAACTTTGTAGGCTTTTGCAGCAGTTCTCATAGCTATAGGCTACAGCTTCCTTAGGATGAATAGCGTATGCTTTCCTCATTTTTTAAGGATAAAAGTGTCTGCTGAATGAATAGGCGTAACTGTAAATGAAATGTCATATATGTCCCATTTCAGTTCACAAAGGACATCTGGGTAAAGGTGACAGCACTGTGCTTTCCTTTCAAGATAAATTTTAACTTTAAGAATGAACACGACAGTACGCTTCAAAAGACATAATGCTCAATTATTCCCCTTCATTGCTTAGGATGAGCAAGTAAAAACATGCTCAGTGCCACCGCTAAAAGCCTTGGCGATTTTTCACTCTCTGCCAAAGGATCAGCTTGAACAATCAAATGAGCTTGTGACTCTGTCACATCCAGGGCGATTTGAGGGGAATATTGTTTTTGTAAATAAAAATGTGTTTAAAAATGAGACTATTTGGAAAAATTTAGACCTCCTGGATTTCTTTTTACAATTCGACCACTCACGCAGGACTGTCTCAGATTGTGCACCGCACGCAACATGACGCCGTTTTTTCAAAAGAAACTTGCGCTTCTATTTTCAGGGAGGCCAAAGAAGAACAAAGCTGATCAGGCGTACATAATACCCATGAAATAAATCCAGACTGTGAAATGTTTTCCTTTTAAAGCACAGCTTTCAGCACAGATAATGCTCAACAATATTTCAAGCAAGATTGCACGCCGCTGTTATCCTATAAACGTCTTCTGAGGTTATGAGGTTTAAAGAGAGCTATGAATATATATAGCCGAGCACTGTATAGAGCTTATATTCCTTTAATATACTCTCTGGCTACTTAGCAGAATCTCATTTCAGGTCGTCTATTGTTTTTATTAGTGATGTGTGCTGAGGCGAGCATCAACTATAAGCATAGCCTTACTCATTCAGAATCATTTGTGTCACTTCAAATATTTCAGCTTGTTGAGAAGAAGTGTGCTATTACTTTTCAATCAGACCCATTATTTTTGCCTGGTGAATGATAAAATGGGCAAAAAAAACAGAAAAAAAAAACAGAATTCCCTTAGACTTACACACTGAAGGAGGAACCAGAGTCATATAGACCAGAATACCTAATGGTTGGCTTTTTTGGTTATAATTTAGTCTCATGTTAGCACCACATGCCACTAAAACTTATGACATGCCAATGGATTGCCACTGACATTGTCGCAGAACATGTCGCCGTATATATTGTTGCACATCCAGTAGTGACTGATGAGTTGAGCAGCTATAGTGACATAATTGAGACACAAAATCCTAAATAAATAGCCTAATTAAAAAAAAAAAAAAAAAATATATATATATATATATATATATATATATATATATATATATATATATATATATATATATATATATATATATATATATATATATATATATATATATATAAAGTTTTTACAAATCAGTAATAATTTTCATACATGTAGGGTACGTTTACATGACTAAAAATTTAAAAGTTTTTTTACTTTGGATTTTTCGTGTACAGACGACACCATTATCACAACCATCCCATTTTCACATGGATCTGCGAAAACGACTAAAAAAAGCTGTAATATGCTGCCAGACCAGTAGTTGGCGATATCTCTTTGTAAAGACACACTACGCACTTATAGACTGGACACATAATATGCATGCGCATGATGTCACTGTTTTCACAAAATCGCATTTTTGTAGTTTACACGGAGGCTTTAACGGTATTGTTTTGAAAAACTTGCACTTTGAATTCCGTTTTTAAAAGTTAGCATTTTCAGGCCCCCAAAATGCAGTTGTCGTGTAAATGAATGACCAAAATAAGTTCTCCGTTTTTAGTTGAAAATGGTGTTGTGTAAACGGCGCCTTAGTCAGTTCGTGGCACATCTGTATTTGAGTTGCACATGCCACTGAATGTTATGTAATACCAGTGTGTGGTTGTAATACTACTGTGTGGTTGATCACGCAAGGGCCGTAACCACCATAGACATTGAGGGGGACAAGTGCCCCCGAATAATTACAAATGGCCAGATTTTTAGTCTGGTCTGCCTTGGTGGTCTAACAGCGCTCGTCAATGCCAAAATGATTAAGATGTCCAGTCAAATCAAAGTAGGCAGGGTTTACTGTTCACAGAGGCAGAGTGTGAATTCCAGCATGAAGCATCAGTTTACCATTGAAATAGAGTGAAGTAAGAACTAAATAGCGAAAAATTTAATACATGTCAACTGATTTACAATAGAAATGTTAAATGACCGATAATAACTATCCAGTGATGCAAAGTACATTACTTTTTTCTCAAATATTGACGTTTTAAAGGGGGTGGTTGATTATGATTTCACTTTTTTAACTTTAGTTAGTGTGTAATGTTGCTGTTTAAGCATAAACATCATCTGCAAAGTTACGACGCTCAAAGTTCAAAGCAAAGGGAGATATTTTCTTTTATAGAATTCTCTGTTTAAGGACTACAACAAACGACTGGTAGGGACTACAACAAGCTTCTTCCCGGGTTAACCTAAACCCTAAAATTTACATAAACCCTGCCCTCGAGAATAAGCAACAAAGGGGTGAGGCCATGTTATTGTAGGGTGACCATATGTGCCATTTTCCTAGGACGCGTCCTGTTCAGGATTACTAAGTTGCATAAAATGTCCCAGTTTTGGTTTTGTTTTCATATTTGCGGAAGGTAACGACTGAAAAATAATTTGACCAATAGCGTGCATTATACATAACCAATCGTGGCTTGCGAGAAGGCTGGATCTACAGAGAACGGTCAAAGCATTGCAAATACGACAACATTTTAATGGATTGCATGAAGACTGTCAATAAGAACAGTGGCTTGCACAGACCTCCATGTAGAAATTGCATTCCTAAATCGTGTTCCGGGGGCACATCGATATGACCACTTTCACAATTAAAGAGGCAAGGGCTCAAGCCATTTTAGTCATCCTCGACAGGACGCGTCCTGGGAAAATGGCACATATGGTCAGCCTATGTTATTGCAATACAGTAAGTGACACAAATGCAATAGTATTTCATAAAAGCAAGATGACAACATGACAAGTTATAACCATAATTAAACTAAACTAGTTCTATCTTCTTGCAGCATATATTCTCTGACTCTGTAGGATCTTACAACAGTTCCCACAGGAGCGGTTTATAGATTATAGTGTACTGTTAAATGTGGTTAAAGTTACAATAGTTTCTTAATGTATTCACAGAGACAAGAGCCGTCGCTATTTTCATTATTAAACACTTACAGTCTGTATAATTCATAAACACAACTCCATTCTTTATAAATCTCTCCAACAGTGTGTAATGTTAGCTTTAGCCACAGAGCACCATCAAACTCATTCAGAATCAAATGTAAACATCCAAATAAATACCATGCTTACGCGATTAGACATGCTGCATGATGAACACTTTGTAAAGATCCATTTTGAGGGTTATATTAGCTGTGTGAACTTTGTTTATGCTGTTAAAGGCAAGCGCGAGCTCCGTGGGCGGGGAGCGTGAGCATTTAAAGGGGCCGCAGCCTGAATCGGTGCATATTTAATGATGCCCCAAAATAGGCAGTTAAAAAAATTAACAAAAAAAAATGTATGGGGTATTTTGAGCTGAAACTTCACAGACACATTCAGGGGACACCTTAGACTTATATTACATCTTTTAAAATGACGTTCTGCAGCACCTTTAGAGGGACACAGACAAAAACTGAGCATTTTTGCTCACCCTCAAAAAGTGACTGTGTGGTATTTTGAGCTAAAACTTCACATACACACTCTGGGAACAACAAAGACTTATATTACATCTTGTAACGGTGGCATTATATGACCCCTTTAAATTGAGTGTTTATGTGATTCCTAACAGAGTGTGATGAGACCAAAAACATTTTATGTTTTAGACATATAAGGCATTCAAATAAAAGTGCATGTGTGCATATTTTAATGCAAATATTGCAATATTATTTGCAAATAGTTTAAAATGATTATTTCTCAACTAGAATTAGACCTAAAATGTCCTTCACTGTTCTATTACTTTATGCTTTATAAAAAATAAAAAAAAATGGTGAAGAGCTGTTGTCAAGGTCCTGCAAACTTCTGAATGGTTGGAGCCAGTTTTCATAATTCATTTCAGAATGGTAGGTGCACTTTATAATGGTTTGTGGGATTCTGTCATGCTAGTTTAAACTTATATGAACCTGTTTGGTTAGTTTCCATTTGTGGTGGCACATACCCCTGCTGGCTGGTACCAAAGTCTCTTTCAAGGAAAGTCTGTTTCATATTTGCAACACCTCCAGGCAGCTATTTCGGGCATCCAAGAACAAGTCCTATCTATTTGAATGACATCTCAATAACTGCTTGCTGAACTCACAATTATAAAACATATTTCAAATCAGCAACCAAATCACATGATGCAATCCATCGGCACATGTCACAAGTCTTAGTGGCACATTTGTGTAGGGGGTAATGCGTTACAAGTAACACAAGTTACGTAATCAGATTACTTTTTCAAGTAACTAGTAAAGTAATGCTTTACTTTTAAATTTACAACAAAACATCTGAGTTATGTTTTCAAATAAGTAATGCAAGCTACATAACACATTACTGTACTTTCCATAAAAAGTAATGCAATAAGTTACTTTTTTAGGGAGTAACACAATATTGTAATGAATTACTTTTAACACTCTGAGGTCTAAAAACGCGCCGGCGCGTTTTGCAGTTTTTTTTTCACATTGCAGCAAAACAGACTTAAAATACTCCGTCATTTTTTGTCATAGAGACATAAGTAATATATCAATTGAAACTATAGAATGTCTTCTTTTTTTTGTGTACACTCACAATCAAAATAAAACTTTGTGCTTTTTAAAAATAAATAAAATATACAGGGTGTGCTGTCCTGCCGTCTCCATCTCTGCAAACATCGTTCTAAAACGTCACTAAAAGTAACTAAAATAGATGGCTTATACATGCTACATGGACATGAGAGATATGTCTTTGGAAAGCTTTAAGTGTCTACTTTTAAACAAAACAAATAAATTCTAAAACAAATATTCTCCCTTTATGTAATCAGTATAAAAGTAAAGAGAGGTACTGTTTCTCCTGTCTGACCTAATTATCTTTAATGTGTGCCCGCCCACGCGCAGAGCGCTCTATTCATAAGATAATGTGCTGAGGCGATTTATGCAAACTGTAAACGCCCCTAACAGCGTCTTAAAAAGCATCAAGTTTCATCAGATTCATTCGCTGTCCTTCGCGTTTGGAAGATGGCACACTACACAGGTGAGCAGGCTCTTCAGATGGTCCTGGACAGTGAGGAAGTTCACTCTTTCCTCGGAAGAAGAACACGACTCTGACGATGAACGTCTGCATTTTGAAGAGCGACTTGATCCAGCTGAAGATACAGTTTCTGATGAGTAAGTGATTTAGTTTTACTTAAATTATTTGACGTGTTTTTTTTTCTATATAAGCGTACATATATTTGCCTTATATTTACATCTATCTATATAACTATATATATAACTTTATCTCATAAAAACGCTTATAAATAGAATGCTTTTCTGTTGATATAGGGCCTACTTAAATTATTTATATAAGCGTACATCTATATTTGCCTTATATTTACTTCTATCTATCTATCTATCTATCTATCTCTATATATATATATATATATATATATATATATATATATATATATAAATATATATATATATATATATAACTTTATCTCATAAAAATGCTTATAAATAGAATGCTTTTCTGTTGATATGTTTTTTTTTTATATACAAGCGTACATCTATATTTGCCTTATATTTACATCTATCTATAAATATATATATAGCGTATCTAAGTACCGTATATGATAGGCGTGAATGTGCTAAAATATGCTTGGTTGTGAAATGCGCGAACATGTTGCTATTTGCTAAATGTGCTAACTGATATAGCAGACTGTAAACGTTTACACATTCGCACACTTTGTCCGGTAATGGCCAATTGACAGACATATACAGCATGCTTGTATACCTGTTACTTTCCTGTCAGTTATGCATAGCTAATGGTATGAGAGTATTATCTTATATGCTAATAATAACAGGGTTTTTTTTACATTTTTTTTTAGGAATGTGGATCCATCACTCTCACATTCACCTGCAATTCCCACTAGGAGGGCACGCAGCAACACAGTTGAGTAAGTACACTTTTACCCACTATATGGTAGGCCTATATTGAAATCTGTAAGATTTTTCATGTTTTTAAAATAAGTTTCGTCTGCTCACCAAGGCTGCATTTATTCAATTAAAAATACAGTAAAAACAGTAATATTGTGAAATATTATTACAATTTAAAATAACTGTTTTCTATTTGAATATATTTCACAAAGTCGTTTATTCTTGTGATGTCCAGCATCATTACTCCAGTCTTCAGTGTCGCATGATCCTTCAGAAATCATTCTAATATGATGATTTGCAGCTCAAGAAACATTTATTGTTTACAATTGTTCAGAAATGTTTCATAAGTAGCAAATCATCATATTTGATGATAATATTTGATGATAATATTAATAAGATTCATATTTGATGATAATATATTTGCAGAGCTCTGTGGTGTGTCGTCACAGAAAGCAGCTCCAAAACGGACCAAAAGTGACCATGTACCGGTTCCAGGAGCAGAGCTGACATCAGATGCAAGGAATAATGCCACCGCTGGTCATCGGAACTGCATGCTTTGCAAAGTACAGCTTGGTAAAAGGCAAGACACACCTTGGAAATGCCAGGCATGTGACATTTACTTGTGTCTTCAGTTGAACTGTTTTCAAAAATGGCGCACAGATGTGTGACTGTTCAGATTCTCTGTTCACCACCTCTCACTGACCATTGGGCTGCAAAGATTATCTATATGTGATCAAGCAGGTTATGTATAGGGTGTAAAAGTGGGCTTTTTTTTATAAACCTTACCTTTATTTGCCTGTATACACAAAAAATGTGCCTTTGACCCTAGTTTATATGTGGATTATATTGTTAACTTTATTTTAAATAAAAAAGAAAAAAAACAATGATATGTCTTGTCTTTGCATTTTCTTAGTTGACTCAGTCACATTCCTGACTGAATGGCTCATTATGCGGCTCATTAGGGGCAGGGTCTTAATCTCCCCAGGTGTAAATCACTTCATTATTCATGAAGAGTCACACCTCTTCGCATATGGCCTACCTAAACAAAAAGTGTCTTAGAAATTTAAAATCAATACAATGTTTTATGTGTCAGAGTAGGGAGGATCATTTCCACATCATTTTGAAGCAAAAACTCTACACTAAAATATACAATTCTCAAAAGTCTTGTGAAAAAACATTTAGTATGCATTTTTAGGTATTGTTTCAGTTACTTTTTTTTTTTTGTTTTTTCAATAACCACGCATAAACATTATTCCTTTAAAAACACAAACATGTACATACATGTTCCTCACATATTATGGTAGCCTAGTTTGTGCTGAATACAGTGTAATGACACTTTTGTCATTAATATGTTTATAACCAACTGATAAAAGCACAAATGTCAGGGCATGTCAAAACTTCTCCAGGGCCCAAAATCAGCCTCAGACTCCAGAGGGTTTTAAAAGTTACTTTCCCCAACATTGCATACCACTATCCACTGGCACATCCCAATGAAAACCGGACGTGCCTCTATGATGTGTACGTTCTGTGCGTAAGATGCCATACTACTGAATGTTAACGCCACCTCTCCGTATTTGGTAAAATGTAAAAAATTCAGCTGTGTTGACAGTGAATCTGGGGAATGGTGTCTAAATTTAGACTAGATGGTGTTGGTTCTCGTAAACAGAGATATTCTGATCATTTACAAGTGGAAAATGGAGAGCGTCTGGCCTTTTTTTCGAACTCTGCAGGGAAGGCACAGATGGTAGAGCTAGAAGTAGAAAAAGAGAATTATATCACCGTTTTTGAAACAGAACTTGGCTGTGAATTCACTGTGTATCAGTGCTGTTGAATTACTAAACCAAAGAAAACAAAGAAGGAGGAGAAGCCTTTTGCATAGACATAAAAACAGCAGCCATCATGCAAATTATTTACAGTGGGATCGAAAAAGTATGAGAACACCAGTGAAAATGCTTCCGTTTTTTTTTTTTTTTAAGTATAGTATTTACAGTCTTGGTTCATCTTCTTTTGCTTTAAATTACAGCAGCACTCAAGATGACAGCTGACAAACAAAACTTTTATTCTCAGCCCTACATGAAAGAAATCCCAGATTTTTAATGTGGTCTTTTGGACTCCTACTGTAATTCTAAATCAATTTGGTTGCAGTGTGCTCCATTTAGATTAGTTCCACATATTGACATCAGAATAGTGTTGATTGAGCTCTTCAGACACCTCCTCGGATTCAGAGCATACCTCCTTATCTTTCCAAACACTCTCAGCATGACTGCGGTTACTGAATGCAATTATCATTTCATTTCCTTTATGGCTGTCACATGCAGAGATCTATAGGGATTCTAATGATACGTGAACCTGTGATTCATTAATCTTGGTTTTTTGAGCTGGTACTGTATGAAGTGAGATGCAAATGCAGAGCTGAATTCATTTTTTTCCAGTGGAACATTATATGAGAATTATTATGTATGTAAAGATCCTTGTAAAGCTTTGATACTTTATTATCTAATGCATATATATATATATATATATATATATATATATATATATATATATATATATATATATATATATATATATATATATAAGTGCTGGGTATTTCTTACAAATTGTAGTCAGTTACTGATTCCAAATTAAATGACAAAAATTGTAGTTAGTATTGCAATATTTTAGATTACTAATTTTAGGTAATGTATTCAGACTACTCATTTATCACATTAATTTGAATAGGATAATCTTGTACCATATTTTTATAAAAATACAAAGAGAAAGAAAATATATTCCATTCTCAACAACATGAAGTGCATTAAATATTACATGTTTCCAGACTGGGGTTCGTGATGGAACGGTTTGAGTTTAATAAAAATCTTTTAAGTAATTAAATAATAAAAAAACAATAATAGTGTAATAAACAGTGTGAAGACGTCTGGGCATCGAGGTTATGAGTTTCTGGAGTTATGGTGTTGGAATTTGGTCCCATTCTTGTCTGATATAGGTTTCCAGCTGCTGAAGAGTTTGTGGTCGTCTTTGATGTATTTTTCTCCATAGGTGAAAGATCTGGACTGCAGGCAGGCCAATTCAGCACCCGGACTCTTCTATGACGAAGCCATGCTGTTGTAATAGCTGCAGTATGTGGTTTTGCATTGTCCTGCTGAAATATACAAGGCCTTCCCTGAAATAGACGTCATCTGGAGAGGAGCATATGTTACTCTAAAAACTTTATATACCGTTCAGCGTTCATAGTGCCTTCTAAAACATGCCCATATCGTATGCACCCCCATACCATCAGAGATGCTGGCTTTTGAACTGAACTCTGATAACATGCTGGAAGGTCTCCCTCCTCTTTAGCCGGAGGACACGACGTCCGTGATTTCTAACAAGAATGTCAAATTTGGACTCATCTGAGAACACTTTTCCACTTTGAAATAGTCCATGTTAATTGAGCCTTGGCCCACAGGACATGACGGCGCTTCTGGACCATGTTCACAAATGCTCCTTTTTGCATGATAGAGCTTTAGTTGGCATCTGCAGATGGCACGGCGGATTGTGTTTATTGACAGGGGTTTCTGGAAGTATTCCTGGACCCATTTAGTAATGTCATTGACACAATCATGCCGATGTGTGATGCAGAGTCGTCTGAGGGCCTGAAGACCACAGGCATCCAATAAAGGTCTTCGGCCTGGTCCCTTATGCACAGAGATTTCTCAGTTTCTCTAAATCTTTTGATGATGTTATGCACTGTAGATGATGAGATTTGCAAAGCCTTTGCAATTTAACGTTAAGGAACATTGTTTTTAAAGTATTTAACAATCTTTTTACGCACTCTTTCACAGCTCTGCCCATCTTTACTTCTGACAGACTCTGCCTCTCTAAGACATCCCTTTTATAGCTAATCATTTTACAGACCTAATATCACTTAACTTAATTAGTTGCTGGATGCTCTCCCAACTGAATCTTTTCAAAATTTCTGGCTTTTTTAGCCATTTGTTGTCCCCGTGCCAACTTTTTTGAGACCTGTAGCAGGCATCAAATTCGAAATGAGCTCATTTAGTGGATAAAAGTGTAAAATTTCTCAATTTAAACATTTGTTATCTATGTTCTGTTGTGAATAAAATATTGGCTCATGTGATTTGGAAGTTAGACATTTCCAGAATTCGGGTTGTAACTGTAGTCTGATTATGGGTATTTTAAAATGTAATATAATCTAATTGCAAGTACTTAATTTTTGTAATCTGATAATATAATCCAGATTACCTACATGTAACCAGTTACTACCCAGCACTATATATATATATATATATATATATATATATATATATATATATATATATATATATATATATATATATATATATAATTTATCATGTGGCAGTAATGTAAACCAAAGGGAGACCTTTCAATGGCTGTAAAATAGTTTTAATTAATTAATCTAAATATAATATCTTATTTATTTCTTTTCAATTTGGGTTGAATATGAGATGGGCAAGGTCTTCACAGGTGTCATGAGATGATATTCACCCTTAAACAGAAATATACTTCTAGTCAGTCATCATTAGGGATCATCATCACACTGCAGACTCGTTCAAAAGTGAATTACCTGTGAGGTGTGTTTCTGCATATCTCAGTTACATGCACGCCACTTGTCTGGATAAAAACGCCTTTTATTGCCGTCTATCTGACACACTTGCGCATGCATGCACTAGCCATAAGCTCGTGCTGCTAACCTCAATAGTAGCGCGCACTCGTTCTGCTATAGGCTTACATGACAACACTTATATTGGCTGGCGTGCCATCTGTCGTGAAACAGGACCAATATTTCAGGTTTATTGAACTTGAGCTCCCAAAATGAAGCGATAAGAAGGGATGCAGTGTTTTGAATGGGAAAGAATAATGCAGGAGTAACTCAAGGATGTTTTGGATGTATCGCGTGCCAGGGCTGAAGGTTTGATGCTCGTGTTTTGGTGAGTTTGGAGGTGATCGCTTGAGCGTGATTCATTTACCGCAAAGTTACTAGACTGGACTATCGATGAGCAAAATGCGTTTGTTGCTTGGTTTTGTTTTGTCAACTTTTTGGCTTTGGGAAGCGTCGCTTTCTCGCGTTTACACCAATCATTGGGCTGTTCGGATCCCCGGAGGACCAGTAGACGCTGATAAACTCGCCTCAAAATATGGCTTTACTAATTTGGGTCAGGTAAGGATATTTTTGTATTTTTTCCTAATGCATATATGATAAGAAACTCATTTAAATCAGTTTAAAGTCTACAGTATCATCATTGGTATGAGAGCATTATCAAAAACTAACAAGTTAGGTCATGCGTAAATTACCCAAACAATTACGCACTGAAACACTTTGCTCAGGGCTTTCCTTCTACGTTTATGTATTTTAACCTGCACGCAGAGGTCCGCAGTTGTAATTTGAAAACTGGTAGCGAAAACTGGTCGTGCCCAAATGTAAACAACGCAGTGCTAGAATTTTACGACGAGCTGTTTAGCAAGAGTCAACCAATCATCAACTACTTCGACGCGTAACTAATTAAATATTCATTACCTATGTACAGTAGCAGAAACTTTCACGCACTTGTCTAGTTCAAGTGAGGAAAGAGTGCCAATAAAAATGTCGTACAGTGACATTAAACGCGTTAAGAGACGATTACATTGTTGAAAGAAAACAAAACAAAAAAAAAAAAAAAAAAAAACAGCATATGCTGGTAATGTAGGTTTTGAAGCTGGGATGCTGGTTTGAGCTGGTTTATGCTGGTCAAGTGCTGGTCCTAAACTGGTTTTTACTTCTGGTTTTATTAAACACCAAGTAGGGACCCAACACAAAATTGTTTACAGTACATATAGTACTTAATTACACATTGAAATGTATTAATATTACCATAAATGTAATAGATCCAACAATATGTAAATGATTACTGATAACTTTGGCTGAATAGGAAAATTAAATTGTACTTTTGTATTTAGATTTATTTATTTTTGATTGGTGTGGCAGCCAATATAATTAATCACCACGCACATCAAAGGTTGATTTGCTTAAATTATGCAAGCGATGCTGTTTTTAATATAGTTTTGCATATTTTTATTCACGTTTTTAAGCAAACTGTCCATGTGTTACTTGGTAGAAATTAGACCGGTGTGACATGATTTTGCACCAAAATACTGTAGATTTTGATATAACGTACAGCCTTTGACTTAAAGTTCATAGGCTTGTTCATGTTCCTATTATAACTATGCACAATTATATCTTTGCTTGCATTTTTATCATTTGCATTTAGCTTTTGTTCACCCCTCTATCTGTGACAAAGTCATTCAGTCGTTTTGCTAATGTTTGAAAATTTCCCTCCTCCTACTTGATAAGAATTCATTTGTATAGTGGGAGCAGACTGATCAGCCAATCAATGAGAAGCAAAATTTGATCTAATTTTGAGACTAACACTACTAAAGTGATGTTCAATTTCTCAAGAGGAGGTGGGAGAATTCAGAGTTGGAATGCATTGAGGTTGGAAGTGGAAAATTTCAACTTGAGTGTTCCCACTTCTGATTCCTCTGGAGCATGTCATCCTTAGCCACTAAATTAGACGACCCACTCTTCATTTCAATAAAACTACAACCTCTTTTTGTTGTTGTGGTTTAATAGTGTAGGGTTGTCACATAATATTCTGATATCTCAAAGCATACATTTCAGTGATGAGCTTCAGGTTGTGGGATCATTGTATGTACGGTATTACTCCTTTAACAACTTCAAGTACTTCAAGATTTCCAAATGCTTCAAGAGTCTCTGGGTTTCACTTGCTTGATGTGCATTCTTGCATTATGTAAAGGATTCCCCATCTATCCTTAAACGCTTCCTAATCATGATTACATCGTAAGAACTTGAGAAATCATACTGTTGGTTGTTGGAACATGTTATTCAGCTCTTGTTTCTCAAGTCAACCGCACCGAATGGAATGCACTTCTCTCTTGCACTCAAGGGCCTTAGGACATCTGGAGGTGGTGTCTGTTCAAATTAACACTGTCTGTGCTAATAGTATGCCTTGAATTAGGTCTCTGTGAGGTTGCTTATCTCCAAGATTCAAGATGTTCTCCTCTGAGGTCTGTGAAGCTTTGATTTGACACGATTGGTTGCTCAGTGCCCCATCACAGAGGCAGATCTATTTTATTTCTTTGATAAAAGCACAGAGAAAGTTGTCTTTCAAGGTTATTTTAAGTCCTTTTTGTCACCTAATGCATTTACATACATCTCAGTTGTGCTCAGTGTGTCCTGACTGCAAGGAGAATCAATATGAGTGAACAAATAAACATGGAGTTTATTTACAGAGAGAGAAACACATGTGAGCGGATTCTTCCTCACATTTCTGGCAAAGGCATATTTAAAATTACACCCTCTCAGATGTTACAAAAGAAAACCTTATTCATGAGATTAACATTGCATTGCAGACAAATCATGTAAAGTATTTAAAGTAATAGTTAACCTCAAAAGAAAATCATTTAATTATCATTTCATAGGCTTTAATAATAATAAAAACAAAGATATGACATCTAAAGTATGTAAGGTAGTAAAACTAGATCTCTTTTAATGAATCCAAAAGGGTTTAATTGTATTTTCCTACATATAAAGGTATTTTAAAAATTTTGAAGAGTCAGAAGGTCATTCGGTTTAACCGTCCAAAGGCCAATACAGCCGGTTCATTTGTGAATAAAATATCTTAAAATGTAATAAATGTATATATTTTTCTATTCTAGCATGATTTTATAACATCATATATCAACATAGTACAAAATTATATTAAAATTATGTGTAGAAGTCGTTGCTTTGTTATGAGAAAGAATGTCTGGAAAAATCATGTCATTTGGAGTAACCAATATAAAGGGACCATTTTGGATCAAGTCTCATGTGACAGGACGTGACATCATTCAGACACCTGAAAAGGACCACATGGTCGTGAAGCAAAGTAACTAACTCTCTCTTAACTATTTGAAAAATTAATGTTTTCACTTGCTCATACGCATGTCCCGAAACATCAGGTCATTTGGTACAACCGCAATAAAACATGGAAAATGTTGTAATATTTTAAAAACTTGTACTGAATATAAAATGTTTGATTGTCTTTTTGCTAGCTAGCTAGATATCAGCCTGTTAGCATTGTTTAAAAATATCATCATTCGGTATAACCGAAATTTTTGAATTTTTCCATCTTGAGGAAAACGACAAAAGCAGTATTAATTGATTATAAAAACTACATAATCTCATTGTTAACACTTAATAAACCTTCAAAATTAATTATATCTCCATTGGGTTTTTTTCTTCTTAAAAACCTTATTCGTCAAAACTGTATATCTTTCTTTCTTCCATGATAAACAAAAGATCTTTATGCATCTATTTTCCGTACAATCACAGTTCATAATGACCTCAGCTGCACAAAACACAATAAAGTAGTACACATATAATCTATTTTCTCTTCTTTATCCTTTGAAATGTTCCTCCAGAGTTCTGAAATTCAAATTAAAAAATGACACCTTGGTGCATCACTTGGTACTTGTATAGGCAATCGTGATGTTGTGTATAGAATGTTAAGTTTAATTTTGAAATTTAAATGATTACATTTTTGTCTGTTCCCTGTGCTTTCAAAGCTATCGAATTATGGAAAATTACTCTCATTGACAAAACAACAGCAATGCATACAGGTTTGGAACAACATGAGTGAGTAAATACTGAACTATTCCTTTATCATTTGTCTCAGAAGTGCCAGTGTGTGATAGATGTGCTGAGGGCAGTAGGCATGTGCCAACTAGATTTTTCTTTCCATGGCACCACCCACTGTGTGCCATATGTCGGTTCTGCTGAGATTCTCTTTGGTTTTTTGTGAGGCTGGAATAGCAATGTATGTGCAAGAACTTTTTTATACTGGAGCCTGTGCTGTATGTGTTTATATTGATCTCTTGTTTGTAAGCTGGCCCCTGCCAAGATGCAATTTCTGTCCACCAAAGCTGTCTGACAAAAGTTCATTTCATGCCTTTCTCAAATGTGTGACTGTCGTTTCCCTTGTTGGTTTTCATGGTTGTTTGTTCTTTAGATCGGAGGACTGGATCACCATTACCATTTCCATCACAGCAGGGTGGTACGCAGATCCACCTTTGCCACGAGGGGCGCTCACAGCTTCATTCACATGGATCCAAAGGTAAGATGGTGTGGCCACCATCACCAAACACTCCACTGATGACAAGAATGACACTTCAAATGCTTGCAAGTTTATGAAAGCTATTGCAAAGTGATCCTCTAATAGATGCCTGCTTTCAAATGCTCCTGTGTGTATCTGTGTGAAGTGAAGAGCGTCAAAGATGTCTATTTACAACATGTTTTTGAAGCGTTGATCATTGTAGTCAATCACAGACATATCTGTTGAGCGCGTGAACACAATGGCCAATCAGAGGTGTTTAAGAATCCACTCAATAGCGCTCAAAATGCTAGGGGGAAATGCTGGTATTGTCACATTTTTGAAACTTGGCACCAAAGTCGGTACTGTTTACATCAGTAATTCAAAAGTTTGGGGTCGTTATGATTATATATATTTTTTTTAAAATAAATGTATACTTTTATTCAGCAAAAATGCATTAATTTGATCAAAAGTGACAGTTAAGACATTTATAAGATTTCATTTTCAAATAAATGCTGTTCGTTTGAACTAAGAATCCTGAAAAAATGTATCACGCTTTCCACATTGCAGCATATTAGAATGATTTCTGAAGAATCATTTGACATTGAAGACTGGAGTAATGATGCTGAAAATTCAGCTTTGATCACAGGAACATATTATATTTTCAGTTATTAAATGAATATTTCACAATATTACTATTTTTACAGTATTTAGTAAAAAATTAGAGTTTGCAGCTGCTGTCTTCATGAAAAGTCATTTAGCTGACCTAAATGGCCTCAAACAAAACTATTGAATATATTTAAAAAATTGTACGCCATAAACTTTCCAATATTGGCCTTGTGCAGGCCATCTGACGCAAGAGCGGATGAAGTCTGTGCTGCTGAATCATAAACACCCAGAAGGATCGTAGTTAAAATTTACAGCTAAATATGGCAGCAGTGGTGCATTTATAGTGCATTAAATTGTCCGCTTGTCCTGCAGTATGCTGTGTTGTTGTGAATTTGAAAACATTTATAACCTCAACTTTGATGTCATTATTTTCAGTTTGATGAGTTTCTGATGTGTCATCACAGCCAGAAGGAGTGTGTCTGCTGTGTCATAAGGGATGAAACTAAAGATGTTTAAATGACTACTTCAATACTCATCCGCATTACATTGGTCAAAATTCAGTTAATCTATGCTGTTCTTAATTTTTAACTTTAGGGTTGGTTACTGGGACATATTGTTTTGTTATGTGTCATTTTGGTGGACTTTCTGTTTCAACACTGAACAGGGTGACTTTCAGCCCGGGGTTGCAAAAGCACTCAATGCTCGATATTGCATAATTAAACAATAGCACAGATGGACCCTCCTCCCTCCACTGTGTACAATGACTGTAAAACTATAACTGACACTTTATAGGAAAAAAGTTATTAAAAAAGTTATTTAATAAAAAAATTAAAACTATATGAATGTATGAACATGGCCATAGTAAGTACAAAATATGAGAGTGACAACCATATTCTAGTTCTGTGTAAAAATTCACTGTAATCGTCCAAATACTTACACTGCTGTCTCGTCGTTTTGAGGTTGGAGAGCCCTGGGATGTTTTATTTTCAGATGCCCCTGCATTAAAGTTGTGCTGCTGTTGTTTTCCATTTCATTCAGTCTCTGTTTTCAGACTTTAGATCATGCTCGAGCCTCGATATTTTTGTAAAAACGGCTGATTTTAAGCACGCCTTGGAGTCGGAGCCTCCATCACTGAGGATGGACATAAACAGCGCGATGAATTTACGCATTTAAAGATTTGACATTTACAAGTTATATTATTACAGAAGAGGATTAGGGCCAAGCAATAATAAAAAAATAAAACCATCTCGAGATTAAAGTTGTTAAATTACGAGAAAAAAGTCGTTAAATTTCGAGAAAAAAGTCAAGATAAAATGTTGAGAATAAACTCGTTAAATTACGAGAAAAAAGTCGTTAAATTTCGAGAAAAAAGTCCAGATAAAATGTTGAGAATAAAGTCATTAAATTATGAGAAAAAAGTTGTTAAATTACGAGAAAAAAGTCGTTAAATTACGGATTTGTTCTCATAATTTAATGACTTTATTCTCATAATTTAATGACTTTATTCTCAACATTTTATCTCGACTTTTTCTTGAAATTTAACGACATTTTTCTCATAATTTAACGAATTTATTCTCAACATTTTATCTTGACTTTTTTCTCAAAATTTAACAACTTTAATCTCGAGATTAAAGAGGTTTTATTTTTTTTATTATTGCTTGGCCCTAATCCTCTTCTGTATATTATTCTCTATTGTTGTAGAATTGTTTTTGCAATTTTTTTTTTTTTTTTTACAGTTCAAAGGGATAGTTCACCCAAAAATGTAAATTATCCCATGATTTAGTCACCCTCAAGCCATCCTAAGTGTATATGACTATCTTCTTTCAGACAAACACAATTGGAGTTGTATTAAAAATATCCTGGCTCCTCCAAGCTTTATAATGGTGCTAAAGATTTTGAAGCCCAAAAAAGCGCATCCATCCATCATAAAAGTAATCCACACGGCTCCAGCGGGTTATTAAAGGCCTCCTAAAGCGAAGCGGTGGGTTTTTGTAAGAAAAATATCCACACTCTAAAAAATGCTGGGTTAAAAACAACCCAAGTTGGGTTGAAAATGGACAAACCCAGCGATTGGGTTGTTTTAACCCAACTGTTGGGTTAAATGTTTGCCCAACCTGCTGGGTAGTTTTATTTAACCCAACTATTGTTTGAAAATGACTATATGGCTGACTTAAAATGAATCTAAAATGAAATTAAAATGTTCATTTATTAAACATATTAATAAATGTTAATTTTCAAGATATTTTGGGTTCATTTTAAGTAAGCAATACTGAAATTTTTTAAACAATAGTTGAGTAAAACTACCCAGCAGGTTGGGCAAACATTTAACCCAACTGCTGGGTTAAAACAACGAAATTGCTGGGTTTGTCCATTTTCAACCCAACTTGGGTTGTTTTTAACCCAGCATTTTTTAGAGTGCATATTTAAAACTTTATAAACTATAATAACTAGGCCGTACACGAGTCTGGTTCCGGCGGAACAGTAACCTTTGACATATTGACGAATGCAGAGGTGCAAAGGAAAAAAAACAAAAAACAAAACACCGGTCAGACTTAGAAGTCTAAAATGAGAATTTTTAGAGAGAAATGTCAGAGGATTTCAATATAAGAAAAGAGGAGCTTGAGTTTGTTCCCCAGCCCTATTTGTTTGAACCGCGAGAGGCGTCTAAACTTACGATACTCCTACATCCTACGTCGCATCAGAGGTCACTCTTTTGACATAAATCGATGTGTACGGCTGTCTGCCGGAAGCTAATAATTATAGTTTATAAAGTTTTTAAATAAGGATTCTTTTACAAAAACAACCTGTCTTAAGGGGTGTAGCAGCCGTTATATGTGGGGACACGTTTTAGGAAATAAGTATGTTTTAAGACTTTTGCTTTGCTTGACAACAGTACAAATTAAAGAATTGTAGTTGGACACATATAAAAACAACGTTAAGATCAAGCGAAGCCTCTTCGAAGTGGTTGTGCTCAATTGCTACAATCCTACTACATCTAGTTCCTATTTACCATTGTGCTTCTCAGCAAATCAGGTAGGAGTACAGTGACTACTGTTGAATATTAAACATAATGAATATTCATGAGCCAAGCTGTTAAGTTCTGTTACAATTGTGTCCCTCCTACTTTCAGATGGTTCCTATGTTCCAACATTCAGCTTCTCCGACTTACACATTAAATCATTTCAGTCCCGGATGCATTAATATGACGAGCAGCCGTGTTTGCCCAAGACTTCATTTGACAGAGCAGCCAGGCATTCAAAGTCAAGCTGTTTGCAGGATTTGGAAGCCAGCCCTCTCCTGCTAAGATTATCTCCTCCCGACAGCCGGCATCTCGGGAGTAATAAAACAGTCCAGGTCTATTGGAGGGCATCTGACGGAGGTCCTCTGATCATATCCTGCCCCAGGCCATGTGTACAAATGGTGCGGCGTGGCAAATGCCCAATAACCCATTTCATCAGTGTCAGGCCACAGGCAGAGGCCATGCGAGGCGGCGCGAAATGTTTTGTAACCGCAAGCAAAGAGCTGTCAAGCTGAAAAGAACAGAAAAAAAACAGCTCTTCCAATAGATGTGTTGTTGTCCTCATAAAAGGACACTGACACTGAAAGGAAATTTAATCTTTCATATCAACATGCAGTTAACATGATTAAATTCAATACATTACATTATTAAAATCAAGAGTTGTATTTGTTAACATTAGTTAATGCACTGTGAACTAACATGAACAATGAACAGCTGTATTTTTGTTAACGTTAACAAAGATTAACAAATGTATTGTTCATAGTTAGTTAATACATTAACTAATGTTAAAAAATGAACCATATTGTAAAGTGTTACCGATTTTTTTTCTTAAAGAAATTAATAATTTTATTCAGTATAGATGCATTCAATTGATGATCATGAAGACATTTCATAAATTAAAAAAAAGTTATTTTGAACAATTCCACAAAAATATGAAGCGGCACAACTGTTTTCAACATTGATAATAATCAGAAATGAGCAGCAAATCAGCATATTATATATAATGATTTCTGAAGGATCATGTGACACTGAAGACTGGAGTAATAATGCTGAAAATTCAGCTTAAATAATTACATTTTAAGGTATATTCACATAGAAAACATTTATTTAAATATATATATATATAATTTTTTTTTTAACAGTATAACGGTTTTTACTGTATTTTTTTTATTAAATAAATGCAGCCTCTGTGAGAATGAGACTACTTTCAAAAACAAACAAACAAAAAAAATTATAGTATCAGTAATAATAAATATTTTTTTAGTCAAGTAATATAGTTCATTGGCTCAAAGATCATATCATGAACAGTGCGACTTGGTGTATTAAAGGATTAGTTAACCCAAAAATGAAATTTCTGTCATTAATAACTCGTTCTACACCTGCAAGACCTTCGTTCATCTTCGGAACACAAATTAAGATATATTTGATGAAATACAAGAGTTTTTTTTTTTTATCTCCAATAGAAAACAATGAAATTACCACATACAAGGTCCAGAGAAGTAGTAAAGACATCATTAAAATAGTCAATGTGATTACAGTGGTTCAACCTTAATGTTATGAAGTGACGAGAATACTTTTTGTGCGCAAAACACGGACATAAACACGGAAGCGCTGCGTTTATTGCGTCAACTGCGTAGGAGACTGACAGGGAAGAGGAAAAATTGTTGAATAAAGTTATTTTATTGTTTTTGTTAAATATTTTGTTAAAATATTATTTTTGTTTTGTTTTTATGCACAAAAAGTATTCTCATTGCTCTTTACTACTCTCTATTCTCTCTTTACACTCTCTATTATTTACTACTTTTCTGGACCTTGAATGTGGTAATTTCATTGCTTTCTATTGGAGAAAAACAGTCAGTCAGAATGTACAGTCACAGGTGTTTATCAGTATTTATCACCTTCAGATCATCCAATTAAACTATCCAGTTTATAATACGGTGTAAGCTACAGTACACACTACAAATCAAATGAACTGCATAGTTTATTTTCTTGTTACTTAGTACATGTGCTAATGATTTGCTGCCAATTAGTGTGATACACTGTACTTCATCTAAACTATTTTAAATTCTAATACATGCAGTTTTCACGACATATTAATTGAGGCACCACTTATTTTTTAAATCTGTCTAATAGCCCTTTATACTATATATCCTAACTAATACTGTAAGTTTATAACTGATTTAACTGAATGATTGAGTGAGTCAGATGATTCAAACCATCTTATTAGCTATTCCATTAAAGGGTTAGTTACACAAAAAAAATGAAATAATGTCATTTATTACTAACCCTCATGTCGTTCCACACGCGTAAGACCTTCGTTCATCTTCAAGAGGAAGAGAGGAAGTACCATTGCTGTCTATGCAGGCCTCACTGAGCCATCGGATTTCAACTAAAATATCTCAATTTGTGTTCTGAAGATGAACGAAGGTCTTACGGGTGTAGAACGACATAAAGGTGAGTAATAAATGACATTATTTTCATTTTTGGGTGAACTAACCGTCTCATAGAAGTAATTTATTCATAAATTGCCCGATTCAATAATGGGCAGGTACAGTTATTATGCTGTATGTTTATTGTTGCATTTAAGGCGAGTTGTCTTTATTTTTATCTTTGTACTTTTTTGCGGCACCCAGCCTTTCTCTCTCATGACATTCAATTCAGCCTCCAAACAACTTGCCGGAGATTCATTAGTGGTTCAGAAACATACAAGAATTATTAATGGAACCACATGTCACGAAAGTCATTTGGTTCTGTTTAATTGTTTATTTATTTAATAGAACCCATTTTTAATAAGAACTGGTTCTTGATTCCCAACCCATGTATTTATAGCATTGGGACTGTAACAGAGAAATACATAATTATTGCAATATGTGATTTTCTTTGCATTTTCCCTCTGGACCTCCTTTAATGAAGGCAAGAAAGCATAGTGCGCTAGTGATTCTGAAGTTAAGCTCTTTTGAGGAGAACCACAAATTCGGCATATCCGCAAGACAAATAAATCTGCGGGCATGGCTGGGCGACTTTTCTAATTAGAAGTCCACATCCCTTTATTTACAGCAGAGGATACGTTAACTGGAAGGATACAGAGATCTAGATAGATCTGAATGCGTTTGGTGCAGCTCTAATCGATATGGAAAGCACACTTTTGTCCTTGCCTTTAGTCATTTTTGGACTAACACACTCTAATTCATTGTTGGTTTTATATTTAGTATTCAAGGTAAAACATGATTCCACTAACCAAATATAATAATAATAAGTGAACTGTAAAACGGCAGCATTACTATTACTGTTGCGATTACTTATTTAAGAGAGTAATGTGAGCAAACTCCTATAAGTATTCAGCACTACACTGCGTTCCAAATTATTATGCAATTGACATATCAGTAAAATTTCAGTAGAATAAACATTCAGATTTTAGTTTTTCTAAGAAAATGTTTGTTTGTTTATTTATCCATGTCTTTTTAGATAACTGGTATCAATATCAGACAAAATAATTTGCCAGATCTATGGAAACCCTACTTAGAGGTTGTTCCACATTATTAAACAAGTCACAGTTCTCATGCAATATGAGGAGGAAGAAAGATCTTTCTGAAGATGAAAAGCATGAAATGGTGCAATGTTGTGCAAAAGGCATGAAAACAACTAATATTGTGTGAAACTGAATGGAGATCATCGAATTATCATAAGATTTGTGAGTGATTTAGAGCACAGCAGAACTCAGTCAGATAAAGGCTTGTTAATGAAAGTTCCTGTCAAAAAATGTAGTGTATTAAAAGGGCAGCTATAGAAAAGCCAGTGTTGAGGTATTTGAAGCTCCTGGTGTCTCTAGAATCATTTACAGTGGGTGTAGAAATACATTTTCAAACAGTTTTATTGCCATGGTGTTTTTGTTGCAGCATGGGATAGTGCATAGTGCATTGTATTTCAGAAGGCACTATCCTCCTTTTTATATCATAGCTGAAAATGGCCAGTTATGAACTTCACAAAAAGTTCCCCTAAAGGGACCTTCCATCTCACTTCCCAATATTCCAGCCCAAATCATCACCCGCCAGCTCCTTGCTGACGTCACAGTCTTGTTGGAACGTGGTGGCCATTCACCAACCATCCAGAAATCCATCCGTTTAGACCATCTATTGTAGTACAGCATTAGTCAGTGAATAAAACTATTTAAAAAATGAGTCTTCATGTATTTCTAAACCCACTGTAAATGTTTCTCTTTGTGAGTTTTGGTTAGTGGTGTCTAAAATGCATTTTTACGCACAACTGCCAGCCTGCATGGAGAGCTTCTTGAGACTCCAGAGACACCAGCAGCTT
This sequence comes from Chanodichthys erythropterus, assembly GCF_024489055.1. NCBI lineage: Eukaryota > Metazoa > Chordata > Actinopteri > Cypriniformes > Xenocyprididae > Chanodichthys > Chanodichthys erythropterus. Next base: position 8,441,797 of record NC_090231.1, on the reverse strand, counting down.
CAAATACCTGTTTGCTGCTCAACACTGGCTTTTTTTATAGCTGCCCTTTTAATACACTACATTTTTTTTGACAGGAACATTCATTAACAAGCCTTTATCTGACTGAGTTCTGCTGTGCTCTAAATCACTCACAAATCTTATGATAATTCGATGATCTCCATTCAGTTTCACACAATATTAGTTGTTTTCATGCCTTTTGCACAACATTGCACCATTTCATGCTTTTCATCTTCAGAAAGATCTTTCTTCCTCCCCATATTGCATGAGAACTGTGACTTGTTTAATAATGTGGAACAACCTCTAAGTAGGGTTTCCATAGATCTGACAAATTATTTTGTCTGAGATTGATACCAGTTATCTAAAAAGACATGGATAAATAAACAAACAAACATTTTCTTAGAAAAACTAAAATCTAAATGTTTATTCTACTGAAATCTTACTGATATGTCACTTGCATAATAATTTGGAACATGGTGTCCTGTTCAAAAGTTTGATTTTAAAAATAAATATTTTTATTTATGCATTACACTGATCAAAAGTGACTTTTATATTGTTACAAGAAAACCTATTTCAAGTAAATGATGTTATTTTGAACCTTCTATTCATCAAATAATCCTGAAAAAAACATTTTTTATTTAGCAAGGATGCATTGACAGTAAAGACATTTATAATGTTAAAAAAGATTTCTATTTTAATTAAATGCTGTTCTTTTTAACTTTCTATTAATCAAAGAATCCTGAAAAAAATGCATCACGGTTTCCCCAAAAATATGAAGCAGCACAATTGTTTTCAACATTGATAAAAATCAGAAATGTTTCTTGAGCAGCAAATCAGCATATTAGAATGATTTCTGAAGGATCATGTGACACTGAAGACTGGAGTAATGATGCTGAAAATTCAGCTTTGATCACAGGAATAAATTACATTTGAAAGTTTATTAAAATAGAAAACAGCTATTTTAAAAACATTAAAAAAATCTTACCAACCTCAAAATTTTAAACAGTAGTGTGTATATATTGCATCAAAGATTTCTTGAAACATGTGCTTTTTTTTTTTTTGTCTTGTGTATAATAAAAAAATCTCTTCAACTTATGTGGATATGCATATATTTTGGATGTGTGACTATATTTCTTCTTCAGGCTGTATTTAGGAAAGCACGTTTCGGAGTACTACATTCCCATTTGTTTCTACTCAAAATGCAATGACTTCATATGCCTCACGTAATGGAAAAGCTAGAGCGTGACTAAATACAGGCCGCGCGTTTCACAGACATGTTTATGTGCATGAAGGTGAGCCTAAACTGTTTAGTCTTTGATGTGAGTCAGTGTAACCCGGGCTTTTTCTGCAGGTTGATTGGGCGCAGCAGCAGGTGGTGAAATCACGAGTGAAACGCCACGCCAGGAGTGACCCGAGCTACATCCATTTCAACGATCCCAAATGGTCCAACATGTGGTACATTGTTAGTAGATATTTCACACATTCAGTCTTGTATTTCATATCTATGCTATCTTTACTTGTTGACCTTTTTTTTCCCTAATGAAGTGATTTAGCAAATGAATTGCTGCCTCATTTCCAGTGACTCCTGGAGAAAAGGGCCACTGATTTGTGCTTCATTAAACAGGCTCGTTTGTGAAGCTCCTGTTGTTTTATTTGTTTTATGGCAGGACTGTTTCCGCTGCCCTGGCCTCATAAAAACCGAACTGTGTGAAAGTAGTGTATGTGTGCGCTAGTTTGTTTCTCTAACAAGCTTGATGCTATGAATTACAAATGAATTCATACTGTAGGTTTAGTGATGTTGAGAGGAAATGAACACAATCACTCTAACACTGGCAGCATCAGTCAGGGCAAATTTCAGTCATAAGCATCATTTTACAATCCCTGGTTCCCTTGACAAAAAGCTGATTGGATTTTTCCATTGGCTTTTGGAGTATTGCAGAAAATAAGCTCCATGACCAACAGAAGTTTATGATTGTTAAATGTTTTGTTCATCATGGTGATCTTCACAAATGAACCCAACTTTATGAATTTCAGTGCCTAAATACAGTCGGCAGAAGTAAAAAGCTAAATCTAGGCTATAAATGAACTACACCATAGTCGCATGACTTTAATGTCACCACCATTAATCTTCCAACAACTTTTTTTTTTATGAAAACAATTCATCAAAGGCATCAGTAAACTGTTATATAAAGTTTATTAATAGACATTTGAGTGATTCCTAGAAAGTAAAGTTGATGAAAAAGATCAAACTGGCTCTAAACATATTATTCATCCCCCAGAAGTCAAAGTTTTTATAACCTCCAATGAATGCTGCCTGTAAGTGCTTAAAAGCTTCTGTCACCTCTCTTACTTTTAAAAGTAATGCATTGTAATATTGCGTTACTCCCTAAAAAAGTAACTAATTGTGTTAGTTACTTTTTATGGAAAGTAATGCGTTACTTTTTCTCACCTGGGCTGACTTTACAGCTATTTAGCCATTCTGGATTTAAGAAGAATAGGATGCAGGAGAAGAAAGTTAAAGGGTTAGTTCACCCAAAAATGAGATTTCTATCATTAATTACTCACCGTCATGTCGTTCCACACCCGTAAGACCTTCGTTCATCGTTGGAACACAAATTAATATGTTTAAGCGGCGAGAATACTTTTTGTGCGCCAAAAAAACCAAAATAACAACTTTATTCAACAATATCTAGTGACAGGTGATTTCAAAACACTGCTTCATGAAGCTTCAAAGCTTAACCAATCTTTTGTTTTTAAATCAGTGGTTCGGAGTGTGAATCAAACTGCCAAAGTCACGTGATTTCAGTAAACAAGGATTCGTTACGTTACAAGTGTTTCAAAATTTCAATAGTTCATGTAACTTTGGCAGTTTGATACATGATCTGAACCACCGATTCAAAACAAAAGATTTGTAAAGCTTCGAAGCTTCATTGAGCAGTGTTTTGAAATCACCCATCACTAGATATTGATGAAGTCATTTAGTGTTTTTTGGCGCACAAAAAGTATTCTCGTCGCTTTATAATATTAAGGTTGAACCACTGTAGTGACATGAACTGTTTTTAAATACGTTTTTAGTACCTTTCTGGGCATCTGAAAGCGTTAATTATCTTTTTGTCAATGCAGGCCGCACGGAGCCATCAGATTTGATCAAAAAAATATATATATATATATATTAATTTGTGTTCTGAAGATGAACGAAGGTCTTATGGGTGTAGAACGACATGAGGGTGAGTAATTAATGACAGGATTTTCATTTTTTTGTGAACTAACCCTTTAACAAAAAACTTCAGCAATAAAAAAAAAGAAAAGAAAGTCAGTCAATAAATGGAAAAAATCGAATCATAATAAACATGCTCCAGCCAATAACCGACAAGAATGATTTTAAATGCGCGTTCATGACTGTTTCAGGAAGCACGGAGGGGAGGGGGAGGAGGAGGAGGAGGAGGAGGAGGAGGAGGAGGAGGAGGAGGAGGAGGAGGAGGAGGAGGGAGGGTCTAGCTAGCCTCTGTTTATTTTGACAACACTTCGAACGTCAACAGGAAGTTACTCTGCCCAGGATCACTTAGAGCACCTTTAAATGGATAATGAAAGCAGAACAGAATGTAAACTTTTTCTCTCTGAATCTGTGCTTTCTATGACAAAAGATGCTTTCTTTGGCTAATAGGACACACACACACACACACACGCACACACGCATACATTTCCAGGGTAAAGTTCATGAATTATATCCTACTTCACTCTATAATAATAGTTCTTTATTCGTTGGCATCTCATTTTTTTTCCCCTTCCGAAAAGTGTCTTCGAAGGACTTCAGACCTTGTTCGTTTTATTGAAGTGTCTCTGCAAATCATTTTGTTCTTCATACATCAGTATCAAACACTACACAATTAATGGTTAATCCATCAGAGCTGATATTTTCAGATGATACTAAAGCATATTCTGTTTATTTGCGTTCGCATGATTAATATTGCAGCACTCAGAGACTGTTTTCAATCCTTCCTCAGATGTTGACTTCACACTGGGACGTCTTTGTTGATCGTGTCCTCAAAGACTGCGTTGAAAAGAATCATAAATGAGACCCTCAAGGACACGCAAACCTCTGCCGCTGAATAAACATGAATTGTCCCGTTTAATTTACAGGTTCTTGCGGCCGCTTGCTGTGACATATTTCCTCACAGACGAATTGAGTCATAAGGTTACTAAAGTAATAAAGGCTTGTGTTTCTGGAGAGCGGAGAATGTCTGTAATGTTCCAATGTTTCCTATTTTCAAAGTCAAATGCGTGTGCCTGAAACTGATTGCAAGTGAAGGTACATTGATGTTGATGACTTCTATTTGTCTTCCAGCACTGTAGTGATAAAAACAGCCGCTGTCGTTCAGAAATGAATATCCTTGCGGCCTGGCAGAGAGGCTACACAGGTCGAAATGTGGTCATCACCATCTTGGACGACGGTATTGAGAGGAATCATCCGGATCTGGCTCAGAACTATGTGAGATTATCTTGAAACTTTCTGTGGTCTCTGTAAATGTTGTCGTCATTTACTCTAACTCAAGTGGTTCCAAACCTGTATGAGTTTCTTTCTTCTGCTGAACACAAAAGAAGATATTTTGAAGAATATTGGTAATCAAACAGTTTACTTTAGCCATTGGCTTCCATAGTAGGAAAGAAAACACTATGGAAGTCAATGGCTACAATCAACTGTCTGGTTACCAACATTCTTTAAAATATCTTCATTTGTATTCAACTGAAGAAAGAAACTCATACAGGTTTGGAACAACTTGAGGGAGCTCTACACAGCATGAATTATAACATCATTGCTTGTGTTATATATTTTAGCACTCTAGATGACTACAGTGGAAAACCAAATTGGTTTATTTCATTCTCAATGCCTCAGATGGTTTATTTATCGTGTTTTGTCTGTCATTTAGGATCAGCTTGCTAGCTATGATGTGAATGGCAATGACTACGACCCGACCCCACGATATGATTCCAGCAACGAGAACAAGTGAGTCCTGATGTCTTTATAAATGACTCTTCACCACACAGCTTGTCTTAATTGCATCTCATTTGCGTGTGTCTCACTTTGAGTGATTAGGCGGTGGATAAGTCAAAAGCAGTCACATCCTTTTTAGCTGTGAGATTATCTAATAAGTCTGGTGGGACCTTCATAATGATCTTGTGTGGTAGGAAGTAAGTTCTGAACATCTCGACATTATTTTTGATCTGCAAAGGTGAAGACACACACAGTTTCTGTGCCAGCCATTGCAGCGAATTGCAAATAATTCAACTTGACAAAATGTTTGCTTGAAAAAGTTGTTTTGAAGTTTAAAGGTTATTTGAAGCCTTTTTATAGTTTAAATAATTGGTTTATTTGAAGTTTTACAAGTATGTTGACCTTGCTAGGTGGCAGGTGAAAGCTAGGTGTTAGGTGAAATGAGCAATTTTATTTCATGATAATGATATATATCACTATATAGTTATTTTATCTCATTTCTGTTCTTAAACATAAGAAAAAGAAGCAAATTTTATTAAAGAAGCCAGTTTATCTGTCTGCTGTCACTTTAAGACCAAATGCATGAATCCATTATACTGATACACATCTGGTTTACACCCAACTGTTTACATTCAATTGAGACATAACCGGCTGTGTTTACATGAATACTCCACACAATGGGCATTTTCCTTTTCATGATATATTGTAGGGATGGGCCAATATATCGATGCATCGCGATATGTGGATCAATTCTGATATTTTGCATCGCAATTCTCTCTCGAATCGATTCTGAGCTTAGTTCTTTAGGGGTTAGTTCACCCAAAAATTAAAATTAGAGTTGTGGCCAGAATTATTGGCACCCTTCATAAATATGATCAAAGATGACTCTAAAAATAAATCTGCATTGTTTATCCTTTTGATCTTAATTCATAAAATTAGCAAAATTCTATCCTTTCATTGAAGGAAAAGAATTGAAAGTGGGGGGAAAATAACATTAAGAAATAAATGTTTTTCTCCAAAATACGTTGGCCACAATTATTGGCACCCCTAGAATTTTTTATGACTAAAATATCTCTGAAATATATTCCCATTGATATTTACACTTTTTTTTTTTAGCACACCAGGGTGATCATGAACATGAAATTTTCCAGCCATGACTTCCTGTTCCACAGGAGAATAAACATGAGGAAACACAAAGGCCAAATTCCTTTAATCATTCATCACAATGAGAAAAACCAAAGAATATAGTTCTGATGTGCAGCAAAAGATTTTTGAGCTTCACAAAATAGAAAATGGCTGTAAGAAAATAGCTAAATTATTGAAAATCCCCATTTCCACTATCAGGGCAATAATTAAGATGTTCCAATCAACTAAAGATGTTACAAATCTGTCTGGAAGAGGATGTGTCTCTAAATCGCCCTAATGTGAAGTGAGGAGGAGAGTTTGAGTGGCCAAAGACTCTCCAAGGATCACAGCTGGATAATTGCAGAGATTAGTTGAGTCTTGAATCTCAGAAAGCCTAAAAAAAATTATCAGAAGCACCTACATCCCCACAAGTTGTTCGGGAGGTTTTCAAGAAAAATCCTCTGCTCTCATCCAGAAACAATCTCCAGCATATTCAGTTGTCAGACAAGACTGGAACTTCAAACGAGACAAGCTTCTATGGTCAGATGAAACTAAAAGAAGAGCTTTTTGGCAGCAAACCCACCAGATGGATTTGGTGCACACATGGATAAAAAGTACCCCATGCCCACGGTTAAATATATTGCTGGATCTTTAATGTTGTGAGCTTATTTTTGTGCTGGAGGTCCTGGACATCTTGTTCAGATATATGGTATCATGGATTCTACCAAACACTAACTGATAAAAAATCACAACCTGAACGCTTCTGCTAGAAATCTTATAATGGGCTGTGGTTGGATCATCCGTCGGGACAATGATCCAAAGCAAACATCAAAACCAACACAAAAATGGGTCACTGAGCACAAAATGAAGCTTTTGACATGGCCATCCCAGTTCCCTGACCTGAAACCTAAAGAAAATGAGTAAAGTGAACTGAAGAGAAGAAGCACCAACATGGATCTGGGAATCTGAAGGATCTGGAGAGATTCTGCATGGAGGAATGACCTCTGATCTCTTGTCAGGTGTTCTCCAAACTCATCAGACATTATAGAAGAAGACTCAGAGCTTTTGGAGAAAAACATTTATTTCATAATGTGATTTCCCCCCCCCACTTTCAATTCTTTTCCTTCAATGAAAGGTTAGATTTTTGCTAATTTTATAAATTAAAGGCCAAAATGAATGGATAAACAATGCAGATTTATTTTTAGAGTCATCTTTGACCATATTTATGAAGGGTGCCAATAATTCTGGCCACAACTGTATGCCATTAATGACTCACCGTCACGTCGTTCCAAACCCGTAAGACCTCCAACACAGTTTAAGATATTTTAAATTTAGTCCGAGAGCTTTCTGTCCTTCCATTGAAAGTGTATGTTCGGTGCACTGTCCATGTCCAGAAAGGTAATAAAAACATCATCAAAGTAGTCCATGTGACATCAGTGGTTTAGTTAGAAGTTTTTGAAGCATCGAAAATACATTTTGGTCCAAAAACAACAAAAACTACGACTTTAACAGCAGATGGTGCTTGAGGCTAGTTTTTAACCGCATGCTCAAAAGCTAACATAAAAGAGCGCTTGTGCATTCAAGAATACACTTGCACCTCAGAATGCTTTTATGATGCGGGATTAATGTAATAAGCCCACTGCAAACACTCTTGTAATTTGCTTCAACCTTTTTGAACCTTATGAATTGATTATTTTATTTTCCTAAAGTACGCAGTGCCATCTGCTGTTAAAAACTAAGCTCAGAATCGGTTTGAGAGAGAATCGCGACACATTCAGAAAATATCAGAATCGATCCAGAATCATTTCTCGATTCATGATGCATTGATTTATCGTCCCAACCCTAATATATTTCACCTATAACTCTTTTTTTTTTTGTTTTACATCAAGCAACATCATTTCATCACTCTGAATAGGCATGTGATGGTATCAAATTTTCATGTTGCATTTTCATAATTGCTGAAGCTTTTATCACGGTAAACAGTATTATCATGATATTGAAATAAGTTGCAAAAAAAAAAAATGGTCATACTATAACAGGTTTAAGAACTCTTTGTCTTACAACAAAAACGCTAAACATTTAAATACAATAACACAATACACAAAAAAATTATAAAGTAAAATGTTTCAAACAAATTATAGTGCAAAAGAATTATAAAGAACAACAGGTAACACTTTACAATAAGGTCTCATTATTTAATGTTAGTTAATGCATTAACTAAGATTAAGAATGAGCAATAGCTACATTTGTTACAGAAGGTATTATTTTTTGTAAATGTTAATTAAATAATACAACTGATCATTGTTAATTTTAGCTCAGGTTCATTAAATAATAGTTACAACTTTTGATTTTAGTAACATTATTAAACTTTAACATTAACTACGATTAATAAATGCTTTAAGTATTTTTCATTGTCAGTTTGGTAATAATGAATTAACATGTTAACTAATGAAGCCTTATGTCACTAAGACACTGAACAAAAAGAAATAATAAGAACATTTTCAATCATCATAGGGCATGTTGTAGTCCAGATTAAAATATAAAAATGTTTAAGTTTGAAAATAGCTTATTAAATCATTATGTATTAAGTATTTGGTGCTGTGATGAAAAATTAAAAAACTGAATGGCTTGAAGCATTTTAAATACTGTTCAGTAGTGCAGCTGCTTTGTTTACAGTGTTCCTGGGGTAACCGCTGCATTTCTGCTGTTCCATCAGCGTCCTTTGCTGTCAGAGAGTGAACACGGAATTTCATTCAGTGCGACTCCTTCACTCGTTCCACCATGTGCTTCTCTTGCACGTTGGGCTTGGTTATATCTGAGTGCGCATGTCCCTTTGACACATAATACAGTGGTGTTGTGCATTTTATACGGTTGATGGGTAAAGTATTCTTAAAATGTATTATAAAAATGTTAATAATTCGTACTAAATATTCACAGTATTTTGAAGTGTCCACGATAACAATATTGTGCATATTCATTATCGTGATATATCGTATTACCAAATATCAGCACGTCTAACTCTGAAGTTTCGGTAGTGCTATATATGTACATACCGCAGTATACACAATATAGCAAAAAACGATATATATTATCATACCTCCCACTACCCTACTAGGAGGTTGCTAAGATGCTCTGAATGGTTGCAAAGTTGCTAGTGTTCACTGGGTGATTGCTAGACAGTTGTTAGAGTGTTATGGGTTGTTGCGAGGCAGTTTCCAGGGCAAGCAATCGGCAAGCGCGAGCGCAGGTTAAAATCTCACACTTTTCTAGTATTTATAGCACCTAACTTAATAAAGCAGACTGTGTGAGGAATGATCACCTCAGAATGTTTGCTGGGGTGTTCTGGGTAGATCTGGCTTGATTTTAGACTCTACAATAAATACAGCAATGTTTGGAAAGATCATGCTTCCTCAAAAGCTGTGATATTTGGAGCAATGCAAGTAAAGTCATAATGCTGGACTCTTGTGATTTGAATGAAGAGGCTTTTTTGTGGAGAAGCACTGAAACCAATTCAATCCTGTGGGATTGAGGGTGGTGTGGATTTAATTGAAAACGTCTCTGTCTTTGATAAGCACCTGATTTAATGCTTGTTCTCTGCTCATGCCGCATGTTTACGAATGAACTGCCAAGAGCTCAGCCTCAGACGAAACTTCAAAGAGCTGTTTTGTTAATACTCATCAGAATATTTGAAACGGAAAACAATGCAA